>NC_142381.1:7334969-7934969 GCF_059441005.1 Hippichthys cyanospilos
ATATGATTGGCCGCTTGTAGAGTTGACTCAACAAGCCAACTATTTGGAAATGATTAGAAGAGAACCACCGTCTTTTTTTTTTTTTTTTACCTTCTTGGTAAGGAGGAGGTCATTGTCTTCACCCCTTTGGACCTAAGCATCATGCTGGAAGACATGACATGTCTGCTTGTCTACACCAATAAATACGATGAATTATGATAATATCATACCTTCTGTGAGATGATTGGATGGATTACGAATAACGTGTCTCTAAAAGTGCCCTTGGAGGAAGGAGCACCACTATTTGTAAGGTAATGTTAAAGTACATATCTGACCTATGTCTATTCTCCTGTAGATCTTATTTGTTGATTCTGTCTCAGCATTGGCATATGGTGAGTCTTTGTGCTTTACAATATATGTGCGGTTAGATTTGGAGGGTCAAGTCTGCCATTGGTCAAGCAGAACCTGAGTGATGACAAACAAGCCATTACTTTAACCTTGTACTTCCTATGAGGACCAATCATCCTCAGAATAAAAAAGTGACCACTGTGCAAATGTGTCCACAATTTACAATTTCTTTTTTTTTTTTTTATCACCTCTTCAGAGTCAGTCTAATGAAACTTCAATTTCATGGGTGCTGGCGATGGTGCTAATGGGATACTGGTTTCCAGACATTGAGAATCCCTAAGATAAATCGTCCATGTGTTATGTAGCACATGATACCTGTACTTCAAGGCCAAAGCAACAAAAAAAAAATGGCATGAGTTGTACTTATGTCACAATATAATGCACAAATATGGCATATATGGCAATAATGACGATGGTATCATGAGTTAGTCTTGGTTTAAGTAGCGCTGTAAATGTCTACTTGTGTGGCAAATAACTGACTTTTTTTCAGGTCACATTTCCTCTTCCCATAAGCAGTTTTGTTCCATCATCAACTGAGCGAATGCTGACATCTACAATTGTTTTTAATAATACCTATATGTTTGTGTTTTTATTTAAGGAGCAATTCCGAGGAAAGCTCAAAATTAAGGGTGCAACAATAAATGGCAATAAATAAACTGGCAAAATATTTAATTGTAATAATTAGCATTTTCAACAATCAATGACTATTTTGGATTCCCTTTTAAATTTATGAATGTCCTGCTCAGAATTTCAGATTCTCAAGAATAAATATTATTTAGTTTCTGTTGCTTCTTATAAAAAATGGCTATGTTTGTGCTTAATCAAAATAAAAAGAAAAATATTTTATTTTAAAAAACAATGATAATTTTTTTTCATGTTTTGACAATATGAAACAAACCAATATCTAAACCCTGATTCATTTGTTTGAGCATTTTCTGTGCAGCTAATTTGATCAAGCAAGTGTTGTTTTTGAATAAAGGGACGGGAATTCAACTATTTTTTTCATCTTGATGAATCAAAAAAAAAAAAAGTGTCACTTAATAAAATACCAGTATCTTAGTTGCATCCCTAAATGGACTTTAATGCCCAAGGTTGTTAATGTGAGAATTCCATCAGTGTTAATGCATCTTATTGCAATCGTTTGTACATTATTAATTCATTAACAATACAAATGAGAGTACCCACTAATAAATGTACAAGGGTTATAGACAGAGTAGGTCAGTTCAATTAAAGCATCCGTCTCATAGCTAAACCTCGTTGACCAGATACTTGTGTCCTTTTAATTGGCAACAGCAGGCGTGATTCAAGGTTATGACTTTAGACGTGGAAATAAGTGAGCTGAGTTATTTCTATTCTGTCGGATGCACTAAATGTCACTTAGGGGAAAGGGCTTTATCATTATGACACAGGAGGCGTTCAAACTTGTTCATTTGCTTTTGTCCTTGCTGAAAATCAGTTTTCATTGCCTTGAGCAACAGACTGCCTTTGGCTTCATCCTGAAAATGTATCAATTTTACAAGCAACAATAACCACAAATACAAAGGAAAAAAGCATACAGTGCAGACTGGACAAATTGTCTAGCTATACGATTGATTACCATTTCTTGGCGCACCAACATAAGCATCCAAGGACATACACACACAAGGGCACTGACTGCTCGAGAGACCATTAGCGGCGATGATGTTTGTTATTTAACATGATCTCCAAACTTCTGTCAGTTGAGGCTAAATACACATCAAAATGTCAGCACTTTCATTCAATTGGCTGCACGTCGACGAGATGCTGTAGTCATTTAGCCGGGGATCCCAGCTGTGACAAATGCAATCTCTTAAGCTTGACCTTTCCTCACGGACAATCTTAAGCGACTCCAACCGACCGTGGGATGATATACTAGAGGAAAAAAAAGTCCATGTGGAAGAGGGCCCTAATTCATTTCCTGACGTGTCTGCTGTTCTTCTCTTTGAGACAGTCGGTTGCCATTTTGGCAGAGATGCGTTACGGACGAAGAACGCATCGATCGCAACGCAGTAAAGGTTCCTTGATTTACCAACCTGCAAATCAATCTGGGGGCCACAACAAAGAGCAGCACACAATTTACATTCATTATTTGCATTGAGTGTCCACTAGACTTTGATGTTACATTAGGGTCAGTTTGCTAGTAAAGCCACACTAGCTGCAATTAAAGAGGACATGGTGTAGCAATTTTATTTTTATTTTCAAGCAGAATACGTTCACGGCTATCAAAACATAACTTTTGAGAAATATGTTTACCAGTTCAACGGTGGTCAAATGTTTTCAACGCCTACCCCTGTGGCATCAGCTTTACACCGCAACAAACATGCTGACTATTGAGTGCCTTCTGCACGAGCATGAAACCTAATAATCCCTCCATACCATTCTTCACTGATAGATAAAGCCAACTGGAAAGCTCTCTACAGGAGTAAGACATACAAATGGAAACAATGCAAACCGCTATCATTTCTGTTCACATTGAACTCCGACACACATCAAACCCTGGCACTTTGACACAGTAATGTGCAATGCCGACATTGTCAACCATCGCGCATCCGTCTAGACAGACATTGTACTTCTTGCCATGCGCTGATTCACAAGTTAATAGTATGATGAAATGTTACGACAGGCCGACACAGAAAAACACGTTGAATCCACCAAAAACATCCCACTAATGACCCGCATATGACTTCAACATTAGGACAGTGTTTTCTAAACAGATGGCAAATAGATTGGTGTATCTACGTTTATCAGACATCACATTTTATATAACAGTGATGTAATCACATGAAAAAAGATGACATCAGGAACAGAAGCAAATGCAGTTGGAAATTTCAAACTCAGAAACAAAGTCCGTTTATGTGTTGAACGTTAAACACTGCAAGTAGTAACTAGTCTTATATTTCAGTTTTTGTTAAGTCAATACATCAAAATACAGTAAAGAATAGAATAACATTTGTATTCCACACGTTGTTTTGTGGAAAAAGGCGCTGTCCTTGCTAATTCAAATGTTAATAAATGTTAAAAAAACAATAACAAATAAACACATGTATAAATAAATGACACTTTAATAACTCCACTTTAAACCCCACTATATTAGTCAGTCTAATGAGCCGTTCTACTGCTGTTAAAATCAAGAATATATATCAAAGTATTTTCCCCATCCATGACTTGGCAGGTAAATGCTTCAAATATCTCAATTTTTTTCCACAGACGGCAAAGATCCACTACACTCCCAAATTGGAGAATTGAGAGGGATAAAAAGTTACTTTGCACAAAGATGAGAGGTCTAAATTAATGATGACAGTCTTAAGGTAACGCAGAAGCTGCAGTGAAGTCCCCCCAACCCACCCTGAGCCAAAGGGAAAGCTGGCGGCAAATTGCTTAATTTAATAGGCTCATAGTTGTGTAATGATATAGAAATGTTGTAATAAGATGTATGATGGGGTTGCTTGGATTTATTTATAAGGTCGCACTCATTTATTCTTCTGCTACTTCGCTTGTGGCGTAATGTTGCTTTACAAAGAAGCACTGAAGGTGTTCTATGTCATAAAAGATACAAAAAAATCAAAACCCCAAAACATTAACTTCAACTCATTAGTTGTGTTATTTTCTTTGGGACAATTTACAGTCCATCACGCCATCAATCCATTTCATGCAATGTTAGGCTCACTTTGATGACTTAGTACAAAAAGTGGAGTGCACCACTGAATCGTTGCCAGTCTGAAATAAAGCAGAGCAATTTGGGGATCGGCGTTCCCAGAACACAGCCCGACTGAACGCCTGACTCCATCTTCAAAGAAATGCTGGGAGAAGCTGGGCACAGCACATCGACATCCGATCGGCGCGTGTGTTCATTTTGTGCATGTCGTGCCCTCGAGCAGCGACACGATGATGCGCTTGGTTCTATTGGACTCAGGCCTCATTTACCAGTGAGGTGTTCTGCTTTGCAGTTGGTGTCACGGGTGAAGGCTTCACCACAATATCGCACGCTGCCAAGCGTTTTTCCCGTTCTTGCCACCTCTTTGACCTATCGGCCCATTGACCCTGCGTAACCCTTATTCTACCAGCACGAATCGTTAGACTGCGTAATGCAGAAGAAAAATGATGGACTCCATAATCTGGCTCCTATTATCTGTCCGCTTAATGTAATGACCGGGCAGGTGTTAATGATGATGGAGGTGGCCAAAAGGAGGTGAATGGAGCGTAATGGGCTGAAAAGCTTGCTTTGGAACAAAACTAAATCACTCCCCCATACCCACACACCAATCGATGGCAGGGGCGTGACTCCAAGTCGATGGGGTCTTTTGCACCACTTTTCATCATAATAGGAAAGGCATTGATTCCCTCTCCTGTTATGCGATGTGAGTCATTGATTTTATTGGACGTTTCTTTCAAAATGACTCGGAAGAAGTTGAAACAAACAAACAAACAAACAAACATGCTCTTGTCCGGCTTGTTTGATTCACAAGGTCGCCTTGCGTTTGTTTACGTCAAAGTTAACTTTGACAAATGAAATAAATTACAACATATTAAAATATGCGATACCCAATCATAAAAAAGAACATAAACAATCATCAATGGGATCAAAACGTCAATCATTTCTCGCTAAAGTATTTTAAAAACTTGTTTGTTCAACCCCCACTATTTTTTTTTTTTTTTTTTCAAAAGTGTTTAATATTGATCAGCCAAAATGTAGGGATGTCATTTTTTACATTTTTTTTTTAAAGTATTTTAAAATTATTTAAAATGGCTTTTTATTCTTTCAAGATGCAGCGGTAATGGTCAAACAAACTTGCCGTTTTTGTGGTCTCCTGAATTTGATCTTGGAGGTACAGTGAGATGATTCTATCAATAAAAAGATACACATATGGTACATTTGTCAGATATAGAACAAAAATGCATGCATGCGATTAGATAAGATGATGATTCCCTTAATTCCCTTTAGTCGCAGTAGCTCAAAAATGTTGAGGTTACAGCAATTTCAATTATGCCAAGTTAAAATCCTTCATTTTCAGAAAACGTCTAAAATGTTGGTACATTTATCTTTCATAAACTTTGATAACAATTCAAAGTTTTTGGCAACTGGGGTATGAAGACCTTAAAGGGACAGTGTGTAAGATTTAGACCATTTTTCAATCATCAAAAGAAATTAAATGATCGTAAATTTAAAAAACCTGCAAATGAATGTCTTCAACAGTATATTTTAAATATAATTATAGTTCTATTTATTATAATATATTACATGGGGGGGTTGCACTTCTCCGGAGGCGGCCATGTCTGTTATAGCTACGGACAATGGTAAATGCAGCACCTGAATCACCCAAATACAAAGATTCAAAGAGATTTATTGTAATGTGTACAGTGTGATGAGAAATATTGTAAATATATACATATATGCTTATATTGGAAATATATATGAATAAGTATTTTTGCAAGATGTAGAAGGTACTTGATTCATGATGGCCAACGTGGCCCTCCTGCGGCGAGGCCGCGATGAGAAAAGTTTTATGAGCAAAACAGCGAGTGGATGATTTTTACCCTCGCTGCTACCCTGTTTTCCTCCATTTATTCATTTTTTTTTCATGTTTTCTTTTATTTTTGTGTGTTCCCAGAACACAGCAGCGACGCATCGTTAGGATGATTCATAGTCTTCTGACGGGCTTTCATCTTAATGAAACCATAATTCCAAAGGGTGCTCTGGCCTCACGGTAGGCAAAAAAGTAAAAGAAAAAAAATGGAAGCCCATTTCAGCATGGGCCCTATTATTTATTTCATGTTTTTTACTATTGTTATTTAAACATCATGACTGTGGATTTATTGAAGGTTATTTTACTGCTTTTCCATTTTCTTTTCATGGATGCAGAGCATACCGCGTGCAATCAGATCACAGTAATGTCACATCGACAAATCTGTGAGTTTATTTTCTCTTAATACGGATTTTGTATTTACCGCAAAGCGCAGCCAGTTGTGAAATTCTGGAAGCCATAAAAATATATGGTAAGTCATCAAACTTCACTGACATTTTCGACCCACAATGACAAAAATTTAACTGGTTTACATTTCAGGTTTACTGAATTGCTGAATACACAAACTTCACATATGGCGTTATATTTTAAGGACCCTTGAATGATCAAATGGCCCTAAAATAACTGCTTCAAATTAAAATGGCCAGCAGGAGGTGCTGCAGATACTGCATTTACCATTGTCTGTAGCTATAACAAACATGGCCGCCTCTGGAGAAGTGCCACCCTCCATGTAATATCCTTTCATTATAACTAAACCTATGATCATATTTAAAAAATATTATTGGTCATTAAGAACACATTAACTTGCAAGTTTTGTACATTTACAATAATTTGATATATTCCTTTTGAATGAAAAATTGTCTAAATCTTACACACTGTCCCTTTAAGCAATGCATTTGTGGGTTCTGTGGCATTTTTTTCACGAAGAACTACTCATGATAGACATTTCTAATTAGAAATTTCAAATTTTATATTGCTCAGTCAAACTCACTTCAGTGTTCACTTTTTGATTTCATATCAGTCCGGAATGATGTGTCACTTAAAAAAAAATCATGTTGGTATGTCCAAATTGATTTAGGAGATGAATTTTCAAGTCATTGCAGGTCCTCTTCAATCCTTGAATGGTCTTGAATTTTACCTAGCAACGTATGATGCAGGCTCAATTTGAAAGTCTTCTCTATGGGTCGGAAGAAAAAGGGTCTTGGTGACCTCGACTAGTAATTGTGGTGGGAAAAAAATAAGTGTGTGATGCAAGCCATAGCGAGGCAGCTACTGTTTCACTGAGTCGTTTTTCTGAGTAATGACTGCAGTCAGTCTGCCTTCACGCTGCAGCACACTGGTAAGAGCGTCTTCTGTAATGCTCGGACAAGATACCCTCGGCCTTGGCCAACCGGGGCGCTCTCTGCATATTTATTTAAAACGCAAGTTCAAACTCAAAAAGAAACAATTTTTTGCTTTCCACCCTTCCTTTTTTCCTTCTATCTTTCCTTTCGTCCATCCATCCATGCATCTCTTTCCTCCCATAATTTCTTTCTTCTGTCTATCCTTTCCTTCTTTCCTCATTTCCTCCGTTTCATATATTCTTTGTTAATTCATCCCTTTCCTTCTTTATTTTTGACTGACCATTAAACTGGATGCAGGATGACCAATCTTAACACTCCCAGCTGGGAAGTGGTGTGTATAATGGTTGCTGATGTTTCCGAGAGCCAAAAATCAATGAGGGATATTGCTCGTTCATTGAGAGTGCAGCTTTAAAAAAACTAGTAAGATGTGAAATAATCACAGTGTGTTGCTTTCATCCAGTCAATCATTGATACATCACATACGCACACCTATTTACTTCAGAATGACACATTTGGGCAAGCATCATCAACAGATCCATTTTACTTGAGTTTTTTTGTTTTAATTTTTTGTTCCTGTAGCATTGAGTAACCAATTGCATTTCTGCTTTTGCAACAATGCCTGTAAGCCTTACAATATTGTTCCAGAACAACAATATTTCTGTGTACAAAGAATTTTGTCAGAAAATGGAGCGTTATTGGCAAACGTTTTATACTTTTCGGGCCAGTTTTAGATATTTGATAGATATTTGAGTGATTGTACAGTACCTTGGAAACAAAGAAACAAAGTTTTTATGCCACAAACATTTTACTTTTGTGACCAAAAGGGTTGTATTTATGAAACATTATAGCATAATTTAGAGAGATGAATATATATTATCCCCGATAATAAACACATTTAGTTTTCATTTACCAAAGAAATATCTTTTGTTCACCAAATTCAATTCATAGCAACGTTCATATGAGAAACTATAACAGTTTACATTTAGTGTTTTGGATGTCAAAATGCTATTACTCTGGGCCAATAATGGTAGTTTTAATTAGTATAGGTTGGATTTGTATGAATGAAGTAAAGACCCATCGCAATGTATTTCCACATACGAAAAAGGCCCATTTGTAGAATAAATAAACTAACAACAAATAAATACAGAAAAAAAAACACTGTTCAGACTGCAGAAAAAGATATTCAACTGCAGTATAAACACAGCCCAATTTGTACTAATGTTGAGGTCTTTTCATCAGCTGTATTCTAAAACACTGACAGCAATCCATATGAAAGAATCCTGCCACTGCAGCCGCTTGGGGAAGCTCACTTAAAGACATCGATACGACAGGAAATGAGACACAGAGTGATGGCTTTTGAGACCCAAGATATCTGGGAAGCGCTTATGTCTCATTTAAAAAGCCACTGATTTTCACCGCAGTCAATCCAATCAGGACGTTTCAGCAAATAATGCCACTTAATTTGGCGCTTTTGTCACAATTAGTTTGATTTTTGGCCAATTGTTTACCAAAAAGAAGTCATCACTTGAGGGCAAATCAACATTGACAAACACATCAGCACTGTGAAATGACTTTGATGTTCAAATTTACCAATCTTTATCTTTCAAATTTGGCCGAAATCCACTAAAGGTAAAGCAACTTCGTGTTTGAAGTAACACCTAAACCTTGAGGTAATATTTTTGGGTCATGTCTTCTGATAGCAGTATAATATAGACATAGAGACACACGCATATACTTTCACCACTGTCCTAAACAGTAGGCTTCAGGTGAACTTTTTTTTTCCTTTGGTTTCTTGCTTTATCTTTTTCAAAACCAATGAAGATGTTGTACTATATCAACAGTATCTCAAGTATCGGGGTGACTTGCAGTCTTTGCATCACTTGACAACTCGTTCCCTTAGAGAAATACCGCCCTCCACCCGGCAAAACTGAGTCTTCAGAAGTATTGGGATTATTCCTTCTGATAATCTCCCCGCCTCTCCCACACGTCAGTCATTTGTCAAACATTCTCATCCCAGCTGTCAAACGCGACTCTTTTTCTTGGGTAGGAAAGTATGTCAAGCAATAGGAGGGGTTCACTGGGAAAAGACACAAAGGATATCACAGACAACGAATGACACATCACCTATAGCCTTTCGTTAGCGTCTGTTGTTTTAAGGGCAAAATATAATATACATGAGGCCAACGAATACTTTTTTGTAGGGAAGACTGGGATGGATCAATGGCGTTTAATACATTTCGTGAATCACTGGGGGAAAGATGTTTTGAGATGCAAGTGATTTGAGTTAAGAACATGGTCACCAAATAAGATGATCTTGTATCTCAAGTCACCACTGTAGCTCACTTTTTTTGGGACAGTATGTTGTAGTAGCTTGTTGCCCATCACATTGCTGAATTTTACTGTAAATGCTTTTTTGGGGCACAATACATTGTCAGATGGTAACAGTAAATCATTGAATTTGACAAGTGCCCACATCCCCTGCATAATATATATTTTTGTGACACTATACAGCAATGTTGGGACAAAGTGTAAATGTTTTGAAACAATGTGCACGTTTTCTCTTGCATATTGCACACATACATACTGCATTACTTTTTTGTCCAAGTGTGACATTTTGTTTTTTTTGTTTTTTTTTCACTCGGGTTTGTCTTACGATTTTCTCAAAGCCAACAAAATGTGTGTACCACTTTGTCAGGCGGCACAAAGATTACAAGCGGCATCAGTAGTTTCTTTCTGAGTCATTGGTGAGAAGAGTCACTGTTAAAGAGTCAAGAGAGAGAAGGAGAGGTAAAAAAAGGAAGGACATGAGCCGTAATTCCACTGTGTCCGATCAATGAGATCGATCGTTTCTTCCCCTTGCATGTTCACTCCTAACTTACTGCTGGGAACTCTCGTCAGTGGCTCTAACACCGGCTTTTAGCGCACTTCCTGCTTCGTGCATTAACACCACCGTCACATCACCGTGAGACTTGCAACCAATTAACAATGTTGAGAGAATACAAAGAAGCACAAGGCATTCAAATGCTGCCAATAGAGATTCATGGCTAGAATGTAATGTTGATTCCATATATGGGAAATTGAGCGGAGATGTCTATCATACCAGGAAGTCTGAAGAAGTCACAAAAGCCCTCCTGCCTGGAATTGAACAGAACATTCACTAATTTGAGTTTGAAGTCAATTCTGGGATTGTTCTGTTGATTCGTCCAAATGTCACATGACACTAAATTGCCTTGCCTTTTTGCATTCTCTGTATGTTATAGATGGAGCACGGCATCAAAGTTGAAGGATTATTTGGAGGTCCAAAAAACAACAACAACAAAAACAAAGAAAAAAAAGCCACTAATAATCAGTTTCACATGGCATCAAAAATTGTTTGGATGTGTCTACCACGACAGATTGCCCAAAAAGACTCAAGGAACCATGGCTGAAAAAGACAGACAACATGGTAAAGACATCCAATAGTACATCCAAATTTCTCCAAAATGGTTTTGGTGTAAAGGACCCAATCGTGACACCCCCCAAGCTCGGATCCCTCGCTCAATTATTCGAATAT
Organism: Hippichthys cyanospilos; assembly: GCF_059441005.1. NCBI lineage: Eukaryota > Metazoa > Chordata > Actinopteri > Syngnathiformes > Syngnathidae > Hippichthys > Hippichthys cyanospilos. The sequence continues at coordinate 7,345,793 of NC_142381.1, forward strand.
CACAGCCTTGCACCAAACCTCTGGGCCGAGACAACAGAAAAAATGTGTGACTGAACACTGTTTCACCTCAAACTCATTCCAATTGAGCATGTTGATGACAGCAGAAACGCTGTTATTCCCCCACCCCCAAAAGCGAAAGATGTGTTTTCCCATCTCCAGACAACGTTGAAGGCTCACAAGCCGTCTGGAAATTTACTGTAGAAATATATCTTGGTGCCAGTAACTGCAGGCTGGTATACCATCAACGAGCACACACATTGGAGCTTTCTCCCCTACAGCCATCAGCTTTTTACTAGCGTCTCGTAAACCTCAGGCAGCGTATTTGTCGTTTCTTTGATTGATTCCGTCGACTGCCCCTGTTAAAAAATGTTATCAGACACCTCTGCTACATGTTCCAAGGAGCAAAGAAAGTTGGCTAGTGACAATTACGACATGCATTCTTGAACACACTTACAGCGATCTGTGAGCTTATTAGACAGCACAAAAAGCCGGCCTGCATATTCTTTTGTATGTCGGCTGAAAAGAACAGAACATTTTGAAGCGACTTCTGGAGTTATTTCCTCGGGCCATCATTACCGGGCAGTGATATTGAACCTTTTTAGCTCGAGGAGAGTACGTTGCTACAAAATGAGATTGCTCAGAATTTAAGTGAGGCCAGAAAAAATGTCCTGCACAAATAAGCAACCAAAAAATTCAACTAGTGGCGTACAAATTTGAAACATGTTGATTTCTCTTTGATTTATTAACTTGTGAATCCCTTAGAACAGTGGCTTTCAAAGTGTGGTCTGCAGACCCCTTGTGGTCCGTGACCTGACTGCAGGGGGTTTGTGAATTTAGGTTAGTAATAAAAAAATATTTTTGTGTTAATGTCATTTAAATTTAAATTCTGTTGTGAATGTATTCATGACTTGTCAATAAAGCAATCAATTCAACTAGTTGAATATATTTTTAAAAATGTAATAATTTTGAAATTTGTCAAATAGACTCATATTATTCATGCCATCACTAAAAATGTTGAGTATTTAGTCACTAAATATTTGCCAGCAGCCTGCCTAGGGGAAATTGACCCACTTTGTTATGAGAAAGTGTGCAATTTGCAATTTGTTAAACTTCAGTATGGCTAAAAAGCAACAAATATACGTGTTGTCAAATTGAATTTGTTGGTGAATGAAAAGGGCACTTATGTTTGGCCTAGATGTTTAGGTATTGATAGTTTAAAAAAAATACATAAGAAATAAACCTTATTATTGGCAGCATTTTTATCAAGGCGATTCCCTTATTGCCATGGCAACATTGCAGTCATGTACAGTAACAGTGAGCAGCTCAAATGTAATAAATTTTTGATGGCATCTCTAAATGTGCACTGACTGATTCACATAAGACGAATGTTAGAAAAAGAAGAACAGAGTGTTCCGTTGGCCTATTTTGAAGAGCCGCCCACGAAGGTTGCACACACCATCATACCTGCAGCTGCGTTTAGATAAGTGTGTGTGTGTGTGTGCATGTGTGTGTGACATCAACATTGAAGCTAAAGATGAAAAGTACAGGCAGGTAAAGTTAAGCTCCTGGCGGAACTTCTAGACAATTTTTTCAGTACATTAGAACAGAACAAATAAATAAAAATACAGCTAATTTTGAAGTTTCAATTTGTTGGGCAAATTTTCTACAGTATTTTTCAACAGAGAGTTAGGGCTGGAAAACAGATTAATAGTAATAAGGGTTAAAAGTCAAAAAGATTTTTGATTAGGTTGAAAAAAATATGAATATTACATGAAGCTAAACTGTTCTAAAAAGCTGAAAAAAATATGACTTTCACTTTAGTAGTAGTTTCACTTTCTTGCCTAATATGGTCCGTGTCTGAACTCACTACAACAAAAAAATAACAAATGTTTTTATGATTATATCAAACAAGCATTTTTGCGGATGAACCTACCTGAGTGAAGGAGAAACACCAACGTGACAATGGTTGCCCTGAACCGTTCTGAAAGGCAAACAGAAACATATCTGTTAGCAAGAGCGATGCTTTTGTGTGTCATTATGTGAGGGACACACACACACACACACACGGTATCTGGCAACACATGAGCCCATCATCTCAATGTATGCTTCGTCACATCCGATGACAACATGAATGATCATCACTCGTGAGGCGCTACTGAGTTATAGCCTACTATTTTATGTTATAGCCTTTCACCCCCACCCCCCTCGTCTATTTTTTTTCTTTTTTTACCCAAACCATGAATGTTGGTGGAACATATGGCATGAGAGTTTGAAAAACATTTTGAATATTCGTTTTGGAAAGAACAAAAGTCAGCAATGTTAATTTCAAGCAACAACTGGAGGTGAATTCTGGCCTCTGGCTTAAAAAAAAAAAAAAAAAAACTGACTATGAAATATGCAGTAGGTGCACATAAAGCGTATACTGGTAATCCATCCAAAAAATTTGTTTTTTTGTCAGCATCAAGTGAAACATTTTACTTTCAGTGGAACCATGTGATGTCAAAGAAGCGAGTCCATCGAGAGATGAGCATTGTAAAATGGATCCAAACAGCCCATTATGTTGACAAAAAGAAGCGCATACGTGCAAAAAAGCTTTTTCACGCACATGATGTTTTGATGTTCACCCTCCCTCATGAGCATGGAAAAATCAGTGCCAGGCGGCCTCGCGCTGTTGTCAACAACCTTGCAGACTAAAACGTGCTACTCTGTCGAGGTTTTTAAACTCAAAGAGAAGTGTTAGTCTTTTTATCATTATTACATTCATTTTTGTTTGCTGAATTAATTTCATTGTATTCTCACTGTAAAGCATTTGTTATTTATTGCCAACTTTTTGCGGCTCACTATTTACGGAAACAAATTATTCCACTTTTTTCTTCTGATATTTCTCCTGAGCTATAGACCTGTGGTCCTTCGTTATTTTGATGTTCACTATTCGGGGAGTGCATTTGCATCAAAGATTTTTTGTACTAAAATGGCTGGTGACCTCATTCCCTGTACAACTTGTGTTTTAAGTGATCCGAAACACAGCTGTAAGGTTTCTCAACTCTAGCCTCTAGCATAACGGGTCTTTTTAATGTCGCACTGGGGCTTCGAATGAGCCCACGTAAAACCCTCTCTTGTTACAGTTCTCTCTTGTACTTTGTAATATTTATGTGACTCCTTCAGTAATTTGGGTTTTCACCACAAAATAAAAATGATCCTTAGAATAAAAACAAAAACGCATGTTAATTATGCGGTCACCGTAGACAAAGTTGAGGGTTAGCCGCTAACAGGAGTTTGGACAGCTTGCAATGCGCATGAGACTTGGGATGCATTCAAAAGCATTCTGACTTTTCTAACGCGAGTAAATTTTGTTTAATATTACCAGTGCTTCAAGTTTCCCGATATGCCTCCCAGCACCTCAGTTTTAGCCTCTAGTGCGGGGAGGCAAGCAAGTAGGGTCCTTGAGAGCCATAACCCAGTCTGTTTTTTGTTTTCCTTCAGCCAGCACACCTGACTCAAACTAACTAGCTAATCAGTATGTTTTGCAGAATTCTGATACCGACCCTGATTTGAATCAGGTGTGTTGATTGACGGGAAACAGAAAACTGGATTGTGGCTCTTGAGGACTGGGCTTGCTCTAGCAAATGGGTAGGAAAGTCCGGTTCCTCGAGAACCATATCCTGTCTGTTTTTGATGTGTCTCACATTCAACACACCAGAAAAAATGATCAGGATCATTGTCAGGCATCCACAGAATAGGCAGGATATGGCTCTCCAGAAACCGGAGTTCCCTACATCTGCTTGAGCACATTGGGACTTTTTACGACAGATGGGACTTGAACCCACACAATAACTTCTAACGTTTCTCTTTTGCACTTTGTGGTATTGATGCTATTCATTCAGTAATTCATTCATTCATTTTTTGTAACAATTATTTTATAGATGCATTTACTGGATTTTTTTTTCACACTTACAGCACTGTTTATTACCTTTCATCTATCATAGATTTATCCATTAACTTAATGAATTCATGATCCCTTGTTACACAACCACTAATTTATCTCGCAACTGTCCAATAAGGTGAGTTACCAACACTTTGTTTCCCACTCAAAGCGCTGTATATATCTATATCTCCAGACTGTTACTGCACTGCAGGCTCATGTAGCAACAAGCACCAGCCAGGAGAAAAAAATACATAAAAGATAAGATGTCAACCGTTTGGATCAATTTCACACTTAATAAAAGAGGCGAAAGTGCAATGGATGTTTCTTTTGCAAAGTGCAACTGTCTAGCTTACACTACTGCATATCCAAGGTAAATATTCTTAGCCTACCATGCTACTTAAAATGAATTGTAATCCATAACCAGTGGTTAGGGTAGAGAGATAACGGAAACAGCTGCCGGTGCTCTTTCAGTCGCTTTATTTAACAAGAAAATACTGCAAACACAAACATTTTTAGGAGACCTGCTGACAACTTCAATTGACGCTGTCATTCTACACACACACACACACACACACACACACAGTTAAGCTAAAGCCGGTAAATAGCCAATCATATTTACACTTTTTCAAACTCACGTCCTCGTCACTCAGGCCTGTCTTTTAAAGGCGGGTACCCATTCACAGATCCTTTTTAGTCTTATGTAAAAGCAGACAAATCATTATTGTGGTGAACCAAAATGGGACATTTGCAAACATCTGCTTTTACTTCGGAAAATTATGATCAAGGTTTTTTCTAATGATTTTTCTGACAACCAAACGACAACAGAGTCTTAAAAAAGCGATGTCTATTTGAAATAAAAAAAAAAAATAATAACAACATTGGAAATAAAACATGCTTAAGAAAACAGATCCAAGTCTTAGAATCCCAATCCTACCCAGTCGAAAATAATCCGGTTCAACAATGTTTAAAAAGCTTTATTTTTAAGCGTCACTGCATCATGTTTTTGAAATGACGAATTAGTTTGTAATTGTTTGTGGTGCATTTTTTTTTTTAATCAGGTTTTCGAACCTTTTTGTTAATGGACAAAAATGTGCCTTTCACTTATTGCCACACATCAAGTCTGTAAACACACCATCTCCAATTCTCCAAATCAGGAGAAAAGGACACACATGGACAGGTTGAAAATGTGCAGGAACCCCCACACGGACGTACACACACACACGCACGCACGCACACCTACACGTACAAACGAGCTGTTCCCTCAAGACAAGGTGCTGTGAGAAGCTAAATGAAGCATCTCGCTATATGTTCCTGCACACCTACACTTTATTCATGGTTCTCTGGTCCCTATTTAAAAGCACAGCCTATGGCCTATCGTTTTAATGTACTGACGCTGATGTGGGATCAGGCCTCGGTCGGTTGGGATTAGGCGGACAAAGCGTTAACATTGTGAAAAGGTGACCAAGGTGTTTTAGGTTGCATGTCTTGGTTGGTTGGTGGTGTTTGGGGCATAATGTGAGTTAATGATGTCACCAGGCATCTTATTAAAAAGGCAGACAGGCTCACACTTTGTCACTTTCTATTACCGGCAAAGCCCAAGAGGGGAAGTGTTCATTTATGCAGTGTTATTCAAAGGGTCACTGGCACATATACAATACAACCACAAAGATAAAATAGAAGCTTTTAACTTTAACTGCAAACAATGGTTAATTACTTTTAATCTTGTAAGATGACCTTCAATGAAAATAGAATGTTTTCAGAAGGTGGTCCTACCTCATGCAAATAGGCCATGACTTTAGGAGTACCCCATTAAGTTTGGGGCACAGTGAAGGGAGCCTAAAATGCAAACCACATTAAAGACAGAAAATGTGCGTTATCTTCTTAGAAAACGCTTCATCATCAAAGTGCATACTACACTAATCAGCTCTTACAAGGATCCAGCCAATCAGATGATAGTGATGCAACAGTTGTAGTCGGCCTGAATTTTAGAATGACCTAGGAGAAATTTCCGCTATAATCACACCCCCTTGAAAAAGTGTAATGGAAAAGCAAGCAGAGAGCAGAGACAGGCTGTTTCGGGGTAGAGCCATTACAATGGAAGAGCAGGTTTAGGGTACAAGCAGACACATTATTGGTAATGGGATGTATCTTACCATTATGTCCAGGGCTGGCTCATTCATATAGGCAGATGCTAAGGGTGCCAGACACTCCAGCATGCCAAAATTGAGGATTACAAATTCACCTTCGATATAATTCTATTCAAACAAATTATCTCCACGGTATTAATTCAAAATATCAAATCCAAAATAAGATCATAAGATAATAAAATCAAGTTGAATTGTACTACTACTACTACTAATAATAATGATAATATATAAATACATACATACCGACCGACCTACCTACATACATACATGTTCCTGTACGAGCAGAATGGTGGCTCATTGCTGCATGTTTCTAAACGTATTATTCTAATACAGGTTTGGACAATTCTGCCCCTCGAGGGCCCTTGTACTACATGTTTTCCAGTTTTCGCTCCCCAACACATCTGATGCGAGAACCCTGGAAGATTCAAAATTACCGCTTGGTATGTGACTGTTTTAGAATCACAAAGCAGTCAGAGTTCTTGGTGGAAACTGGGCTTTTGTCGGGTAGAGTAGAGTAGCGCAGAGAAATAAGCTCGATAGAAAGGAGATTCTAGGTAAATAAAATGAGGAAGAAGAATAAGATAAGTTGCTATTTTGCGTGAATAGATGTTGCAAGATCAAGTCAAGTGAATTATTTGACAGTAACAAAATAAGCTTGATCAAATGTTCTGTTTTGTATTTCCAAATCGAGAACGTTCCTTACAAGACAATGTTAAATGTTTATCTTCTCTTGTAAGGATATGTAAATCATCACTGGAGGAGGCCACCAAAAAACATTTTACCCAGGGTGTTACATTGGCTCAGGTCAACTCTGATTATGTCTTGGGGTGAAATATTAATCCCGTCAGCTTTCAATATGATATTGTGACATTAACATTAGATCCGGAGCTCACAATAAATAAAAAGCTATGATACCGCCAGGATTAGATAGCCGTGTCACAATTGTCATATATAATATTATCAAAATAAAATCTAAACATCATGTTTTTTATGTTTTCTATATGATTGAAAATGTCTTTAATAATTCAGAGACCCAATTCAGGGACTCCAGTTTTGGAAGTAGCCATTTCTGCATATGTTTTTTTTTTTTCCCCCTCACTCCTGCCTACTGATTGCATTCATCATGCTGATTTCTCCAGAGGTCCCTGAAGGCGACTGGCAGCCTCAATAATTGATGGTCTCGAAAGGCTGCGTGTGGCTGTGCGAAAAGCGAGCGAGCGAGCTGAAAAACGCAAGCAGGCCCTGGCGGGAACGCTCAAAGCGGCGGCTTCGGAAAAGCGGGCGAGCCACAGTCGAAAACGACTATTGTCTTCAGCGCGCCAAAACATTTAGCGGGCGAGACAATGCGACAGTTTGATTAGAGTGTCGCAGCCCGGCAGGCGCAAACATCAAACGGGGAGGGCGCAATGCAGATGCGTTACGCACTCTTATTTCAATGTCAATTACAGACTGTTTGACTGGGAGCGAACACGAGGCGCAGACCATGAAAAACGAAACATAGCAAACCTCCCGGCAGGGAAAAAAACGTTTTGTGTATTTCACAATAAAACATCATCCGTCATTTGTCACTGCGCCCTCAAGTCATTCAGTATCGATTTAGTAAAATAATAGCGACGGGATGACATTTTTTGCCATCCCGTCGGTCATCTCATCTATCATATACATGGTTTCTTTTCATTGCTAAATTCTGTTGTGTGTGCATTCATCGAGATCCTCCTAACGTTGCGGCTTTTTTTGTCCACCGTCCATGCCGCAAGCTCTTATGGCGACTTCTAGTTTTACATTTATGTCGACCTAATTTACAGGTATATTTAAAAGTGTTTGATGCTGTCAATATCATAGCTGTGTGTTAGCCTAGTGACCATAATTTGTTTTACCCCAAAAGCCAATATGGTTTGTGCATAGTCAATCGCTTGCACTGGGGGTGAGTATCGTTCATTAACATTGATTCATTGAATCTTTTTTGTTTTGCATTGGGTACTTCACGCAATCCTGTTTTAGTGCATGCGCATGGGACACATTTAATGGTTCTCCATGATACAACTATAATCATTTGTACTTTTCATTTGTTCAATACTAATTTGGAGCACAGTTTATACATATTTTAAACCTCAATTTCAGGTGTACGTGAGTGTACACCAGTCTCTGATTCCAATCTCCATGTCTGCCTTCCCATATTCCTTTGTTCTATCTTCTTTATTGTTTTCTTGCTGATTGAAAGGCTGTAATAATATTATCAAATGGTTAAGAACTCAATAAGAATCCTCAATTTGAAAAGCATAAATAAATAAAAGTTAAAATACCATAGTATTGTATGAACCTACAAGAATCACAGTGGTTCTCTCTCTGTCTCTCTCACTCTTTCTTTTTTATTACTGTTGCAATTGTGAAATATTTCACATCCAGGGCAACTCATTTTTCTGTGGGGAAAAAAATGACTTAAAATATAGTGCTGTGCCTTTTGATGTACTTTTGTAAGGGCTACTGACCAGATGTTTTCTTGTTTTACTCCTGTGATGCGTGACTGTTGCAACATTTTTTGTTTTACTTCTGTGATGATAGAAAGGACATTTACATTTATCTTTATGATAGATACAAAGTTGTTTCATTTCAAAGTCCATCTGTGATGATGGACAGGCTTGTTTTCTTGTTTTACTTCTATGATGGTGGACCGTTAGAAGTAATAACTTTTTTTCTTTATTTTCCTTTCGTTTTGGATTTTTTGCCACTAAAGCAAGTGCAATCGCGGCTCAGTTCATTTCCTCCGGCGACTTTGCTCCAACGTGGCAAGGAGCCTGATTGGAATAATAGTCCTTCAATAAAATATCCGGAGCAGTCTTGTAAACAGTGTCACATTTCCCACTGGGATCATTGCAGCGTGCTTTTTTCGGGGACGTTGAAAAGAGTGCGTATGTAGGCCAAGCTGAAATGGATTTTTGGCGCACAATGAGAACATGTGATTAATGCGTTTTTTTTTATTTTTTTTATTTAAGAATGTCACGGCAGAGAGGATTGAGATGCTTCTGGGAAGATGTGGTACAAGCCGGCATACAGCCTGGGGGAATTTCCGATTCAGTGCAGCCAGGCGGGTGGTCCAAGCACCCCCGGAGAGTCAAAGCCTTAGGAAGCAAGTCCATGTAGCTGAGAAGGAGAATGAAATGTGCTCTTTTTTTTTTTTAATAGCCTTGCACTACACAATATTGAACAACGGCAATATTAAGGACCATGAACTTAATTGGCATTATATTTGAGGAGGAAGGCAAACCACAAAAAACTGGACTAGTGCCACCAATCGAATCTCTCAAAGGAGACATGTTACTTCCATTGTCAAGTCAAGTCCCAAATTTTCTTTACACTAATATGTTCTATGGCATTCTGATAAATATTGTGTGTGTGGAGTATGAATTAAGAGGCAAAACCCACCCGTTTTAAACACCTCAAGGGACAACCATTTTGCACAATTGTTTAGGTCTCATGCTTACTTGTTTTCAGTTTAGTCATGCGACATTCACAGGCTGAGGTCTGAACTGTTGATGGCATTTTCAGTGTCCAACAAGTTGGCAAAATCCCCACCCTGAGATGAATAAAAACGGGTGGATTCATCTGAATACTGTATTTAGACTGCATTATTGTAAATACAATTCTGAACCACTTCCTCTTTAATAAAAATGCATTTATTTTTAATATTTAATTTGAATAATTTCCATTTAATTTGTGACTTTTTTCATGATTCCAGAATATGGCACAACATCGAAATGTGTTATTTATTTTAAAAAAGTTTTAGGTGCTCATTTAGGGAGAATATTTGACTCTCAAAGCAACACAGTCAATTTTGGGGAATTTGGCTCAAAGCAACAGATTTATTTCCATTTTACTTGTTTTTCAATTTCAGAACCATAATTTTTCATTTTGAAAACATCCAGTTTGTGAAAACATGACATACTGTATATGTGTTTATTGTGTATAGCATGTTGGGATATGAGGGAAATTTTTGATGTTTAAATCAGATTTTCCCGTTTCATCCCGTTTCTTTTTTTCATCTCTCACGAGGAATCACTTGTGCAGAATCCCTACCAGCCATATTGTCCACACCACAGCTGGAAGTAAAAAAAATATCACTGTTTACTTTCCGCCTCAGCAGTTCTAGCCACAATCCCATCCTCATTGAGGTGCCGGCAAATGGAGCAAGAAATGAAAGAAATTAGAATATTTGCATTAAAACGCCTCGCCTCCAGTCGCTGAATCGGCTGTGGCGCAATAGGAGATTATGCAGCTTATATATTAACAGAGTTAATGTCTGCAACCAAAAAAAAAAGTGCATTGAAATGCTAATAATGGGGTGTTTGCAATAATAAGTCTAATCAGAATCACAGGCTGTAGCCAACACACTGTAAATGATTGCTTTGGCAAAGATTTTTCACTTTAATGAGATTTGTGCAACTTTAGTGCAGATGAAATGTAAACATAACGCCTCGGGAAACACGCAAGTTTATTGCGGTGAAAGTTCAGAGAGCCTAATCACACAACGGTGACATATAAAGCAACACAATTAATATGACATTGTGAAAGCAATTAAATATATCAGTCGAAATTAAATTAGTCTTTTGATCTCTCCGGGTCTTCGATGCGTTCAGCCCTTTTGTTGCTCATTTTAAAGTGACTAAAATGATTCCGTTGTTGTGACAATAGAAATACACGCTACACAAGAACCCATGAGTCACACAGCATGGTAATATCTTCTTGACTAAGCAGGCAAACACACTAAATATAAAAGATGGATATGTAAATGCCAAAATAAAGTTGGCGCTCCAGTGTTCTAAAAGTGAGACTCAGGCACAGCGTGAAGAGGCAACGTGGCCCCCCATTATAAGCTCTGTACAAACACCCGATTGACTGAATTTTCAGAAAATTTTGGTGGGCACTTCTGAGACAATTTTTTGTGGTAATAGGGATGTGACAAAGAAAGAGAGCAAAAAGGATGGAAGGATGCTCCTTTTCCCAACAGGGGTATAATGTTTCACAGGTCACGGTTCTGATCATACCTAGGACTTGGGGTCACGGGTCTCTCTCTCGGGCACTCCTACATTTTAAAAATAGCAAGTACGTCCCTTTGTGCCCAGCCTGCTGCTCGAAGACACCTGGGAATGGCTTCAGCAAGCCAGCGACTCTAGTGAGGATTCTCTGCCATAGAAAAGGGATGGATATTAATTTGCCAATGAAACATGACTGTGCAAGGGTTAGCTTTAAGTACAGCTGCACTGACGTGTGAGGAATCTAAGCATGTAGCCAGCTTTTCCTGATTTATTAGGTCCAACATTTCCCGACATTGAAATTTTTTGCTAGGTGTTTTTCCATCCATCCATCCATCCATCCATCCATCCATCCATCCATCCATCCATCCATCCATCCATCCATCCATCCATCCATCCATTATTAATGCCATTTCACTTACTTGCTTGACAATATTTTCTAATTTCCTGACATCCAGAGCTATGATGCCAACATGTGGCGTCTTGGAAACATTTCCGAGAACTACAATAAAAGATAATTAGGTTAGATGATGATATATTGATTTGGCAGCTATGACCACATGCAATAATAAGGAATGCCCCAGGTCATCTTGTTTTCCACCTGATTATATATTAAGGGCTCTTCATACCTTTTGATTGAAAATGCACACCCCAAGATTGCATTTTCGTAACTCATAATTGAGCTTGTTAGCGGGAGAAGGTGCGACCGAGGCCCCGTGCGACAACTGCAAGTGGCACTTCCACATCCGCATACTATAATGTGGAGGAGACTCGAGGAGGCCTTGTGACAGATGTGGCGGTCACAGTGGAGGAAATGGATGCACCCCACTAGGAAGTTGATGAGTGAGCAGCAGTGATAACCCCTTGGTTGCCAGAAGAAGGCAAGGAATCTGGGCCGGAAAGGAATGCTCAGCTGCCAGCTGGTCTCATTGCACCAGCCCATTAAACGGCCGTCATCAATCATCATCAGAAAAGTGTATACAAAAGACTGGTCACCTGACACAATCTTCGATGGCTTTGTGGTTATTTCCATCACCCCTCGTGACCTTTTATGACCACGAGTGTTATGATTCGAGAGATAAACCTTTACAGAGAAAATGTGAAAAAAATGGCTAAATTTTCATCTACAACTCGATATGATGATCTCCAGTCTTTCTGAAGTGTGGTAGTTGCAAATTTGTTGTGCGTTTCCATTTTTGGGAAGGAAAGTGGTCACTTGTATCATGGCAGTATTGTTGAAGTGATGCATTGGACCGAGAGACTAGCATCTTTGCATGTCTGGGAGGGGATAAGTTTAGCCTGGGATTGTTATGATGCTTCTCAGTAAAGGGGTGGGAAGTGTGGCATCTTCAAACAAGATATGCATTACATATGCAATACATATTTCAAAGATCCTCAAAGAGTTTCTCCCTTTTTTAATCATCATTTGAATTCTTGTAGGGTTTTCTTTTTCATCATGTTTGCCTTTGTAAAATGTTAGTGTTTGTGCCATTGTTTTGTTTGCCCTTTTTGTTAGCATCCATACAATTTAAACGTGTGAAGGATAGTCCACCCTACGTTAGGGGGCAGTGTTCCAATAAGTACATTTTTTTCTCGGCGCTTGAATGAAAGTGTATATGGGCACTTGTGCTCTTTTAGATGTTTATCGCAGAAAATACAATGAATTCAAGTCATTTACCTTGCTGTATATTGGTTAACACTTCAAGGTGTTCACCCTTCTCATCAGTTGGAATGGGCTCCAGCACAACCATGACCTTAGTGCAGATAAGCCATAGAGAAAACAATGGATGGATGCTCATCCTTTGATGTATCCAAGCTAACAAGATAGGCAATTTAGAGATGATCTGGGCACAGAACGTCAAGCAATTCACACCAGAAGGGCATTTGGGGGTAATTCACGGGGTGTGGCCGCGTTATCAAGATTGCTTGAGAGAGAACGTGGCAAGCAAAAACGATCAGCCATTATTGTTATAGCCTCTTTCTGAAACGGGTGTGTAATCCAGAGGATGCGGTTGGAGAGTCAATAGGGTCCTAATGAGTGATGGAGCATACATTATGAGAATGCTGCGCTTTTGAAAGTTATCCTGCATCGTCTTTCTCCTCCTCCTCACTGGTTAATGTTGCTGAGCAAGCATGTTTTATTCATTAATGCCTTCACAAAACTCCAGCGGAGACGGCTCGACTCCCTTCGGTAACGACTCTTCTTCTTAAAGGAGCAGCGGCTTTTTATTAGGCCACAAAGAGCAACGACCAAAGACAGTCGTCTTATTGTTTGACCCAGACACTTTTCATGCTAGGTCATGTTTTTACACCGCACATCAACTTCTTCATTTCATTTTAAGTGAGAGGCTCCTAAAGTCATATCACATTGCTTTTAATAGCATTTTGGATGGTCTAAAATAGTCAAATATGGACCCAAATCATCCAATTTCTGGATTGGACACCGAGTGTGAGCTAAGATTAGCCTACTTGAAGTGCTTGCCAGACAACATGGACACACAGTCATGTCAAAGCTAAAATATAAGCAGAGCTGCAATGCATTTGTGTGTATTCCTGCCACTCTAAGTGAGAAATGTAAATAGCCTTGATGATGAATTGATGCCACCTACGAAAACAAAATTGATGCATTTACTGTTTTCAATCAACACAAGTTGCCTGTGATTAAATTACTCAGAATTCTTCCAGGAGTGTGGGACAAAATGTAACAGATTTACATACACTGAGCTTCATTGTTCATGACTTGGAAGGTAAACTAGGTTAAGATCTGCCACTTTCAGGAAAGGGTAGACGCCATGAATCCAAAGGAGCCCAAATTTACGCAGATCTGCAGTGTTGTTGATTGCATAAATTCATGTCTCTCGCACTGGCACTCCCCGCAGTAGATGGGATGGGGGTGGGGGATTGGTTAATTTGCATGAGACAAGACCGTCCCCTTGAAACAGACTGATTTCTAGGGATTAAAAAAAGAGAGGGTGAAACGTGGTATGATTCTTGATCTTTAAGACACTTGGGAACCATTTTTAAATATGAAAAATAGCAAAATCTGTCTCCTTTAATTAGGCTTTGCAGTGTCTTTGTGACTTCTTGACAACATACACGCCAACTCATCCAGCCAGCGTGAGTGATTTTTGCATAATCACCAGCAAAAATTATAAAACACCTCCAAACACTCATGAATAAACCACGTTACAACCTAACAGATGCGATTGCAGGTCAAATTTCAGCAAGGAAATTCAAAAGCGTAGGAGTGAGTCGGAAGTCACTAGACAGTGATGTAAATCTGTAAATGGAAAAACACGCCGGAAGTGCCATGTGCCAAAACAAAGGCTACATGTCCATGAACCCTGATGACGAATTAGGAATATGATGAAGATTTGATGTTTTGTTACCATGCTCAAAACCTGTCACACTCATATATCAAATCATCTTTTCTCATTAAAACAAATATGCATGCAATTACTCTGTCCCCCTCCTTCCAAAAGTACAGAATTAATCATATTTCATAAGAACTAATATGACAGAATACTTAAAATAACCACAGAAAAATTCAAAAAGCATGACAAAAATCCCAAGCTTTATAAGAATGGTATTTAGGTAGCTGGTGTCAATGGAAAGGTCCGAAATGTCCATTCCAATGAATCCCTTCATGATAATCTCATCACATAGGGACAAATGCATCAATTTCGTTTTTTTGAAGCAACGGCCAAAATGCCCATTTGCTCCCAATACAACACATTCATTGACCTGAGCAGATATGATGATGGCTATGGTGGCTTTAACGTTATGCAAAATTGCTTCATTCCATCTTTTCATACATCTGCAACCCGTTCTTTGAAACACTCAAGGACCAATTGATGCAAGATCTATGTAAGCTATGTAAACAAATTAAATAGTCATGAATTGAAAGTGTTTCAACGTTGTAAATGTGGCCACCGGGACGAAACATCGCCTGCTTATTTGTACAGTTATTGTGTGTTTTAAGCCTAAACATGTATAATTTAAAACATCAACAGATGTGCTAAGATGCGAGAACTTAATGGGCCTGCAGCTCTTTGAGCAGTTTAGCAAAACATACTGTACATTTCCGCCCTAGTGGGACAGGATAAGGTTTGCATGGAGAATTCAGAGCTGGAGTGACTGTTTGGTTGTAATCTGTGTGGCATTCATTCTTTCTTTGATTCCTATTGAAAAACAAAACTAAAAAAAAGTGAATGACTTTGTTACCTGCTTTTTAATTGAACACAAAAAAATGAAAATGCTTCAGATTTTTATATTTCAAATTAGAATGATCAAAAATATAAAACGGAACAGGCCAAAGAGGTAAATCTGCTGGGATAGGCATCAGCAAGCCTGTGACCCTAGTGGGGATAAGTGACTATAGGAAATGGTTGGATGTATGTGTAAACATGTCACTTTTACCCTATAATACTTTTGCTGCACAAACGTAACTGAATACATATTACCTAAATGTTTGATTCAACACACAATTTATATTTCTGGGATTTGTTTCATGACCACACTTGGAATTCTAAACCATCTTTTCCCAGTCAATTGAAAGAAAATACTGTGAAATCATTTCAGCCGTCTAAATTTTTAAAAGTTTTAAAAAGAGAAACCACGTTGAAACTGTTTTTTACAATTACATGTTTTATGCAGTCTTGTGTAGCCTAAACTCAGCATTCTGTTTAATTTTGCATTTGTGAAATATGAGGTAAGCACCATTGTCCTTATTTTAATTCATCTGAGAGGGCAGGTATTTTTCCTTTTGCTGTTCACTAAAAATAACATCATACTTCTCGACTTAGTGACCACTCCAAAAAAAGCGTGTGCCGCGCCTAGAAAGCTACTTGAAAGTTTATTCTCTGGGAATTTGATTGCAAAATATAAAAATAAATGGCAATCACTAAACGAGTAACTTTTTTTCCCCTGATTTTGACCCTTGAACATTGTTGCTGGCGTTTATGGTGTCTGATGCTAACAATAGAGGCGGTTTTCCCAGTATTTTTAGCCATCTCGCTCACAAACAGGAAAAAGAAGCCTGTTTAGTGTGAGAAAAAGCATCTTGTTGTTATCCTCATACCTTCACACGAGGAGCCTTATCGCCGCTGCGCAGCGCTCCTGCCGTTTTGTTCTCCCACTGTCACGCTACTATTCATCCCCAATCTGTTCGCAGCAACATATCACCATTTGGCTCTTTTTGTCTTCGGGACAACCAACTGTCTGTTTTTTCTTATTCAGGCTCGCAGCTTTGCTCGCCACATTGTCCCTCTCTCCTGCTCATTGTCTCCGTCTGGGCCCCCTCACTGTTATTGAGTTGCACAGAAGACTCCAGGAGGTAGACTGAGCCCAAAAGCCAGAATGAGGCGATCGCAGCCAAGAGATTATGGGCAAGGGTTTCACAAGCTAAACACAAGCCTTCTGTTGGCCTGAGAAAGAGCCTGGTGAAGTTTTCAGACATCATTCATTGTTGCAGCCCCCTAATGTCACTTCTTCATATGTACTACAAGCTTTAAGGTCATTTGTTTTATCAGGACATGGCAACAAACACTTTGGAGTGAAATATTCCAAGGAACTGGGATGGAACTTGGACACCAGGGAAGCAATTTCACAAACGTTTTTGAGCCAAAGCACATAAAGCGAAGTCTCAATACATCAGCTTTGTTCAATTTATTTCATGACTACAAATTCAAATCAAAATGTTTGGATTTCAAATTCATTCATTTGTCAAATTGCTCATAACCTTTTGAAAAAAAGTATATATATATATATATATATATATATATATATATATATATATTGGATGAACATGGTAGTTTTATTTGAAGACTGATTTGTCAACTTTGTTTGGCTACACCTCCAAATCTCATCTATTGTGTTTTTTATACATAGGTGATTCACGCCACAAAATATTAAAGTAGATAAATCTTTTGTTTCTGGCCTGATCTCTTTTTGAGATTAACAGCTCAAATAACCCCTCCAAAAACGTCACCCATGAGATAAGACAATATGAGTGTACTCCTTTATGTTTTATCCTGCCTGCACAGTCTCCACTTATTGGAACGAGCACATAGAGTCCGGCCCAACCCCCACAGGCAGTACAGTTTCCCACCTTGATTCACTTCAAGAGCCAGATTAGTGCTGAAGTGGACAATTCCTTGATGTTCTCTTCAAAGTCAAGAGCGGCCAACATGATTACTAGAGAAAAATGAAGTGATGTCCAGTGTAAACCAGGAGAAGATGGTATAAACACACACAAACACACACACAAAAACTAGCCATTAGAGGTGGGGTTGAAAATAGAGGTCCTTTGGGTACCAACACAGAACTTTATCCGCAGCTTTGCAACGCTCTGCGAGATTAATGGAAAATGCAGTCCTTAGCAGAAATCAATGCGCTGCCTTAAAAACAAGCTATTCCATACCACTGTTGTAAAAACCGACGCTAAGAACCTGAAGTCTTTGTGATAAACATTGCAACCAGCTTCTCAAAGGGGTAATCGCTCACTGGCAACGACCCATTCGACATGGGGTGTTGGAGGTTCCAACACGGGATCCACGAATGTATATCGAGCGGCTGCATGGATAATTAGAGTGGCTTGTTGTTTTTGCCCACTCGACATGTTTCGAGCGTGTTTTGCACACACGCTTTGGGCACCATCTTAGATGTTCACCTGAGCATCTCGGGGGTGCTGAGCAGACGTTCAATAGAGCCTTCAGCTGTAGATAGATGACTGTGCGAGGTCAATAAAGGGCCAGCCTCAGGCTAGAAAAAAAAATAGAATAAGTCCAACCCTAAACCTTCAAATCGATCCCTATCTGCTTCAGTAACCCATCCAATAATACCCATGAATAAATGCATTGAATCATATCCTTAACCCGAACCTCAACCTAACAGAAATTGCATCCTAACTTAGCAAATGGTTGGGAGAAACCAACTATAGTCTGAACGCCAGATTTATGCTCTCTGTCGCATACAAAGCACACCCTTTACTCTATCAAAACCTTACCCCAACAATGAAAGTCTATTATCCCACCTCATCTCATTCTGGCCCATTTGAATCCTATAACTAACTTTAACTAACATTTAACTAAAAGCAGGTTTTTTTTAACTTTGTAGGGCCAGATACAACCTTTACCAACGTAAATTGAACAGAAATAGTAATATCGTCGTATCATTAATACATTAAATAATAATAATGATAAATAATGTTTTCATTCTTTAATGAAAAAAAAACAATCAGAATAATGTTCAATTTAATGACTTCGTCCTTGAACATACCCTTCGTTACAATTCATATAATGAGCATGTAGATGTTTAAAAATTTTGAATAATTCAGGGGTTCAACCCATCACTGCTACTTTACCTCAAAATTTTCAGTGTGAAGTCACATGTAACCCCCTCCTCCAAAAAAAAAAAAAAAGAGCTGCAAGCAATCTTATTAAAGGCTGAGTCGCACAGGCAAAATCTGAATGTTTTCAACAGGCTCTAATTATTCCTTGGTTGCCCTTTATAGGGCAAGGGACTATGTTTAGTCACTGAAACGCAAGTGAAAATGACGCAGGCTCAAAAAGACCATGCAATATGTTTAAATGACTGCAAATACAAATCCTACATATTATAAATATCAGAAATAATTCTGAAAAGAAAAAGATGAGAAAATATTGTTTTTACCTCTATGAGAATATTTGTAAGTTTAAGATTTTTAAGTATCAGCTCTATCTATATACTATGCACCTTTATATATAAATACTAAATGCTGATTATATTATTATTAAACATATTTTAATTAATGACCTGGCCCCCTCTTTTGCTTCCATAATTTTTTTGTATTTTTTCCATCACAAAAGTCAACATGTGTTATCAAGATGATTAAAAGTAATCTAATTGTGAAAAGCAAAGAACTTCAACTGTTTTCTAGCCTTCTTTTTAGATGGCCTGAATTAGATTATGAGGCACATTAAAACTGTTCAATTTCAATTCAACATCCAGTGCACCTGATCACAGGAAGTACTGACAATGTTTTTTCAAATCGAAGAATTTTAACAGTGACTTTTAAGCAGAAAATATGGTACCATACTTATTTGAACAAAAATCTGTCGAACAATTTAAGTATACTGTATAATTAAGTTATCCAATGAGCCAACATAATACAAAGCCTTCAGCATAAAACAGTGGTGGTTCAGAGTGGTTCTCTGATAGTATAGACTATGACAGCTGCGGTTCAAGAGGTACTATGGCAAAAACAGAGATGCTATGCAGTAAGAGTTAGAAAATGTTATTTGAAGCAAACTTTTGAAATTTAAAGACTGAAACCTCAATCAAGCAAAAAAAAAAAAAAACATTGTTCATATCGTTGCTCCGAGACAATACCCACTCAGCCTTTTAGGCAATATTTGGAACATGATCCACAATGGCCGCTTTGGTAAGATGTAATCACCTCTGGAGATATTGAGATATACTCTCAGATAGGGGAGAGAAATATTAAAACGATGTCAAGGTGGTTATTGAGGTGGAGGAGATTGTGAGGCTTAATTTCTTTCCACATTGCACATACATGTTCATATTATTTCAACATCATTTCTTTTCAAGCGCCCTTGAACAGCTGTACACGTGCAATAAATCAAAACCATGTGAGTTTCACTGCACTTCACAATGTCACATGAAGTGTGTCCCTATTGTCATCACTAGGATGATAAAGAATGGAAAAATACTGCTAATTTGGTTTAAATTTGGGCCATCCGTACAGCAGTGCTGATGGAATTCTGCATGATTTTTTGTTTGTTTGTTTTTCTTGGTGTTCTTTCTTATATTAATCTTTGTAAATCCTCTTAGCTTCATGACGCACATTCTTCTGTCAATATTCAAGCGTCAAGTGCCAGATTCCTCCAACACAATATAATCAGTTCGTGTATGCAAAGTTTGAGGGAAATTTGAGGATAAAGAGATGTGATTGAGATGAGTGTCAATACATTTGTGACAATGAGAGATTACACACAACATATTCTGTCAAGCTTGGAGATAATTCTGACTGATTTTTTGCTGTTAATGTTTTTACAGTTTAGTATTGTGTATGGAACCTGAAAAAATCAAAAACAAAAGAATACATGAAACTTGACTCCAAAATGGCTACGATAAACCAATGTGCCAGACACGTATTTAGAGAATATTGCTTTGCACTTTTCTGGGTTTAAACATCAGGAAAATGCATACCAAGTTTGATGTTTCAAAATCTTATGAGAGCAGCTTCTTCATAAAAATATTGCGATTGACTTAGAGCTCTCTGTTTTATGGCCTGTCAAAGATAAAAGTTAAAATTTCTCACATTTATGCATCTTTTATCAGTCTAATTTTCAAAGAACCCTTTAAAACGGCCAACATCATCCTAAAGTGGTTGCTACAGAGAAACCAAAGCGAAAGACTTTTGGTGTCTTTTCCTTGATGGGTTCTCAAGACCTTCTGTGGATCTACTCAGAAATGGCGCCCAAATATCATGTCGGTAATGGAATGGGGCCCTGGAGGCTGAATTTTCCCCAAATTTTTGTGTCATACTGAACACATAGCAAATCATAATATTTTAACAATATGCCCAGCCCACACATGACGAAAATCAAACACTTTCCAATTTTTGTCTCATTCTTTTTGACGTTAAATAACTAGTTGAATTTTTTTTCTCTCAGGCTACCTCAAACCAAAATGGTAAGCTTCTTGTAGAATTTCAAATATGGCTTCCAGAGATAATTTTGTCTCTGTGTGTGATAAATGGGAACCACTAAATAACAATTAATTAATTTAATTTAACAAATGTATCTTTTTCTGTATATATGTTTCTTTGCTGTCTCTTGTAACCATGGGACCTTTCCTTTTGATAAATATAATTTTTCCAATAATAACAGTTATTCAAGCAGTGTGTCCCACAACATGAATGCAACCCTGTTACCATTTTAATAACTGAGTTAGCTTTGATTGAATGACACATTTGCCCTCATGCAACCTTGTTATCCTTCTGATCAGAATAGGACCATTTATTTTTCTTTACTCGTTTAGACAGAGCAGGTAGCGCTACTCCTGAGAGAGAGCTAACATTTGTTGGGATTTACAACCCTGTTACTTTGATTACAACAACAGTATTGTAAACACTAAATAAATGATGTCAAAATCTCTGGAATGACTCATAACCATCTTTGAATTAGATTTCATTAGATTAGAAAAGACACACAATATACTTAATCAGAGTTGCCCTAACCTTCCTAGCGTCATACAATCGTGGGTTAAGATAAACTCAACTTGAAACATTCTGGTGAAAGGCAAAGTTCCTAAGATACTTCCTGAAACCTTAATAATGTCCTGACATTAAAACCGGACCCCTGACTTCTAACCCTAATCTTAAATTTGGGTCCCACCTTTGAAACCCTAAACCTAATTAACACTATTTTGAAACCCAAACCTAGACATTAAACGCTCATGTAAAATCATCATTTATATATTTTTTTTAATTGTGAAAAGGGCATGCAGTTCCTCAAGTAAGTTTACCTATTCTGCTATATCTTTTAGACCATTATCATCTCAGTTGCTGTGGATGGTGGAAAATGGTAGCTAAGCCTTTCCATTAAGTGCTTGCGTTGTTCTGATGCTGCAGCATCTTATGTAAGTCAAAAGGGAGGAGGCCAGTGTGTCATAAACAGGAAAAAAAGGAAACATTGTCTTCTTGCCTAGTGTTGTAAACACAATTTCCTCGCTTTTAGTCGGCCGCATGAGTTTCCTCAGCAGCAAACATTTGCATTCTGAGGTGTCTTTTCCTTTTCTTCGTGTTTGACTTTCTTTTCATTCACGGGCGTTATGTTCATCTTTTATTGACACGCTCTTGCACGAAATTCATGTCCTTAGCAGCACTGAGCTGGAAATTGTGTGAGGCTAAATCACTGAAACCGGATTCAGCCACCAGGATATTCAAGTTTTTGTGTTCATTTTTATTTTTACCAGTTGGCGGATATCCTTATTCATTGGAAAGAGGAGCAGCCATGTTAATTACATGAAGCACATGTGACTCAGCTTTTTTTACTTTTGCATATTATTTTGTTCCATTTAATCCTTCCAGGCAAGGTGCCAAGGTTTATTTTGTAACACCCGCACCCGCTATTCGATCACAACAATAAAGCCATGGCAAAGTTGTGTTCCTCTTGGCGAGCTCTCAGCAGCTTCCCAATGCCATTTGTGACAAAGACGGAAATGACCATTTTAGGAGCTGATGGATGACCACAAGAGCCATCAGGGAGAACAATAAGAGCCACTCTAACATGACCCCCCCCCCCTTTCCAAGTACCATCATCCTTTCATCAAGTCATCACATCATCTGCTTCCTGTGAATTTCTTAGACAGGAGACAGGAAATGATTGTTGGTTGGATGTAGAGGGTACTGCACACAGGGAGCAACTATACGTTTTTTCTGTTTGTTTTTCTTAAAACAACAAAAGGATGGATCACTTTTAAACTTGCGGTTACTTGAGTGGAACCTCTGAAGTCATAAACATGATTCATTAATTGATGCTCTGTGATTATGTTGTTCTCTTTGAAACAAACTGACACCAAAAGACAAAATTGAAGACATTATCACAACATCTAACCCAGTAAAACAAAAAGCAGAAACCTCTCACCCAACCCTAGCATCCTTCAAACGTTTGGTGTAACCTAACCCTCAAAATCACACTCCTTGACACTGGCTGCAACCTTTTCTGACGTCAACGGTAATCTTTGATCATTCTCTAACCAGAATCATAATTTCATACACCAACCGACTCTTGGTCAAAATGACCATAAAAGGTTAGCAAGTTCAAGACAGCCACCTTCCCTCTTTGTGGTTTTTGCCTCCCTTCGGGTCATAATTTTACTCCACTCTGCTGACTGATAAGTATGACGAACAGAAAACTGAAAAAAAGCTATGCTATCAGCCAGTCCATGCATTACCTACATTGTTGCAAATGGGAGTCCCCTGAAAATGCATGATTAGTGTGTTATGGGGATTCCCAATGCCAGCAATATGCATTTTTATACACATACACAATAAACAGCAATATAGGAAGTTTGACCATGCCAGCTTCACACCAGGTATGTTTCGCATCCTTTTGTGCAAAAAGCAAACTGATAATACAAAGAAATAATAAATAAAACACAAAAAAAAAAACCTCCCAAATATCATTAAAACTGTCTTTTAACCTCTCGTGAGGTGGGAAGTATTTATTATTTTGCATAACCCTTACCCTCAGAAACAAAATATCCAAACCCAACTTTTTACCAACTTCAAAAGGAACCCTTGATCCCCTACCACAAATCCTGACTCTCGTCCCTAAAACCAAACCCCTAAGCAAAACCAATCTTGAAACTGCAACCTGAATTTCTAACCACAATCTCTGAACCTAAACTATCAAACTAACTAACTTCAAACCTTTTAAATCTAACACTTTACCCTAAAACATAACCCCTAATCCCACATTTACCATGATTGAAATCATCCATCGATGTATCTTTGACTATAAGACAAAATTCAGTGCTGAAGTGACATCTGTTATTGGTATACTACACCCAAGAAAATGCATCTTTTTGCCATCATTGCAGTTTTAGGGGAGGAAGTATCACATCTTTGTGGCATCCAAACACCACAGACAGCCTAACTATGACAAACAGCGATTGCTTGTGACGCTCTACAAGATGTCAGCAGACAGACCAACTTCACGAGACGGGCGCGACACATCACATAGCTCCCTCACAAGTCTACTCAACAGCTTTAAAATGCCATTTTCTGTTCTGTCTCTGTAAAAATGGCTGCTTGTGTGCTTTCAGCCATCCTATGGTGACATTAAATAAAGCCCCCGGGGTCCCGCTATGGATTTAGCGTATTAGCTCTATGGTAGTGTTTCTCAACCTTTATTGAGAAAGCACATAGCCCCGGACATGACATCAAGACGAGGTGCACAGGTGTACCATGTCTATTTGTGTGTTTGTGAGAGTGTGTGTATTTGTATTTGCAAGTACGTTTGAGCATAGTTTTAAGTACGTTTTAACATTCTTATTCGAGCATTTTTTAAAATATGTTTTAACATTCTTATTTGTGCATATTTTTAAATAAGTTTTAACATTCTTATTTGAACATACCTAACAAGAACATTTGAAACTGTTTTCCAGTCAAACATTTTTACTGAACTCCACATTAGCGACTCCATAACTCTGTATTTATGATGATGATTATCATTATCAAGATTTGATTCTTGAGTCCTATTATTATTAGCAATCAAATGACAAGGACGTTTGTCAGTCTGTGCCCATTCTTTCTTTGGAGGTTTTTTTTTTTTTAATGGATTACTTGCATGTTTTCCCTACGTAGTACCATACAAAAGCTATTTTTCCTGGACAGCTCACAAAAAAGTGATTAAAATAATCAAAATACATACATGTGCTTCATTTCACATTTATATAAACCTTGTTGTTGTCATGGTAAAGGAACCATCATGGTCCTGTATGATTTGTTTGCAAACACAGAGCAAGAAGAACAAAAAGATGAAACTGTGTATGTTTTTATTTAACTATAGAGAATACATACAAAATCGAAGATAGATGTTGACATTATTAAAGAGATTGAAAACAGGTTATTTCATTTTTTGAGAAAAACAAAGGAAAAATCATGTGCAAACATGCAGGTTAAATCCACCCGTAGGTAAGGATGTGAGTCACACTCTTTCTGTGTGCCTCAGCCCGTGCCACATGGGTGAGGTCGTGCATCACCTCTCAGCATTTGACCACACAGCACCATCTCTGAGTGGACGCAGCATGAGTCGGCCAACAAACCGGAAATAAGCTTAATAACAAGAGTGGCCTTCATTACTCTTTTCATAAAGATGGGTTGCAAAGCTGGCTATTTAGGACCAAGGTGAAGCATTCCTTTAATTTAGCTGCACTCATTAAAGTGCTATACAAGGTTATTGGCAAACGGCTACGGTTCATTCCATCAGACCACAAATTTAATGATGTCCTCATTGTGCACAAACGATGTGGAACAAGGTGACAGTCCTCAGTGAAACAGGTTGTAAGAGGTCGGCAGCAAATACATCAAGAGTGGTACATTTAAAACATTCTTTTTTTACTAAGGTGTCTTAGTAAAATTGGAAATACGAAATTTGTTCATAGAGAGGTGAGGAATAGACTGGTAGTAAACAAATCTCCTAAAACTCACTGTACAATGGAAAGAGAGTATATATATTACATATATACACATATACAGCGTATTTTATGATGAGAATTTGAGTGACCAGATAATCTCGGTTGTTTACGATAGGTCTCAATTTTTGTCATAGGAAACATTTTGGCAGGGGTGTGGAAACGTTTCATCCCCACAATAGACTTTTCATGGACTGCAATAACATGCAAGTGGTCAAAAGCAAAGAACTTCAACTGTTTTCTTGCTATAGCTGTTTTAAATCTTCAACATATTAAATATTTGTTTTCTTGAATCAACACGGATACAATAAAGCACAACTTTAAAAGCTTTATCACTGGTTTTTAACGAACTAGATAACCCTCGTACAGGTTTTATAAGCATGGGCCAATGAGTTCCAATAAAGGAGCGGACTCAAGCCAAATGAACGTCACCAGAGACAATAGTGACGTCAACTATGAGTCAACATTTGTTTCACCCCGGCAGCAACAACAAAAGCTGCCACTCTTGTTTGGACTAAACTCCCATGAGCAACTATCATATTATTTATCATTTCAGCTTTCATAACACCGAGCATCGGTGGCGGAGGCAGCAGCTGGGAGTTAATGCTCTATGACGTACAATCAAAAATGTACTATACAAAAAAAAAGGGCCAGGGGGGTGATGTCATATTCTGTACAATATGCATTAAGTAATACATAATGTATAGAGCTGCATGCACATGCATATTTAAACTCCACATTTATAATATATCATGAAAAATATTATGTGCTTGGAATTTTTTAAAGCAAAGAGCAGGTTGCCACTAACAGCACAGTTTTTGCAACGCTACGCTAGTTTTAGAAGTGCACATGAAACGCTGTCTCCACTGATTACTGGCGCTGCAACATCTGAGTCGGCCCAGCAGGCGCGCAGCGACCGCGCCAGAGCGCCACACCACATCGCCCGTTTGATGCCCGTAAAGCACCGACCTTTTGATCTAATTTTAGCGAAGCGCCTCACCCGTCACTCCGACACTCAATAGCATCAGCACATCCACAACGCCAAGGCAAAAAAAAATCGTCGGTTTGTGCTGAGAGGGGCAGTCAGGGCCCTATGCATTGGAGGTATTCTAATGATGATTTGAAGTCCCGGCAAGAAATACCAATTAATGGTACATTTAAACTATATTTTTTTCATGCAGGTCATATTTTATTAGTTTTTTTTTTTATTTATCTACCACACCTCAAAGGCCGGTCCCTAAAAATATTGTCTAACATTAAACCTGTCAATGGGGCAAAAAATGTTGGGAACCATTGTCATAGAGGCTGTATTTAAGCTCTATTTTCTCAGTGGCACATCAGAACGTGAAATTCCACAGCTGTCATGTGAGGTGTACTTCCTGGTTTCTATCTGAGTCTGGTTTCTGAGTTTACTTTCTGAGTCTTGCTTTCCTTGTCTAGTTTCTGATGCTTGTTGTAAAACTGTTTTTTTTTTTTTTTTTTTGGGATATATGAATATCTAGGAAAAAGCAATCCCCAAAGAAGCTTGATGACACCAGGAGTATGGGATTCCATTACAATGAAGAAAGGTTCCTTTTGGGCCTTTTTGGCCAGTGGGGCTATGGAGCCAGCTTGAGTGCACAGCATAACGCGGCTTCAGTGGTCAATGAGGCAAAATGTCAAGTATGGGAGTAGTTTGATGAGACTATGAAAAATGACTTCCGGACAGCTTTGAGGAAATTCTGGTCCACCGTTCGGCATCTCAGAAGGAGAAAACAGCTCAACATTAACACAGTGTACAGTGGAGATGGGGCGCTTTTGACCTTGACCTGACCTCGAATGAAAACTGTTAATCTTGATTTGTATCGGAAACAAGGTGTCTTTTTAGAATCTAAATGTTGTCTTACAACTGTCATAATATTTAGCAAGGTATCCAATATAAAATGGCAGCAGCAGTTCTGATGAAATCAGTTTGAATTTCCTCAGTTCTCCGTCAAACACACATCTCATGCCAACCGTCTTCAAAATTTCATACAATTTCTGATGTCATAGTTAGGGATCATGTTGCTTTTAAATTGTATCCAATACAATCAGGTCAGCTGAGTTTATGTGAGAAGAAACATCTGTTAATGATCCTCTATAGGAGCATCCATTAGGGTTTCCACTACTCGCTTAAATGCTATGAGCTGCTCCGTCAGCTGCTCTCAAACACTCGAGTGTTGTTTAATTGCTCGTTTATGTCCGACACCGCTCGATGTGAATGCTGCCGCCCCTCTCTTGTCCCGAATAGTCCTCGCTGCTGTGCCATTTCCCCGTACCCCGTCCTCGTTCCATCTGCTGTTTCCGTGTCACCAAAGATCTTAACCGTCGCCTAGCTGAGTTCAAATATTCGCTTTGCACGCTTTCAAACAAGAGCTTACCAACACTTGGAAATAATTGAGTCTCAGCGGGGCCAGCGGCAGAGAAGAGCATGGTGGGGCGAGGGGGCGGCATACAGAGGAAGTGATCAAATGTGGCCTTCAGCCAAGTGCCTTTGTAGATGGTCTTTGTGTTGCCATTGATCCGGAGGCGGATACACCCGAGGAATACATTATTTATGCACTTCTGCTTTTTTCCCTGTTCCCTATCCTGTCGACAGTTGAAAGTAGCAAGACGCTAAAAGGTAATGGGATCAGAGGGGTGTCGCCGCAGTTAAAGAAAGAAAACGAGGGCCACCGAGGAGGAAGACCAAAGGCGATGGACAACGGCTTTTTCTCTCAAGTCATCGACCGCACTGTACACAAAGTGTTTTTGTTGTAGGCATGCAAAGTTCATTCAAGACAATTTGGACCTAAAAAAGTTCAAATTCTCATAACATGCTTTTTATATTCGATAGAAAGAAAATGGAACACTGCGGCAAAGCAGAGACTGTGGCATACAATATCCTGGAGTCCAGGAAGGAGCAGCAGGAGAAGCTAATATGTGTACATGTGTGTTTGAAACTTTTTTGAACCTGTTTAAAACTAGTTAAACTCAGTTAGACTCAGAAACTAAAACACAAACACAAAGACAATTTAGCATGGCCACCAAGCAGGTTGCTGAGAAAATTCACAGCATGAATTGTTTTGGGAAGAACAGCTTGGCAAGCTAAGGCTAGCCTGTGTTTTTATTGTCAAAGCCAATTTGATTTTAT
The DNA here is from genome assembly GCF_059441005.1 of Hippichthys cyanospilos. NCBI lineage: Eukaryota > Metazoa > Chordata > Actinopteri > Syngnathiformes > Syngnathidae > Hippichthys > Hippichthys cyanospilos. The sequence continues at coordinate 7,374,251 of NC_142381.1, forward strand.
TGACTTTTATTACTTGGGAATAAATGAGGTCTCAGGCAAATTTTATTCAAGAGGAGACTGAGAAGTTATAGATATATGGAAACATTGTGAACACTTCTTCTGAATAACGGCAAGGCTTCAATATCCCTCAAGAGGAAACTCCATTTTCTACTTGCACAAAACCTTTAATTTTCCTCTTCTAATGTGAAATTTGAATTTCAAATAAACATTGCACTCAGTCTCTTACCATAACACACACACATACACAAACACAAGCATAGGAATTCAGTGTAATGAATGTTGACGCTCCATTTGTGTCAGTCACATTCAAACAGGGCTGATTCAACGTTGTCACTCACATGTATCTCCTTTCATCTGCTTTACTCACGACTTTGCTAATTTAAGTCACGCTGGTAGGAACACAACAGTTTTGAAGGCAAATGATCATACGTAAAATATACACATTAGAAACACACATTAAAACACATTTTCCCACTTGCTGTTTTCAATTACAAATGACATCACCAGTGCTCATTTTACCTCTGAAAACTGTTGAGTACCGCAATACAAAAAAAACTATGGGTCCCAAACGAAATGTTTGGAATCTCAAAAATTGTGCGGTAAAATCGACAAAGTCCAATGTTCAAATTGCATTTACAAAAGGCGAGCAAAAACCAACAACAGGTTTTAACATATGTCAAAATAAATATATGTATATGGCCCACAACTTGATGAGAGCCGAAAAACCGTAAGCAGCATTATGTTTCTGAGATCTACACATTAAAATATTACAATATTGATGATCAAACCCAGAAGACAGAGTTTTTATGCAACACACATTTGATGAGTGCAGTTCTAGGGGTGAAAAAAATATTTAATAAATGGGGGGATTTTTTTGAAAGAACTGGGCCTTAATTGCATTGCCATTCTTTTCAATGGAAACAGAAGTTTTAGAAGTTTTTAGATTCTAACACAAATGCAATCATGGAACAAATTTAACTCAAAGTTCAATCGTTTGGTTGATGTTATAACGTGTGCCGTTGGATGCCCCCAGTGTCATCCCACTCCCAACAATGCACTTTTTCTAGTTTGAGGTCGGAAACGGCCCACTTTCCTGGAATGTGTCTAATGTAATATTGTCCTGGTATCTCGTATGTGAACTACGATTTATATTCCCTGGAGCTATACACACACACACCACACACATGCACACACAAACACACCCACATAAAACTATATTTAATCTCAATACAGTCGCTACACAAAGCCCCTCCAGGCTTGGAGCAGAAGATGGAGTTGGACAAGTTGACCTCCCCCGAGGTGGTCCTTAGAATGCTGACCCCCACCCATCCCAAACTCTTTCATCCATCTAGAAAATAGCTCCTCAAGCCGCAGGAATTGAAGAGCAAACCCAGCAGCTAATTAAAGCTCATTGATTTTGCATTCAGGAGGCGTGACGACGACATGCGTTGACAAGACTAGAGGCTCATGTTTACTCGTGACGAAGGTCAATGAGCACTGCGGTGCATTGTGACTGACGATGTATGTATTTGCAGATGTCATTAAAAGCTTCATTTGAAAACCTAACCCATGCTCAGGACCCTCATTTGGAACCAGTCACAAATTAAAATGTGATTCAAAACTCTGATTCGATCTTTAATCCATGTAAGCCTAAAACCTTCATTCCAAACCCAAATTACAGGTTTGAAAAACTGTCTCAGCCTCAAAACTCAAATTTAGAACCTGAATCACATTTGAAAGTGAAAATCCCAAACTTAAAACCTTACTTAAACCAGTCTTGCAACTCAAATTTCTAAATTTCAACATAAAGGTTCAAAACCCCATTTTTTTATGTTACCATAGATTGAAACCCAAACTTTTGTTTGTCACATTTTAAAACAACTTAATTTTGTTTGTTCGGAATGATTTGAGTTCAGACTGCTGACTGTGCACTACTCAGTTGTTTGTTTTAATGGAGGTCAAAGTCACCGCAGAAAGTGTCTACTTTTAAACTACCTGAGGGGCTCTCTCTTGCTCCCCGCCATGTCTGGAGCCCTTTGTTTTTTATGAGCCCTGTCACCCCCTCGACCTCCCCTAATGCTTCTTACCCACACTCTCACAAAGGGGACTCCTGCTAAAGTGGCGCAGCGCTCGTTTGGAAGGTCACGCTTCAACGCAACACCAGGAGCCAGACTCATGTCTCGAAGACCTAGCCCCATGGCCCACACAGCCCTTTTCCCTTCTCACTGCAGATCCTCTCGTCCACCTGCCTTAAAATTAAGAAAAACAAAAAGCCCCTCGCTGCCAGAAGCACTCAGCCTACATCCAACACATCATGGTTACCAAATAATGACCAATAGACCACTTTAGATTTGAATTATGGAAATACCCAACAACAATGCGGTAATTCTGTAGATCCCGCATGTTAAATGTTCACCTGATTCAATATTATCAATAAATTCAAGTAAAATGTACATTTGCATCTTAATATTACTCTGTCTGAAATATGTATCTCATTTTCATGAAGGTGGGACCAGACAAGTGTCCAACCCTGACTAAACTCAGCACACAAACTGACGCCTTTCTATACTGCTAGTACCAATGAATAACCAATGATGAGTGAGCGAGCACATCTCATAAACGACACATCTGCTGGAGCATATTGCCACGGTGGTCTCGTGGGGGCGCATTCAGAATTGGTGGGATCGAGTGCAAATTTTTGCCGCATTCACTTCCAGCTGACCCGACGGAGCCAATTACAATTAAGCATATTGCCACCTCAAATATGGTGAAATGATTCGAAGTGATGATACTCCACATACTGAGATTAGATGAATAAGTCTACAGTAAAAGTTTCATGTGATACTTCATCAGTCCCAACTGTAGCCAAAGGTCTTTGCAGAGAGAGAGAGAGAGAGAGAGAGAAAAAAAAAAACAAAGAATAGAATTTGAAACCCAGTCTTTGTCTCTCTGTCATCATTGATTTTTTTTTTTTCTCTCCATGTCCTTGGACAAGCTAAAAATACAGTGTAGTGCTTCTGTGTGAAGGACTTGTTTTTGACATTGCCCTTCAAGTTGAATAGCATCAACATATTAATCGAACATACATGGGTTTCCAAGTGACAAATGGGTGGCAGGTTGTAACAGTGGTAAATTGTCGCGGTCGTTTATTCACCTTCTCTGTGCCGATGCATAGCTCTTTTAGGCACTCTGTGGTTACTGTATGCAGCTTCGCTATTTGATAAAAAAAAAAAAAAGTGAATTATCGATGATATTCAAGATTTTTTTTTTATGATGACTTATCTAAACGTTCATTAAAACAACAAAAGTCTTCTTGTGCTGTAAAATGTCACTCAGAGGAAAACATTTTTGTAAGCTTCTGCTTTTATTGCCTTGACACTTGGCCTTGCCCTTTATTGAACACGGAAAGGGTTTTAACTGGTGCATTGTACTCCTTTGGGGTACGTTAATAAAGGCCATCCTTCAATATCTTTTAACCCTCTGTCATCGATTTTAAGCATGTTGGGCATTGTGCCCAACATTGCTTCAATTTTACAAATGGAAAAATGTAAAAAAAGAAATAAGAAAAACATTTGACAAGGTTTCATATTCTTTTGAAGATAAATCTAAACATTCAAACACTAACTAGCACTGGTGTGGGCACTTCATCTGAGATATTTTGACAAAAGCTATCACATTTCTCAAATCCAGCCTTTAGCTACTCACCTCTACTCGGTGACGAGCTCTCTGCGCCGCACCATGTCTTCCGCATTCATCCGCCCCTTTCCACTCCGACCCACTGTGTGACTTTTTTGTTGGCTTTGTTATTTTCCGTTTGTGACCGCATGGTGCGAAATTGCTCAGATGATGCACTCTCTAGAAGGGAGTGGGTGGGGATGAACGGCTTGACTCCAATCCCATCGTTAAACAGTGAGGAAACCAATCAAAACACTCAATTCCTTCATGAACGTCAAGTGACTATCCCAAACGATCCACGGCCCCGGTACCTGTCTGCAGGCCATTTGCACTCGGGTGCACATATATAAATTAATCAACAAAAGCCAAGAATACACTTCCTAAAACTGAGTAGCAACATTTCACTCTAAAATGCCTTGGTCTTGAGATTTCATCATATGCTGCAAAGATTTAGACAGTTCTCCCAGAAGAATAACAAAAAAAAAAAAAGTCTAATATTTCTTACAATGGGATACATTTCACTCTGCAATGTCCTATTGGTATTTCAGTAATATCGGTTAGTGTCCGATTCTAATGTTATCATACACTTGAGAAAACACTTTAATATCGTAATATTGCATGCCCAGCTTTAAAATTGGTTAATTGATTGCAGTGAACAGAAACGATGTTGGTCATGCTAATTATCTTTGTTTTTTTGTTTTGCTAGCAGGTCTACAGTAGTTCATCAGTTTGACATGTTAAGTGACAGCTGGTAGCAAATGTTAAAGTTATACTTACAAGTAGTTGAAGAATAATTGTTGAGATTAACGAAGATATGACTTGTGCCAAAAGGGGAAAAATGTCATTGGGCTCGCCAACTCAATCCTTGGAATGTAAATTGTTGCCAACTCAAATTCAAACTTCAAATGTAGCCCTAAACATAACCAAGACCACTCTGTCCGACACTTGGTTACACATCTGTACTCCAGAAAGCCTTGATCGTCCTAAGGCAGGGGTGTCAAGATCCAGTCCTCAAGGGCCACTGTCCTGCATGTTTTCCAGGTTACTTTCCGCAACACACCTGATTCAAATGATCAACTTATCAACACGCTCAGCAAAAGCCTGATAAAGATCCCGATTATTTGAATCAGGTGTGTGAGGGAAAGAAACCTGGAAAACATGCAGGACAGTGGCCCTTGAGGACCGAGTTTGGACACCCCTGTCCTAAGCTGTCATGGCGCTGCATGCAGATGCAAGAGATTGCATGCCGGATGCAGACAAAGCTACCTGAAGTGTAAAATTGCTCACTAGGTAGCGTTGAAAATATGCTGCGGGTTAACAGTGACTGCAATATCGGAAAACCCGGAGGGACTGATTACGGAGCACTGTTCCACATTTTAATCCCACACACTCTTGGGGGTGCCCCACAATTTGGGAATCGCCTCATGTAAGACCCTGAGGGACACCTAAAACTATCTTTTATCATGAAGCAGCGCAGCAAGATGTAATGCTCGGTACCCACAAAATAAATCCGGGTGTTTCCTATGTGTGAAAATCTGCCGCCAACAGTGGTGAATAACACGTACACCCCCGCCCATCCGTCCGCCTGTCCATCCGGTGAGTCAGAGGCTGCATAATCATACACTATAGACAAAATGTACACTAAAAAAGACCAGTAAAAAAAAAACTGAATATAACCCATTTTACACAGAGATTGGCAAGGTTGCAACCCATTAAATGTTGGGGCACACCTAATTCAAACCAGTGTAGATGTTCGCTTTTAATCACACCTTTGGACACAAAGAAACATTAAAGGCAGTGGGTAGAGGCACAAGCTTCTCACCCACGCAGACACCACTTACATTAAACTCACCATCCACTCGAATAACCGCTGATAGGTGGACTAAACGAACAGAACATTTGAGTGCATCCATGCAGTCGGACTGCTTTTGCAGTGGTCACTTGAGCCACCTATCGGCTTGTCATCAACTTCTCATCATCAGCCGGCACTGCACAGGGGGAAATACTTCTTAGATTCCTTTTTTTGTGCATCTACTCACACAAAAGGGGATATTGAATTGTCACCAGGTAGGTTAGCATTCAGTCGTTTTAAATATTTTACAAGGGTGCCCCGACGACACAGGATTCACATCAATATTTTAAAAGCTTTTTCTTTCTTTACCTGGCTGCCTTGTGGTGACACAAACAGACATATGAGGCGTTTAACTTTTTATTTAGGGGGTAAAAAATGAATTAAAAAAACACCCCCTCTCCAAAAAAAGGGAGGGGGGGGGGCAGGAGGCTGAAATTGGAGACAAGCAAGCAAGTCACAATGAATCCTCTGTGGCGGTGGGATTTAACATGCATACAGCATCTCGTTAGCGGGCAGTGGTGGAAGGCGAATCCACGCGCTCAGGTGCAAACTGGCGCACAATATGCAGTCAAAGTGCGGAGCGCACATCTGACTTCCCCACCCCATCTCCACCCCAAAACAAAAAAAAAAAAAGAAAGAGTGTGGCAGTAAGCATACATTCAGATGACAGCAGATTGGAACTTTGCGCAAACGATGCGTTCAAGCCTTACCTCGTCGCAGTAACAGGAGATGAAAAAAAATCCACCTCCAAGTCTCTCTCAATCCGAATCCGATCCGAATTTACTTGGCGCGACGGACGCCTAATCCGTGTGAAAAGGGTAGGATTGTTGAGGAATGCGTCCGTGGATAATTCCTCCACCTCGATGGTGAACTTGAAAATCTCCACAAGCGCTCCTCGTCGCCTTCTTCGCGGCTCCAGCCGGGCGAGGGAGGGTAGGGGTGGGGGACTGCACAGGGTGATTGTGGTGCGGAGGAGTGGAAACTTTCAAGCAGCTGAATCCCAGACGAGAGCAAGGGACGGCAAGACTATTCCTCTCGGCCGTGTGTCCACCCGTCGCCTATTGATTTTGGCCGCTCGCGGCTCTCCACCGCTCGGCGCCACCTGCACTCCGGAACATCGTCTCATGCAGGATGGATGCTGAGACAGCAGCGGAATTGGGAGGCTCGCTCTCTCTCCCTCTCCGCCACTCTCGCTTTCTCTCTCCGTCCTCCCACACGCCGCCGCCTCCTCCTCCTCCCTGCACCTTTCCTCCCCGTTCTACTCCCCATCTTCATCACAGTTGCTTCCAATTCAAAACTCTCACGCATATTCTCACAGAAACCGCCGGGAATGTGTCAGCGTCAAATTACACAACATACATCAGAATTAAGAAAACTGTGGATGAATTTAAAACAAAACAAAACAAAAAAACGTTATTAAACCGCAGGCTTGCTGGTGCCTCTCCCAGCTGACTTCGGGCAGTAGGCGGGTGACAACCTGAACTGGTTGCCAGCCAATTGCAGTACCGTACTTCTTTTCTTGAGAAGTACAATATATCTCAAAATTGGGTACACATATACAAGGCTCCCAAAGCAGTCAGTTCTATAATTTTTTTGTATTGTGCATTTTCTGGAAAGTTTGATCAAGTATTTTTTGAACGTTCTAGTTTCAAGTGTCTCACAAAATTATATTATTAAGTTATATTTGACTTATTTTGGAATTATTTTTTTTGTTTTTATTCATTTTTTAATTTTTAGTTTCTTGAATTCAAGTGCCACTTGGAAGAGGACCAAATAATGATGGCGCAAGTGGCGCACAGACACAGACTGCAGACGGCCATGTTGACAACAACAACAACAAAAAAAAGTCCACAAATGTTTTGTTGATTCTAATCGCCATGTCAGGTCAGTTAGGCTGTCAAGTTGGTATGGAGGAAGATATGATAATTTGTTTAATCGCCTGACCTTAGCACCAGTCTGTCACTGAGTCTTGATGACATGCCATGAATTGAAAATAATAATTTAAAAAATGGTGGCTAGCTAATGGGTGAGCCAAAGTCATCAGACTTAGAAAAATCCATACAAAAAAGCAGTGTCCAAAAACACAGACAAACAAGTTGAAGCTGAGAAACATGACGGAGATGAAGTCGAAAGGCATTATCGTCACCAAACTCAAAGGATGAATCGACCCACAAGTAGACTTGTTACAGACTCTTAAATGAGTTTGCTGAGCGCAAGACCCGCAAGATGAAATATAATGAGTGTGTTTAGCATCTTTTTGTTATGAGGTGGAGTTAGTGGGATTGGACCTATGGCATAACTTTTTGTTTTTGGTGCCACAATTAGCTTTTTGCATTATATTCAAATAGATTTGCTCATAAAAAGAATACATTGGATTTTTTTTTTTTTGGTGGCATTTAACTGCTCAGTGTCAAAATAACTATTTTAAAACTGAAACCTCTCCAAAAACCATGGTAACAAAAAGCTGCATACTCTTGTGTTTAAGGCTGGACACTCAATGAAGGCTTTTTTTATTTGTTTGTTTGTTTGTTTTTTGCACCTGGCATATCACTATGATGTTAAGCCACTGGTAGTTGGTATAAAACATTAGAGAACAACTGCTCTAAATTATATTTGTATTCGAATTTTAGGAGTTATTTTGTCATTTGTATATAGAAGACAACAACAATGCAAAAAAATATTTCTTGTACTTGACTAAAAGTTACATCACACTGCCTCATGATATGGTATGGGATTTGCAAATGTCACAATACTGCAAAAAAGGTTAGCCATGTTACCCAAGCAAGTCTTTTTCAGTCAATAGGAAGTGGTAAAATGGCCGTCCCCTGAAATGGATAACATTCTGTAGATTGTATTCATAATCTTCGAATGCATTATCAATCAGAATACAGTACTGTGTTTGGACTGGTGGGAACTTAGAGCATTATTGTACAGAAAACCTTTGACTTGATTTGCCCTTTAAATGTTTCAAATGTCGGCTCATTCGATTTTAGTGAGCATTCAATTCTGTTTGGATAACATACCATTACTAGACATTAATATACAATTTCTCAAGGACAACTTTTTGCAGTTGACTTGAAAATGGCCGAAATAACCCAAATTTGAACACTATCCATTTGTTTTATTGAATTGATATTTTATTTTGTGTTCATAAGGCAAACTGGAATGTCACGAGCCAATTATTGGGACTACAAACCCAAAATATCCACTGGCTCTTAGATTCGATCTCAGAGTAACATTGCATTGAAAGTAAATTCCAATTCTTACCCTCCCCTTTCCCTATGCCTCCCAACCCACCACGCTGCATCCCATCCAAGCTAAATTCATTTATTTACACAGAAGCCATTAAGCCTGCACACTATTTGTCATGCATGCAAGCCAAATGACAACAAGGCACACTGCTTTCGCACACCTGCTGTGAATAAATGACATAGCTAAAGCCTCACAATTACTGTGTTATAAATCCGGACCACATATGAACAATTGCGGGCAACAATCTTTTCAGGGAGATTTTCATTTCATTTCGTTTCAGATATAAAGTGTAATTTTATGTATTTCGATACTTCATTATTAAATTGCTTCAGAAACAATGTAAAAGTCTTAGGGCATTACATGTTTCACACAAAAAGACACAAATATAAAATGAAAAACAATAGACAAGCCAAAAAAAAATGCACCACCACTATGCACACACATAAAGACACACGTAATCACATAACCAATAAACATAAGCAATCACTTAACCACCAGAAATGCACAGCAACACAATACATAAAGCATTACAAACCTACAGAACATTAACAAATGCAAGAAACACACAACCAAGAAAGCAAAAATACCACAAATAACAAAAAGTCCAAATAAACAGTGAAAAAAATAAACAATCAAAAAAAAAAATAAACCCACACACAAATATTCAAACACAACCAGAAATAAATCTAGTATGAAGACAGGCTAGAAGTTATACCTCGTGGGGTCCAGGGGCATGCTGTCTGGGAAGATCATTTGGAATTTCTTTTCAAATTTAACAACAACAAAATATATGGATTTTGAAAGACAAGTAGAAATGGAAGACAGTATCAATATATAATAAAGTATCCATACAAAATCACATCATGTGTATGCCTACATACCTTGTTTTTGCTCCATTCTTCGAATGATAAACGGTAGGTGCACCTGGTTCACAAACATAACAAATCTAAAATACAGTTGGCCAAACTAAAAAAAAAAAAAGCTTCTCTATATCCATGAATGTGGACTTTTCGTGAATGTACACAGGAAACATTCACACTGAAATATTTTTAGCTCCATGTGAGAACCATGCTACAGCTTGCATACAAGCCTGGCTAAAGATTGATGGTTGAGGCGCCAGCACGCCTCCGCCTGCATTGTCAGGCGAATGCAGCTTCCGACCAACTGGTCCAGTCGGCACTTCCCAGCAATGCCAACCACCTTGTCTTGTTGCTTTGTCACGCCAACTTTTCTGGAAACTCCGCTCTGAACAACCGAACAACCAACAGTGAATGCCCGTGACCTTCCATTCCTCAGATGACAATTCATTAAAAACTGGCATAATTGTGTAAAGGGTATTACCGTATGACCTCATTTAAGAATAGTTCAATTCCAAGTTTGAATTTGGAATACACAGCAATGTCATACGTCAAAACAGGCAGAAATGTTGCTGGCTTCTTTTTGCTCATCGAAGATGAACTGATGCAATACAGAAAGCGTGCTGCAAACCTTCAGATTTTGTTACAGAGATTGAACTAGATCTTATACAATTTAAGACCCAGCCTAACCGAGAAAGTGGTGCAACATGATTTTGCTAGATTAGATGGAGGCGCAGGCAGACATCAAGCGCTCTGCGGGGACCTGTGTGGTGGATGTTGTAGTATTTCATTCTTAAATATGACAACAATGTGGGATAATCACTCCACATCATTGCAGATTATAATTTATTCAACAAATTATAATCATCCATGAACAGAGCAGATTGGACCCACTTAACTTTAGCAAGTGTCCAATTGATCACGTCACATGCACCGCTGAATATATCATGCACAAGTGGAGATCTTGCCATTACCCAGTACAAATGCATGGTTTCGGCAAATCTTTTTCTTCTTTCGCAATGTCCGATTTGGCATGCTATACAACCGCCCTGACTTTAATTCAAATGCAAGATGCAGCTACGATTGCTCATGACTATGTCATGTTTCGTCCCAAAACGGTACATCTGGCCCACTGCACACAAGTCTGCCTTTACATAGTCTAGGGAAACATGAAAATAAGGAAAATGCGCACATGCTGTGTTTTGTGATAGACTTGCTCTGAACATGGAAATTGGGCCCCCAATATATTAATCCATTTGAGAATTACATAGATTGGGTTTGTACTGCGTTCAAATGACTAGATGGTAGATTACAAAAAATGAAAAATTACATTTCATTTTTAAACATGTCTCAACTAGGGAGTGGCACTGTGTCTTTTAGACAAGATTTAATTTCTTGTGTATTACATGTGCTGTACAAATTATAAAAATTGCTCTCATTTAAATTCACTTCAAGTTGTCATTGTTTAAGCCCTTCAAAAACACCGTTACAGGTTTTAAAGAGAAAGTCAGTGAGTCAGTCATCAGTGTTGAAATACTAAGACATGGAGGGTTGAAAACAAATGGTGGGGCGACACATGTAGACTGTAAATCTAACAATACTGTATTTTACCCTCAGCAAAAAAATGAACATCATGGTGGTGAGTGAGTGGCAGAGCAAGTGGTGTGTATATAATGTGGCAGAAAAGAAGTTGTTAGGGCGAAAGAGGGAGTTGGAGGGTGCTGTTTTAATACAATAAATGTAAAGGCTGATTGTCAACCTTGCTTCTCCGCTTTGTTTACATTTTTGTTTTAATTTTGCATGGTAAATAATTGGTATTGTAACATACTATATATTATGTTAAGGATAAAACCATTTTTATAATGTTGACAATTTATAATTAGCAAAAAGATTTAAAAGTCATGTAAGAGCTGTAAGTATTCTTTGCTACAGCTACACGAAAACAGCTAAAACACCAATGAGAAGACTTGCACAAAAGAACAAATCACCGCCTCTCATCCTAATTGAGGCTTTTGCACTGTTGAGGTTTCTGCAAAGCGGGTATGCTTTGAGCATTTTGCGACCCAAAAGACAGACAACAAAAAACGGCGCCGATTCCTTCTGCCAGATTTGGTCTCGTCCAAGCATTCAAGCGCAGAGGCTAATCACACAGAGGCATTCAGCTGCCAGTCATCAAGTCAACGGGCCTGACTGGCTCCGTGTCATCGGCAGCGTGGTGCCACCGGGACCAACAGCTTGTCCACTTCCATGCGCTCATCAGTGCGGCGCACACAATCAATGTTTCATGAATACGAATGGCCAAATCGCACAGAAACTCTCTTAGGTCTGTATTTTTTGTTGTTGTTTGTTTACTGCTTTTGACACTGGTTATAGTTTATATTTAAAGAATTTCAAACATGTATTGGGCATCGGGAAGGAAAGATCAACAGCAAAAATGAAACAAAAGAGTCATGTCAGTGTCCCAGAATTTTTTCTGCTTTCTTCTGTCTAAATGGGCTGATATACTAACTGAACAAGACCAAAACAAAGCCACAACAGTGGGTGAGCGAAACAGTCTTGACAATGCACAATCAACAAAACACGAAGAGAGTACAGGGTACTGAAACTACAAAAATGGGAAACTATTACCATTGCAAGTGCCAATGGTTGAAAGAAAATATAGAATAAGTAACATGGGTTGCAGGTAATAATGCTTTTAGCTGCTTAAATGAGTAGCTGTGGGATAGCTGTTAAGAGTGAAGCGGACAAAACTAAATGCTACGGGTAACATGGATAATGCATAATCTTATTGTTTTGTGTTGCCAAAATGGGCTGCTTTAAAAGCTGGAACATGAATGTGACGTGAGACATTGGGTAAATAACAGTTAAACAAAAAAGCTTATAAAGTTATATGGGTGTCAAAACACTTTTAGCTCAGGGGCCACATGGAGGAAAATCTTTTTTTTTTTTTCCCCAAGATGGCGCCCACCGTGGCAGACGTCTGTTTTGCGTCACAGACGCATTTATTGGTGTTATTGCTGTGGGAGCGACGAGGGGGTTAAAGACACAGGTGACCCACAGCTAGATGTACACAGAGAGCTGATCGTCACAGCTCATCGGCCATGAGGAAGTGTTGCTACAGTATCCTTGTTTGTGCTGGAAGGTGTCCAATGGTGCTTGGTATTTGTGAGCGAGTGCGTGTTTTGAAGTAATATCTTTAAGACCCTGTAGTTCGTCGGACTAAATATCAATTTGACCTTTTTGGCACATTATACAGGATCCATGCATTAACTTTGTGTTTATTGTTCGCTATTGCTTTGTGATATTCTCTCTCTCTCTCTCTCTCTCTCTCTCTCTCTCTCTCTGTATATATATATATATGAGCAGCCGAATAACCAGTTTGTGATACTGAATGTGTCGCCACCTGTTGTTATCTTGTTGTCAAAAAGTGTTATGTTCTCCCCCTTGTTATCATTTGCGCATTTACTATTGGTTTGTACAGCAGTCGTTTTAGGCAACAACTGTAAAAGCAGTAATATTCCTGTGACACAGTATCGTCACTTGTTATCTCACTATCAAAGATTGTTTTGTTTATGCATTGCTGTTCGCTTTGTTTATTTTCACTTTCAGCAGCCCTTTAAGGCACCTGAAAGAAGCGATATTCTTGTGATACTAAACATATCGTCACTTAAGAGCCTGTCATCACAGCCTGGCTTTTTCAGTTTTATTTTTCCTTACTTTAAATTGCTGTGCATTGTCCTATGTACCTTCATCAGCCTGTTTAAGCGGCTTAAAGAAACGATTCAATGACACTATTCATCACTTATCCTTTATCAGACTGTTTTATTTACCCATTATTGTAAGCTTTGTCTGGTTTACTTTTAAATTCTACAGCAGCCCCTTTGCCAGCTAAAACCAGCCATAGTCTTGCAACACCTCATCACTTGCGATCAAGGACAGTTTTGTTGCCCCTGTTAGATTTGTCCTGTTTATATTTAATGACTACAGAAGCCCATTTAAGCAGTTAAAAGCCGGGATATTCCGCTGACATTATTGGTATCATAATTTAACAGGTCGAAGATCATTTTGCTTCCCAATTGATGGTAACGTTTTCCTTCTCCAGTTTTTTGTCCTCTTCACTTCCAATTCCAACAGCAGCTGGTTTAAGCACCTACTGTAACTCGCAGGCCACACCACATCTAATGCTTATGATGAAGCACAAAATCTTACCGTTTCCCCTTGTCAAGAACAGCCATGTCTCTTTTTCATTTACTCACCACAAACTCACACAAATCCACACAATTGAATTGTTTACTTCAAAAGGTCGTAGCACTGTGTGAGTCAAACACAAAGATACTTCCAGCACCCCGGAGGTATGTGAAATGATGCATCGCCATCCCCATCGATCAACAGCTCAATTGACATCCTTTCACGTTAAGGGAGAACTAATTAAAAGGACGCAGCTCATTACACCTCATTAAAATAAAGATCAGGATGACACCCAGCACATTCCCAATGGTAAACCAGAGGCAGAGAGGACAAATTTGGGCTTGGAGAGGAAATTGAGTTTCTTTAACAAATTCCAGTGGCAAAAAAAAAAAAGCAGACACTCTTTAAGATAAGCCTAAGCTCCCGAGTGGCACTTCCTGTCCATGTTTTTTGCAGAAAATGAGGAGGATTATTATTTGTAACTTAAGAAAGAATATGCAAATATGCTAAGTCGCTAGTCAGCGTGTGGCAATCATGTTTGGCACCATAACAAAAAAAAATCTGCGATTCAGGCAGAGTTCCCTCTCTTGGTTTGATTGGCTCACGGTGCTTAATTACCTCTAAATTAGCTATGACAATATGATAAATTACAAAAAGTTATTGCAAAGCATGTATTGCATTTACACAATCTCCATTAGAGTACTGCATTCTTATGTTCCATCCACCCATTCTTTAGCTACCGCTTTATCCGGGGTCAGGTCAAGGGGGCAGCAGCCTGAGCAGGGAAGCCACTGTTCTAAAGCCGGGACAAAAACCACACTGCTCCTCCTGAAACCAAGGTTCAAGTTTGTGACAGACCCTCCTCTCCGGCATACCTGAATAGACCTTAGGGGGAGGCTGAGAAGTGTGATCCCTCTGTAGTTGGAACAAACCCTCTGGTCCCCCTTCTTAAATAGGGGGACCACCACCCCAGTCTGCCAGTGACCATCGTCCACATGATGTTGTAGAGATGTGTCAACCAGGACAGCCCTACAACATCCAGAGCCTTAAGGGACTCTGGGTTGATCTCATCCACCCTGGCCTTGTAATAAGAAATTATTACACCAATGTGCCAGATATGGAATGTATAAAAATTCAAGATAAGATAAGATAAGCTCTTTAAATATGACATTTGTTTAACAAAAACAATGGCAGGAGTGTAAGATGTGTTCCAAAAAAAAAAACCCGCTAAAATCTAACAATACAACAAATTTGTTACATTACCCCCCCCCCCCCCCCCCCCAAAAAAAAAAAAAAAAAAACAACGTAGATTATTCAAACCCTGACCCAGAGGAACATTTTTGTCCTAGGGGCCTCCTGGCAAGAGCAAAATGCCACATATCTTTTCTGTCTCCGAGTCCCCCAAACACTCATTAGGATGATCCTGCATGAGGGCCTTCCAAAAACATTACAAAAAAAAATTAGGTTTTAGGATGCGTCTAACACGTCAGCCCCCGTGGCAAGGTCCCGCATTCTTACCGAGCCATCCGTCCGGCGTCCCTGTGTTGGACATTGTCACTACACATGGACATCATTTCTTACCCCCCTCCTTGGCTCCCGGCAGAGAACGTCTCTTATTTGCAAAGTAAATACAAGTCCTTTCGGGGCCACTTGCATTCATACCCAATCCCGTCATTCTTCTTGGGCTCAGCGCACCATTTGTTGTTCTGCTACTTGGACGCAAAAGGCAGAAACTGAAGAGCTCAACATTTATTGTAAACACTGACAAAAGATACACCACACAAGATCAGAGGAAGACTAGAACCCAATGAAGAGAGACAGAAAACATTTGACTGAGAATTTTGTCTTTAGGACAAATCACCAAATTTCACTCCTATGCCTTTCAAGCACGTAAAAATGACAAGTGAATGTTCTTTGTAGTCAAAGATCCTGCATTTGTCTAGCTTACAGGGTTTCTATTTGGTTGACAATGGACAATATGTATTGGTAAAATGAAATTTTATTTTGGGGGAAATACGAAGTCGGTTTTCTTCACATTTTTTTCCAGAGCAAACTCCATAAGCACAATTGCAAACGACTGTTATAACCTACCAGGGACCATTCATGATTTCCGATTCAGCCCAAAACTATACCGTAGGTGATATTTTGAGGTACGGTGAAATTTGAATTTGCTGCAATTGGCATTTGGCACTCACTATTCCACACAACCTGGAGGATTCCGGTGGAACAGATGCACGGTTGTGCACTGTGCAACATAGTGACTATTCAAAGTGTAACATTCAAGTCACCCTCCCACCTCATCGCACAGTCAATACAACCTCCCCTCGACCCTCTGAATTAACCACCTGGCAGCATTTGGATGTGACCCCGCCCCCATCCTGACTTTTTCTCTAATAATCTATAATTATCTCTCGAACCTTGAAAGAGCTTCTCTTGCTCTCTCCTGTGCAAAGATGCCGCCTGAAGAGCCCTGCTCGACTGTAAGCAACCGCTGAGTAAGTGCTGCGTGTTGACTTGACATGTGGGCGCTTTGGTGCCCAGAGTATATTTCCCTGATTACAGTCTATCTTCAGAGATAATAAAAAGAACATAATATGGCGGCCATTAGGAATTTTGCATATAAAAATTCTGTAATTCTGCCCGTGTTTCATTTCAGGTCACTTTTGTATCAATATTGCTAACTAGAGTCATAACTACACCAAAATTACAGTCTTTTGCAATGCTGATGTCACAGTTTCTTTCACATTGGCTTCAATAGCAGGAAAAATTGCAAAATTGATTTTCTGCTGTTTACACATTTAAAATATAACATAACTGATCTATGTTCTTGAAGAGTGATCCTATAAAAGACTTGGGTTCGTCTCGATAATATTTGTGGCATTATTGATCCTGAAGGAAATAGTCTAAGGTACTGTAATGTTCTGATCAAGATTAATTTAAAAAAATGAGAGGAACCAACATGACGAACCTGGCCCATTAGAAAGTTTCTACGGCCCCCGGGCTGATATTGATTTATTATGAGAATAGGCCTGCGGGCCTATATCAGCTTGCAGGCCGCAAGTGTCTTTTACTCACACACACACACACACACACACACATATATTATATATATATATATATATATATATATATATATATATATATATATATATATCCCATAATGCAACAAGGATGCGCCCGAGCGGGAGGGAACTTCAGTTCATTAATTATCAGAAGTCATTAGCTAGCATAAAACACCATTTGTAGAGGGTGATTTTATCAAAATTACGCTGAGAGTTTGTGACGCAATTTTCCTCAGACAAAAGGCATCTCATTTTAAAACGTGAGCCAGAGCAGAAAGCATCATTTCTGTGCATGTCCGTCAATCTAGAAGAGCAGCGCTGTGATGTCGGGACACATACTCACTGCATGTTCCCATACTGTGGATGAGAGCATGACACTTCATTGGCCAGTTATCAAGACAGTGCGGTTTTTAACATTTTTAGCTTCATTCAATTAATGTGCATGTTATAAGAATATGTTGCTTCTTCTGATCTAGTCTTATAGTACTATATTTAAGTTTTCAGTAGGTTTGATTCAGTTAACTAGACCATGGCCGCTAT
This sequence comes from Hippichthys cyanospilos, assembly GCF_059441005.1. Lineage (NCBI taxonomy): Eukaryota > Metazoa > Chordata > Actinopteri > Syngnathiformes > Syngnathidae > Hippichthys > Hippichthys cyanospilos. The sequence goes on from NC_142381.1 coordinate 7,391,677, forward strand.
TCTTAAGTTTTTATCTAACCAGTCATCTAACCAGTCCAACCCTTGTAGTGAAAAAAATCATTTGCCATTGCCCCCCCTCCTCGCTCTAGAATAGAAGGCTACTGCAGTGACTTAAACCTGCTTAAGATCAGTCATGATAGGGAGACTGGGTTGTAATATATTGCAAAAATTGATGCTGGGAAGGCCTAATGGATAAATAAAACAGACTGACTCGTGTGTGTTTGAAGAGTGTCACAGGAAATGAAAAGCAAACCGAAAGCAGGAAAAACAATTTGAATGAGGACAAATACCTTTGACAGCGGCTGTGATTTTATCTTTGATGACAAAAACGTTTTGTCGTATTGTCTGCCTTTTGTGTTTGATGTTCTTCGAGGAGGGACATCCGGCCTGACCAGTGACCCCAGCAAAAATGCAAAGATCTCAAACAGCAGAAATGGAAAGATCTCAGACAGCAAATAAGGACAAAGACTACTCTGAATACATCAGATCAGCAGTTGTCAATTAATAATAAACCTGAAAGCAGTGATGATGGGGCGTCTTTTCTTGATAAACCCTGGAAGTGATCAAATTTTGATGGCATGCGCATTTGAAATCAGAGACAAAATCCTGCTCTGCCCATCTCTATTATTTGCTCTGTCCCCCTTGGGTCTCATTTGAGCAAGTTCCCTTGTAGAGTCCTCCAATGTATGAGCCCTAGAATTCGTCGGAAGTGGTTACTTCAAACCAAAATGGTCAAATTAACGAATCATTTCAGGTCATGGGTCCTTGAGACTTTTTCTAACAACATGTTACATTACACATGGTAGTACAATTTTGAGCCAATCAATCAACTGGTCGCAGGTGCTAATATTTTCTAACCTGGTTTTTCGGGCATCTAAAAGATGCTGACACTGTCTTGAATAAATGATCAACGTTTTGGATTTATTGTCCTTGTGAAGTTGAAGTGAGTGCGTAATTTATGATAGGTCAAACAGCCACCATGCCCCTCCTAAGACAAGTTCACAACAAGTCAAAATATTCCAATTCATTCACTGATTTCTCATTTGTGAATCTCTTTAGTATACATCCTCCCAATTTGGTAGCAACCTGAGAAACGACCAACGGAAACTCTTGAAGAAGTAATAGTAAAAAAAAAAAAAAAAAAAAAGAAAGACAAAATAATTTTAAAATAGCAATGAAATCATTGTGGATCATTGACCACAATGATGCAGAGAGACACTATTACAAATCTAACAAAAATGTGTTTCTTTGAAATTCTTCTAAAAAGTACCGTGTTCTCTTGTTCCCACCCTACATGTACGTCTCCACGCCGCTCCGTCACTCACAGCCACAAGTGCACTGTCTGTAAGACAAAGACAACATTCTGGACATGTTCCTTGTGACCTGTGCCCGGACAAGGGAAACTGCTGTCCAATTATTTCATTCATCATCGCAGTGTGTTAGCTGTGCTTTGTCTGGTTCATCACCTAGGACCTGTTTGCCATGAGTGAACCTGCAAGAGGCATAAATCCTCAGGCAACTTAACTCCAAGGATCATCAGGACACGTAAACCACTGCACCACGATAAGGTGACGAATCATGGGAGGCACACCGGCCATTGTTATAATCCTAAAGAAACCCGGATTCAAGGGGGGGCATCTCAAATAGGCAAGTAGACCAAATACCATTAACAAGGCAGATTCCATCCAAAATAGCATACCTTTTATGAATTTTCGATGCATGATCTTATGATGGACATCTCTACCAAAATTTTGCCATATGTTAACTGGTTTTGGTAGCTGAAATTTCAGTTCAGCCAAAATGCACCCTAAAATAGATGTTTTGAAAGTATGGCTGATTTTTTTTTTTTTTTTTTTTTTTCTGAGTTGGCTTCTTGGAGAATGAAGTTTTGTTAGCATGCTTTAGTGAAACTGGCTTTGGGGGTTGAAATTCTGAGGAATTGCGCAAAAACAAACAAACAAACAAAAAACGCCCTACAGAGCCAACATAGTTATTTTTTTTTTCTGGTGAAGCCTTTTAAATGTTGTTTTACCAGGTGAAATGTTTCTAAAATTAAGGCTAGAATAACATCACCGCTTTGTATTTCAAACCACACGCAGATGGCAAACAGTTGACACATTTGCATGTAAGACAAGTGTGAAAGTAAAGTAGCATCAGGTGGATCGCAAAGCGTAGGACGAAAACCACTCTGCAATAAGTTATGAGCGCAATTACAGGAGCTAAAGTGGCATAAAAAAAAAGCCGTCTATTACTCATCATCTTTATTTATGCCGAGTGCCTAAGTGGAAGAGTTGGCCAATGTTTGTGCACCCAAGCATAGGATCGCCTGCTCAAACAAGCAAGTCATGGTCAGGGTTTTTTAAACGGGCTCAGGGCTGATCAATTTCATGGTGCCGACAACCTACCGTGTTGTTCGCTTGTTGGTGGGAAAAATGTGATAAATGACGCCAGTAGAGAGAGTGAGGTGGCATGCATTTTAATGACATCCTTGCTGGGATATTCGTGTTATAGAACCTTTAAAAGCTTGAACCCCAAAACCATTACTTTCCCAAAGGAAATCATGGAAATTGAATTCAACATTTTGTGGGTCAAACTGCCCAACATGATAGAAGCTTTATTAAAATCAAATAGAACTTCATTGCTTGTTGGCCAGAAGCATAGTTATCATGGAATTGTATTTGCAAGGGATCTCATATGTCCAAGCATACCCTTCCAGTAAAAGAAAGAAGCAGATACTACTTAAGAATTTTCTTTAATAAATACTGGCACATTTCATAAAATTTGACAATGAAGCACGGCATTGGATTTATTGCAGGTTTACTAGTAAAAATGGGTTTGGTTTCGTTATTTTAGTCAAGGCTATATTTAAAAATAGGTTTTCATCAGGATTATTTGTGCAAGGTAGGGTAATAATTTTAAAGTGGAGTTTAATGTCAGGGCTATTATTTCAAAAGTCAAGCAGATTTAAAAAGATTTAAAACGCCAGATCGGGGTATCTCACAAGTGTGTTCATTTCACGGCTAAAACCACGCTTGGGTTTGCAGCCTCGATTAGGGTTTCAAGACATCTCCTGACAAGTCAACAAGTGACCCAATGATTAATGTAAACACTTGTAACCATCAAACATGCTAAATGAATTCAATAGCATCCATTTAAAGCCACTACAGCCATTCTTGTTTTCATACTTCACCCTATTCACAACCATTTGCATGCAGAGGCAGAAATGAATCTGGTTTAATAAAAATGACCCCGTGGAGTTGAAGCGGAGCTCGATTATAAAGGTATCAGGGTTAGTTTTGAAAACAAAAAGTCTCTCTCTTCTCTCGGTGAAGCAGAACACAGAAATTGCATTTGAATCAGATTCACCTTCAGCCTTGATTCCATCTTTTATGCGAGCAGAGCTGCGGCGATTAGACAAAGACAGCTTTTATTTGGGCGGCAGCCCTAGAGAGGTTCAAGTCGTACCCAGTTCAGAATTTATTACAGGGATGAACACAGAGCATGTTTTACCCTGTATCTAAGACTTTCACTGTAGCATTTGCAGTAACAGTATATGGCTGACACTGTTAGCCTTAATTGATAAACAGAAGAGGCAAAAGTAGCATCAACAGCTGTAATATTTACTGTGGGCTTTACATCATTAGCGATAGCTTTCGTACCAATACCCCTAGACTGTAATATAAACTGCAACATTAGCAACAGAAATACCATCAGTGTATTCTACAACCAGCATTAGCAGCTGTTGTGACCTTGAGTGTCGTATTAGTCAGGTAGAATAAATGAAAATGTCTAATGATATCTAGCTTCATTATCATCAGTGGCAGTGGAGCACTGGCTGACTTGACAGAGCAAGGTGTGAGGAGGTAGAATGTTTTTAAGGAAAATGTGACATTCGCTTCTCGATGTTGTCATTTGAAGGGAAAAGCTACTAAAGATGAAATCGCATTATGGGTGTATCACACATGTATAGTTTGTGCGGAAGTATTATGATGACTACAAATATCTACTTTATGCTGTGTTTTAACCGGGATTAAAATCAAAGAACATTGAAGGCAAAAATCTTTAGATTTCTATATGCATTAAAGGAAAAGCCACCCAATTAGAGCAAACCTTTGAACAAACCAATGTAATCAAGTGTTGCCCCCAGTAGAGCAAGCCAGCAACATATGTGCATTCGAATTGGAATAATCAATATAAATATCCTGCATCGTTTACTGTGCAGATGGTATGAGCTCGTTTTTATACGTCACCCTCGAGGAGTTCAAAGACTTCTCAAGAGGATACGTTAGACGGCCCTTGATTTAAGATAGCCTGTACACACTCCTTGACTCTCAATCCTTATGCCACGATGCACTTTTAAGACAATTGAGATGTTTCTTTACATTATCCTGCACGTTGTGTACATTGTGGCATGAGAACAACTTGCGGGTCGTGATGAAAGTTTTGAAGACCAAGGAGCTAGCAACGTAGCAATTACGAGACTTGAGATGAGCCCAAAGTCTCTGAGAAAGGAAAAAAAGCCTGTACACTCTGGGCAAAGGAATTTGCTCTAACTAATGAACTGCCAGCATCAGTGTAATAATGAGAGTGTGCAAATGTGTGTGTACTTTACCACACAGCAGGAGTCACTGTAGAAGACTTCATTAAAAAGAACACATCCTGTCCTCCCACCCTATACGCGGCTGTCACCACAGTGGGGGCCCGGGGTGGTCAAAACAGCGCCTCAGTTAATGGAATTAGAGCCACCATCAAGAATATGCAGTCGATCTATTTCCCTCCTCGTTACTCAAGCCCAGTTGAACAAATTGAACCCTCGCCTGTGTGTGTACATGGAGCCCATCTGGCCATAAATGGGACTTAATACATTTTTTTTCTCTTCATAATCTAAAGCAGTTCCTGGGTGTCTTAATACAATGTCTGTGACATGTTGATTTATTTATTTTTTTCCACAGTGCAATAACCCCTTAGAATTTCTATCAGCGCACACATTTGTGCCACTAGTTTTCTTCAAGAATTGCTTTTATTTATCATTAGCAAGGGAGTGATAAGCGAGTACCTGGCCTATTTAAAGGGTATTTGTATTGGCAATGGAAGTCAATACTAGTATGGTATACGATTTACAAACTGCAAATTACAAATCAGAAAAAATAGAAAATTTCTTTTGCGGAAATGCTATACTAAAAAAGTTATTGCTTTAAAATGATCAGTAATTGTGGGGGGATTTTTTTCAGATTGAACATACTAGAAATAGACTTAAAATAGTAAAATAATAGTAAAATAGTACTTAAAATAGAAATTGGGCTGGTGTATGGAGCAAATGTGTTTATACATTTCTTTCAATGGCAATACCCTTAAATTAACCAGAAATATGAATAGGTGGAATAGGAATATAATTGAAGTCTCTAGTGACAACTGACCAGAATGAGGGCATGCACAACGTCACTGCTCCAAGCTGATGTATGACTATAAACAACCAAAGAAACGAAAGGTAAATGGACTTCCACTTATATACGCTTTTCTACCTTTGATACTCAAAGCACTTTATGCTAACAAGTCATTTACGTACTGGTGATGCAGCATCAGGAGGAACTAGGGCTTCAGTGTCTTGCTCAAGGACATTTTGACATGGTCACAATGGTCGGGGGATCGAATCCACAACCTCTTAGCTGGGAGACACTCTACCACCGAGCCACGCTGGCCCACAGACATATTTTGTAGTTTAAATGCCTTATCCCATCTAGTCCTAAATAGTGAATATTTTCTCCGCTGGACAAAATGTCAATTCTAAACTGCTCTAATAGTACACTACTTTAGCATGACGTAAAAGGAATAAGAGCATGTAAAGTACCAACAATTTGCGCATTAATTTTGCGTGTGACTCAGTCACTACTTTGTATTGAATATTAAATTGTAAAATTGTGAAATTATTCAAGTGATAAACAAGCAATATACTTCTGGTGGGCATGTTTTAAATGACTGAGACATCTTGGCTCGGCTCCACTTTACCTGTACAGAATACACATTGCCGCCATGTTTCTGCGCAGATGCCCATTCATCAGCGTAAATAAACTTGTCCTTGCTGCTTGTTAATTCATCATCGGAGGTCGAGGGGTGGGGGGGCACACAAATCCGAGCCAAACATGATAATCCATTTTACAAGTCCGCCTGCTTGTAACATTCACTATTTACGTCAGAAGATAATTTAACGACCCGGCTGGCGACTCCCAGGTCATTTCCAGATCTGCAGCGATTCCTGCGATTCATATTTGCCGCAACCCTATTCCCCTCGTTTGTCAAGTGACTGCACAGATTAAGAAAGCTGGTGTGGATATTGATTTGCACCGAGCTTGCGGGGTCCATGTGCACATAAAATATTAATACAATGTTGTCTCGGTTTCACTTATGGCTCCAGAATAAGCAATGCAGTCAAGGGTGGTTCAAGACTTTTTTTTTTTTTTTTTTTCATTTTGAGACAGTGCTTTGAAGGCAGACTTTCAACGGAAGCTTGTATAATACAATATGTGGGTGGAATAGATTAGCGAAATGTGAGGTGGCTTTGTCATTTTATATTGGGAAAGGGGTGAAAAAATGAAGAATAGTAAGGCTTTTTTTGGTCTCTCATAAAGCAATTCTCTCTCCGAGGCTCTTGTGACAGCTTCATGTGCTCCTGACAAGGTGGATTAAAACAAAACAAATCCTCTGCAGCGTGGGATTTAGCCTCTACCACCGGTGCAAATTGGCACTTCTCTGCATGTCAGTAATGCCTTTAATACCACCACTTAAACAAATGCTGGTTTTAACCCCTTTCCTGCTTTGTATTTGGGTGTTACAAATTGACCATCCACAATATGCGTATTAATGATTTCAGGAAATCAACAAACATTCCTTATTGATTTATTTTCTATACTGATTTCTCCGTTGGTGGTCACAGGCAAACTGGAGTTGATACACTGTCAAATGATGAGACTTAAATAACAAGCTAAAACCTTCAAGAATGTACACGTTTTCAAAATTTTAGGACAATTTAAAGCACTGATAATATTTGACATTTTAAAGTCATTTTAATGTCTCTTTGCCCTTTAACGTCGCTCAAAGCATTTTGAACGAGATTTATTTTTCAAGCGCAAAGATGGTGGAGGACATATCTTACCCGATGGTCTCTACTGGCATCATGGCATCTTCGCACTGGACACTTACTGCTTACAATGTGTTATTTTTGGCACTGGGCATTGAGTGCAACATGTTGAGCCTAGAAGGTAGCTCCTCGCATCTGCTGTCCTTTCTCAAGGTTTTGTTTTTTTACCAGATGGGGTTTTGCGTTTTTCCCTTCCTCTTCTGAGAGATTTGTTCAGACAAACGCCGTTGTATTTTTGGAAAGTTCAATATGATATCTGTGGTTTCTTTTTCACCTGAGAAGCCCTGTTAGACTGTTGATTCAGGGTTGATCAAATAAATTTGATTTAATTTGATTCGTATTTGACAGGTCTGTTTCATTTTCCAGACTGTGTACTACTTTAGTTTAGCTTTTGAAAATGAAGTATTTTGGTGTAGGCAACACTTAACTTGGCAGCCAATCAGTATGCTACGATGTGGAGTGTAGAGGCCATGTCGTGAATTATGTATTGAAGCGGGAGCTCCAAAATGATTGAAGTTTGACTCAAGGATTGTTTTTGTTTTCAAATGGGGAATAAAAGACATCTGCAAAATGCAATATTTAAGGTTTAAAATTCAGTGACACATTGACATCTCCCTTCATCCATCCTTAAACCCACAAAGAAACCTGTGCAACATTAACTTGAAGCTAACCAATAGCTAGATGGTCAAACATTAAATGCTGTCATGTGATTAATTGGGAAGATAATAAAGCAAACAGAGTTAAAATTTAGAGATAAGACTTACTTCCACATTCAATTTTTGCTTTTGTGAACGACTCATCTCAAGAATTCTCTAACATGGGGCTTCTGTTTTGAAAGACACATTTGACAAGACTGTATGATCAACATGTGTTTCGTTAGCGTCAGAAGATTCAGTCCTTTATTTAAAAGTGGCAATTGGATGCACGTGCCTCATGGCACCCCCGCTGCCTAGTTTATCGTCGCTCAATGCAGGCAGACAGTGTGGACTTGTCCCCCTCTGTGTGTTCATGTGGCATCTTTCATAAAGCAGCTTTGCGTGTGCGGCATCAAAGTGAAATATGCCTTAACGCTCATCTCGTGTCGACACGACTCGTAAAGCTGATTACGTCTGCCTCCTCTTGTCACGGCGGACCTTACAATGGCCATATTGTCCCCTGCGAATGGTGAAGCATGCGCTGGAGGAGGTGGGGGAAGTGGAGTGCAGCTTTTCCAGAGCTGTATCCCCGCTGCATACGTTCTTAATTAGAATTTGTTTCCCAGCTGTTTGATAGGATGAGCCGGTAATAATAGAGGGTCGAGGATTCATCTGGGGACCCACTACCATCGTCCGGCTCCCGCCTCGAATCGGGGACGCTTGTCACATCAAAGGACGCCTCTGTGGTGAAGAACAAACAGACAAACACTGGAAGCATCCAATCAGATGCAGCTCCGATGAGACGGGCTTAAATAAAAAGTTTTCTAAATGGACGGAAGACGTGCTTGAAAGCCATCGTTTCGCACCTTTGATCACGCAAACCTTTTGATGGTGACTTTACTTTCAACATGTTTTTCTTTGCATGCCTGAACATGGGAATAACCCAGGCAGGACCCCGGCATTTAGAAAGACATGTACAGATTGAGCTCACGGTAAGTGCCGGTGTTGCGTAAGATCTATGACACCCCAGGAGATGATGTCGCCCATGGCGGCGTTCATTTGAAGGTTCCACAGCAAAAGAAGAATGCTTACGTTAATAGCATGAAGCAGGTTTCACAATCATATCCCGGTTATGACTTCAAGTAACAATCCTTTTGATCATTGATTAATCTGCCCATTCATTGATCAATCATTTTTTAAACATGCTTTAAGTAGGGGTTTTCATGAGATTAATTTGATTAATTAATTACAGTCAGAGGTAGAGTTATATTGTATTGTATCAATCTTAATCTTAATTTCTTATTATGGGGCTAGTGATGCATAGAAACGTCACCATTCCTCCAGATGGTTAAAGTAAAGGTTAAAGCTTTTGGGACTAGTCTCAAATATAGCAGAAGAAAAATAGTTGCAAATGCATCTGTTGAAGTCGGAAAAAAGTGAACAAATGACAGAAGCCACTTTTATGGTTTTGTTTATCACTCTTTTGACCTACCATAATAACACAAGGTTTCTAAAAAAAAAAAAAATCTCATGCTCAGAATTTTTTGTGATAAATAAGAATAATTAATTACAAGTTATAATTAATTCCCTATTTTTTTATCCCTACAGTACTCATTTTAATTTTCCTGCCTTTACTAAAAAAAAGTAGCCATTTGAAATTGTCATGTTTTTTTTTCCCACATTAGAAAATAGGGTGCTTTGTGAAACCAAAGGAGTAAAGCTGGAAAAGCATGGGAAAGGTTCAAGCTTACAATCACAATGTGGGGGCTGGATCGTATTGTTTGTTTTTTACTATTTTCACGCCGCATGTAAAGTAATAACCACACTCTGAGGCCATCTCAGTGGTGAGCTCCCTTGATGATGAAGGAAGACTCTCTCTACATATGTTTCAGACGCTAACGCTGACGGCCGAGGGAAATTGAGGCTCTGCATCTGACCTCTTCAAACGCCGCCTGGTTTTAACGAGACCTGCTCGGGCTGAGGGTGATGTTGCTGCGGAAGAGATCATAGATTTCATGCAAACAAAGGCCAAGGTCAGCGGCAGACCTCTGCACATACGCTAATTTCTTACAAGATGTTGGCAAGCTATTTATTTCCCTTAGCAGTTAATAATATCACAGTGAAGAGCAACCGAGTCAAGCTTGCTCTAAAGGTTGACACAGGGTTGGCGGCGCACTGCATCTTTATAAGCCCAAATTGCTTCAAAATACCGGGAGAAACAATGCAGTCACATTTGGTTTGCTAAACATGTACTGCAATCCAATGGGCGGGATTAGCATTGCATGGATCAAGAAACACAATTCTTTGATTTGTCTTTACCTGAATTTCTCTTGAAAATGAAATTGTCATTTTGCCAAATTTAAATGTCTATCCATCCACTTTCTGTACCGCTTGAGTTGATTCCAGCTGAGTTTTGATAGGGGAATTGGAGGACGCTCTGTACTTTTGCCAGTCAATCACAGAAGTGAATATCCAAACCGTATTTACTGACTGTGAGGTAGATTTGCTCTCCAAATTCTACGCTGCCAAAATTCTGAAGAGCAATCAAGGATTTTAAACTGAATTCAATTGCTAACTTTGCTGTGAGAAGCATTTACTTGTCACTCTCTATAGACTCTAGCAGGCGAGCTTGATGGGCTCTACACGACTGCCCCCAAGCTGATCATTCCTGATATCAGAGACTCTTGATTTAAAGTCCCGAATCACACATATACACACGCCCTTATTTTAAGTCACAGTCAAAGAGCCATATGGCAGGATCGGACGGGGCGGGAGATGAGTGCTAAAGACGTGGCAAATGCCTGTAAAACCCTTTCAAAATGCATTATTCAATCACCGTGGCAGGCTCTAGGAGTTGCAAAGCATCACTGTCACTTGTCGGCTTAAATTACGTGGAAATGGCACACAAACACACGGGCTTGCAGTCTGCCCGTCATCGTGTATCACCGCTCTGCTATTTACATTTTTGTCTGGAATGGTCCAAAAATAAGTCGTATCACACTAACTAAGCACACAGTCTCCTCATTATTTCTTCCATGACAGATGTGTGTGTTTTGTTGTTTTGTTTTTTTTAAGGAAGCACATGGCATTTGTGTGTGGCATCTTCTCGTGTCACTAAACCACCGCCATGTCCAATGACTGCACACCAAAAGGTCACAGTCTTTGGAAAGGTGACTGAAGACATGGAGTACTTCTAGTGACCAAACGACACATACACTTTGAATCAAAGGATTATTTTGAGGACATTTGAGTAAATTTCTCAGTGATGTGAGCCATTATGATACCATGGACCGAAATCGTTCATTCCTCGTAAAATAATCCTTAGGCCAAAACGTCGCAAAGTCATGCAACCAACAAAGGTTATTTAAAAAAAAATGTGGAAAAAATGTCTGCTATGGAAATAGGCAGTTGGCAAGAGCCGATCGAAAGAAAACCGACTTTTTGGAACTTTTAATTATGATACAGTGTTGATTTCTCAACCTAAACCACCCCCCAATTTTCCTTCATTGATGCATTTCTTAGAATTCCTAACTTAATCTGCGCTCTCAGCACGGTAAAATGTTTGTTTTTGGCTTCTTCCTTCACTCCTTCTCTGACTCCCATTACGGATCGCTAAAACTTTAGCATTTTTGTTTTTGTTTCGTCAAGGTGGTCAGAAATGTCAGTACCAAAAAAGAACATTGTTCAAAAGAAATCAAATTACCAATTTGCCATAGGTATTGATTAATCATTTTACATGCATACTTTTATCAAGGGAAAATTCAAACTCTTGTGATATGGGCCTTTATACTGGAATACTGGTGAAACAAACATCCCATGCCGAGAAAAAAAAAAAAAAAGTAAAAAATGAATGTAATTTGGCTTCAGCTGCCTGGGGCATTAGAAATCCATTGAAAATGTAATTGTCATTCTAAAATGCAAAATAAACATAATCCCTGATCCCTGGTTCTTTACATAGGTTTGTCTAGTATATGCTTTGTGTGTGAAGATCAGCAAAGCTAAAAAAATTAAACAATGTGAAATTATTTCCATTTCATGATCATTTGCAGCAGGATCAGACAATGAAGAAGATGTGTAGCAACATGCGCCGGAAACAACTATATCGAAACGGGTTTCATTTCATTTGGGTTGAATTAAAAGACTGCCGTGATTAAATTCACAAGTAATCTATTTACTCTATAGCATCTGGATATTGTCTTTTTTTTAAAGCTTGTGTTTGCTAATCAGTATTCCGAGGACAGCGGCTATTAAACAGAACAGTCATGACAAGTTAAGACTATTATGTGAACCGGCCAGGATAATCGCGCTACTCTACTCACGCAGCGGTTAGCACGTCGCAGCCATCATGCCGCACCTTGAATTTGACAGCTGGTGCGCAAGACGTGCAGCCTGCAGCCTCTCCTCATTAATTCCGCTAAGGTGGGTCATCCAGGAAAGGTAAAAAAAAAAATGAAAGGAAGAAATACAAAAAAGACGTCGTAGAGCATTTCTCTGACAGTAATACGATCATTACAAAGTATTATGAGTGTAATAATACTTGCTGAGGATTCAGCAGGTAGCTTGGGGGGGGCAATTAAATCACCTCTCGTGCCATATTAATACATTCTGCAGGCCTTGCTGCAATGTTGGCTGTATTTCAAATGAGTCATCCCTGACCACCTGATGAACAAAAATTCCGCAGGGTGCACAAGGTTTGGGCACCGTTTTAAAGCAGACCATTATTTTTTCAAGAAATGCTGACATTGCAAAATGCATGGGTATTTTAGGTAATGGTTGAAAGATTAAAAATATAAAATGTTTTTAATGTCAACCAGTAAGGGTTTTTTTAACACCAATTTGTCCAGTGAGCATAACAATTCTTGTACTAAATTATTAGAATTAATTCATTTAAAGACACACTGTGCAGAATTTAGACTTGCCATTTACTGGTGTTACCTGAACGCATTATGCACACTACGGTGTCACAGAATCACCATACTTGGGAAGCATACTCCAAGCGACCGAATACAAATACATTTCCCCATTGGTTTGAATGCACAATAGGGAGGGAATCCACAGAAATTGGACAAATATATCAACACCGGTTAGAAAACACAGCTTTACCAGTCAAGTAGAATGCAGGACAGGTATACAGGCAACAACACAATGAATGCAGCGGCCATCCATGATAGAAGGAAACCGCGGGCTAAGATAAATCCTTGTTGTGTCGCAGTGTCTTTGCTGGCATTTTCTTTTGTATTTGGTGGGTGAACTCAAGTTTGTAGAATACTAAGTCATCCTAAGTTCCAAACAGACTCAAGAATTTTACTGTCATATGCATAGTGATAGCTCGTAATGACATTTCTGTTCAAGTCACTTCCCAGAGCAGGCTACATTCCATAATCGAGCAAATAATAAGGTAGGCAATAAAACAAGAACAAAAAAAAACTTGCTCAGTGGATTGGACACCCCATGTTTCCTCCTTCTACTTTTATTTACAATTGGCTAACAAACCATCTATTTCCCTTTTTTTTCTCGTTTTTATTCACGCTAGACATGCCATCCAGGAACTCGCTCAGCTGCAAACAAGACACAAACAGACATCCAAAACGTGATTTGAATTATACATTGGCAAAGTTTTCTTCCTTTACTTTCCATAGCTTAAAGAAACATGACTGCCCCCATCTGAGTGGTACTCCCCATGTAATACAAATAGCAATTTCTTTTCAATTCCAAATTCCAAATATAATACAAGTGAGAGAATTTGGAACCACATAAAACATACTAATGTAATAAAGTCAATTTTGTTGCTAATATTTGAATGAATGGTTGTTTAAAGTATATATACAAGATATATATACAATATACAAGAGAGAAGTAACACCAAGCTGATATGTAAATTGTGATATCAATATGAGATACAATTGTGGGATGTACTGTACAGACATAACCTTGCCAGCTAATTACACATTGCACAAAAACAAGTAAAATCTTTACATCTCAATATTACATTGTTCCCCTCTGTGTACACTCCAAACATGTATTTAGAAGCACGTTCTAAATTCACTTTACAGATCTTTGAACATTGTGTAGCATACTGATAAATGTGTATGAATTCCAAATGTGAATTTGTAATTTTCAGTTTGACGTCTTAAGTGGATCAGCCCCTGCTCCTATTGTTTAAGATTGAAATGTTTTTCAATTCCAAGCGGTCAAAGTGTGTCCCAGAAAGGATTGTGAGTGACCTCAGGTTATGCGCTTGTTTCTGTGCTTATCTACACTGTGCTGCAAATTCATGTGGGTTATTTCTCTATTGTTCAATGATAGCCTATTAGATTTGCATGAATGCATGAAATGATCAAATACTGACATCTTGTAACCCCCGTCAAGATGGATGATAGACATCCTCGCCCAAGTTCATATACCAGTAGATTAGCGATACTGATATCGAAGCAAATTCCTCGATTTCACATTTGAAGCCAAATTGACCCTTAAATTGCAGCTTCAAGCCGAACTGGGTGACTTTATTGTCTGCCTTGTTATGATTGATATTTCCAATGAAGTTTGCATCAATCTATAAAACTGGGTTTGACTTTTTTTTTAATAACTTTTCATGGCAGCTCTTGTCCATGTTCTTCATAAAACATAAAAATATTCACCTCAAAACACAAAGCTAAATGAATTCTTGGGCATGCTAATGCTAGCAGAAATTAATTGACAGTACCAAGTATTTTTTTTTTCATTTATTTTTGGTGACAAAGGTATGAAGGCAGAAGTGCAGTAAGATTGTAGAATAAACTGACTCTTAGGCTACGCCAGCTCGACTCCCACTCAGCTCAGCGAGCAGCACCGCCGCCTGTGCTGCAAAGTCCTTGTAAGCAGAATTACTTGCAGACAAGTGGGGCAGAGATTTGCCGCTGTGCACAATGGATGAAATACTCAGCAGGAGGAGGAGGTGTAAGGACAGGGGGTGAGTGAGTGCGTGAGTGAGTTGGATGTTTTCTCTGAACAAGAAATCATGAATTATAAGAGGAACAGAGAATGCCTTTCCTCAATGTTTTTTTTTTTCATTTTTTTGAGCGATGATTTGCTTTAACACTTTTTAGAATGAAGTTTTGCACATGTTCCTTGTCATGACGTAAAACAAATTTGTGTTGGCTGAAATGACAATTCATCATGTGTCTCATTTAATTTCTTCTTCTGGTGCATTTTACCACACATCCCCTGTGAAAATATGGTCAAAATTCACAGAAGAATCAAGTTGCTGAAGCAAAATAAATGTAAATACAATCTAAAAAGGTAGCAAGAATGCATTTGTACACTGAGGAAAAACTGGCTGAGTATACACTGAGCAGCACTTTTTCATGAAACCATGAACTGAAATGCGTACTGTACACAATATTGCTCAACACATTCACCGAAGTGGCCAAAGGTTAAAAGAAATATTTAGAATTAAGTTTTAAGACAGTTTTGTGTTTGTGTTGACGAACTGACAAACTGTCCATCATTATTGACAAACTGCCTCCCTCTTGGTAGTGACAAACTACCCTACTAAAAAGGAATATTTTCCACCAAAGGCAGAGAGATAATTAAATGTTTAAAATTTAGCTTTGAATGTACAGTGTGATTGTGACAGTAAAACTAGATACCTTAAAAAAAAAAAAATCACACTTAACTGTGGTCATGTCATTTGTTTACACCGCCACAGTTCATAAAACTGAAATATATTACTTTTGGTGGCACTATTAAACAACAAAATATGTTCTGCTGATGTCCTCCCAACTTAATGGAGGCTTGCAGTATTGACCAAGATCGATGCTTCTTTGGTTCAGGGCCAATCAAATAAAGGTATTGAAAACATGTTTTCTTTGCTATGGAATATGGTTTTCCTGCACTACATTTTCACCATCTTCACAAATGGCTTACAGGAAAAACCGAACAGCGGGTTCATAATCAAACACCTATTTTTTCGTCTTTTTCTGAAATTAGTCTAAATTGGTACTGCTCAGGTCAAACTGTAACATCCTTTGAGTAGCCTCGGGAAGACAACACCAGCTTGAATTAAAAATATATAAATCACAAAATTCGACATAACCACATGTGCGTGCTGCAGCCCTCTTACCACTCTCAGGTTATAAAACAAACAACCAAAGAATCACACAATGTGGGTGACTGACTCAAATATGTATTCATTGTGCTCAGTGACTGTCCTGCCTACTTTTAATTCTGCTGGAATGTGCCTTGATAGATGAGCAGCCTCAGTGCGTTCAAAGACGCTTTGAAGAAAAAACGAATTTGCAAGTCACACCGTAATTTCATCTGTGTAGGGAAACACCTGTTTATGTATTTTTTTTTAATCATTCTTCATGAAACTCCAAATATACCACATGCCCTGCAGCCCTCTTTCCAAAGACTCTCATGTTGCCAATAACATCCAGAGATTTTTTTTTTTTTAATTAAAGGTAGAAGAACTATCTCTATTTGCATTCGAGGAAATGCTGCCTCACAAAGCCAATGGCTTACTTACCTCAGGTGTTTGCCATTCTCACAGGCGATTCTTAAACACAGTTCATGCTATCATGAGACCTTTTTTTCCAACATATGATACAAGGATTGAAAAATGCTCAAGTCACCATTGCCAATAAAAGAAATACACTAGTGACTTCTATGGCTACACACAAAAAAAGGAACTCTAAATTGTTGGCCTGAGCACTTGTGTGTCAGTCCTGTGATTGACAAGCAATCAGTTCTGGACGTAATCCTTGTCTCACCCGAGATCGACCGGGACAGACTGCATTTCGAACAGTTTTGAAGGCTGTCCTTGGTGCTGTTTTTGAGGGCAGGAAAAAAAAAAAACAGCGGTGGAGAGACTTTGGAACGAGAACAGCTGTGAGGAAGTGAACAACGCAACAAAGCGACGCATGGAGCGGGGGAGGGATGTGGTGTGGCGGGGAGTTCCGCCGTTTAATGTAGAGAAGATTGAAGATGACTGGCAGCCGGCGGCCCAACACCTGTGTACCTCATCCCACTCCTGCCATCGGAATGCTGACTGACAAGCACAGGGAAGATGAGGAGAAGCTCTTCCATCAGAGGGAACTGTAACAGTCATACTTATGAGCTTTATTTCCCGACAAGAATGCAAACTATGAGTATTGCACTTATTTGTTAACGGTAGATTTAGGAAGTGAATGCATAATGTTTATTTCACGCTTTTCAAAGGCTGGATGAAACGCTCCCAAGTAGTCAGGACTCAGGTGATAACAAATCAGGATTTAGCTTGTGAATGTCACATGACCAAACCCAGAAACCAGGTGAGCCGTGATTGGTAGTTACCTGATACCTGAGAACAAATTAGGTAGATTTATGACAGGAGCAAGTGGCTAAAATTGTTTTAAATTGCAGTATTAACTCTCTATGAAAAATGATGTTATCAAACTGATTACAGAGACAATATGTTTTTTTACTGCAAAATATAGCATAATAAACATCCTTGAAATTCATATTCATATAGTGGGACATTATTGTAAAGAACCTGTTTGCCTTGACTTTCCTTTGAAGGTGTTCTAAATTATTAAATATTTAGTTCAGACTGTTCCGTCTGCCACTGTTGCATCTGTCTGAAACATAAATATCCTTAAAAACAGTCAACTAAAGTTGCACTCAAGGTTCCGGTTTCAGCAGTCCTTTTGCATGCTTATGTGCTTTAATGCATTGCATGACCTTCACAGCACTCGCAACGAGCATTGCAGTCGCAGGTGACCTCACTATCTTGTCGCTGCAGATAGCTTCTTTAAATAGGGTTTCTCAAAATGTCACTTTTCACACATCAGCGAGCAATATCCTCGCCACCCCTGCCCCCTCCAACTCCTGACTGACTTATTTCGACCCGGCCAAACATCTCCAGTATTCTCAAATGTCTCAACTGAGTGAAAAATAAGGTCCTGCGTACATACAGGATAATCTGCTAATGTTTAGACATCAACTGTACTGTAGAGTAGTAACTAAAATCACCACACTTTATGAGTCAATGGCAAAGGCGGAGGGTACATAATGACCTGAATTATCCTGTGCAAGATATTTCAGTCCATCATTCAGATTGGGACATATGTGGACACAATGGATCTTTTCTGGCCCTTCGCACAGGAGATTATTGAAGGTGACTAAAGGAAAATAGTACTCGAGGTGACAGCAAAATGAACTGGCTTTTAAGAAAAAAAAACAACAATTTTTGCATCTTGTCTGAAAAGCTAATCATCAAAGTTGATATTAATATTGTGAATCAAAGAATGTTGCAGAGACTTTTCTGATCATGTGTATGCATGGGTATTGGTAGCAAGGTCACAGTTCTGTGTACATCTGCCGCAATAATGGAACTCAATGCAAAACATACAAAACATTGAGCAGTCCATTGACTTAGTTGGGTGAATGGCTTGACTTCCCCTGCATACTATACATTTTACACTATACACTATACACTACTATGAACAGCTTGCTAGCTAAGAAGCCCCACACCTTAAGAGCCATCTTCTTTGCAGCCACAGTTTACAGAAAATCTTTGTGTTTTTATTTAATGTGAATTCACAAGTGTTATGCATATTGTGTTCATCGTTTTACTTCATTTAGTGCCAGCCATTTTCAGATCCTCCTTTACCCCAACACTTGAGGAAAAAAGTAAAAACACCTGTAAATCATTTACATTTTCAATGCTTCTCTCTTAAATACTCCTAAATTATTAGCTCATTAGCTAGCTGTGCAGGAGCTTGAAAGTTCTTCGAATAATTTGAATCAAGTGTATTTAAGAGAGCAGCATCAACAAAATGCTATGTTCTAGACAATGAAATGACAAAAATACGTGTCATAGTTTATGTATCCCCATACATGAATACATCACAGACAGACTCATCTGCAACATCAAGCCAGGAGGAGCATGTTAGTTAATTAGCTAGCTATTAGCTGGCACCTATCGTCAAAGTGAGGAAAACCCCATGGCAATCTGATGCAACTGTCTGACATCCACTTTACGGTGGATCACCTCTCCACAAAGTCATTTGGGTAGGCTCTAGTACAACCATGGCCATAATGAGCACAAGCAGTAAACAATTTAGTTAGAGGGAAGCCAAAGCTGACTGGGGCATGTTTTCAGCACATTCAGTTGACAGTAGACATGCCCAAGAAGTTCTTGAATGGAAAAAGCTTTTTCATGATTTTCATGCCCGTTTTCCTCGTTGTTTTTGTTTTTAATCATTGAAGTTTGGCACTGATCTTAACGATACTTTCCTGAGGTGTGTCAAATTTACAATACATACTCATTTTCACTTAATTGGTAAGTTAATGTTCTTAGAGTCCTAAAAATGATTGAACATTGATGCTCCGTCCACATATGAGGAAGAATCGGAGTTTTCCTCTATGTGTCTGTCAAAGTATGAAGCAAGGTAGCCAGGATTAGTGATGGGACGGTTCTTTCACGTACAGTTCACTAAAAGAGCCGTACAAAGGACTGTTGCCTTTATGTTTGTTTACTTACAAAATAAACACAAGACAGCACAATCCATGTCATACTTTAAGTGTTCAAGTCATGATGCATTTAATATTATCTCAATCAAAGATTGTAAGTGGGAAATACATTTGGGCATTTTGGGAATTGAGCCAAACTTGATGTAATAGACATATGGAATGTCTGGAAAATAAACATTCGATAATGTCTTATTCTCTATAGAACATAATACAAACATGCAGAACTCTTCACACATCGGCTGGCATATGTGCACATGCTATCAGAAACGTTCAAACAAAAGCTATCACATCTATCCAATGTAGTCTGTTGCCACTCAAGTCTACTCGACATCTTCAGCGGCTTCTCCACTCCACTTCTGCTCCTCCCTTCCTTCTCACTCCACTCGGTCCCTTTATGTTTTTGCACTTGCTTCAGAGCTAATAAAAACACACGCACTCACACAACTGTATGCAAAGACTCGAGTTTCATTGTTCACGCATTCATTCACATACAGCAATTACCCACACATCCGTTTGCTCTAAAGACAAAAGTTAGCTGGATCAAAATATCTGTATTGTGTCACAACCAAAGTCCCCTTAGGAGCTGCCATACTCAATCAAACGCATGAAGCAAAAGTGCATTTAATTGTACAACAATGGCTTCTTTGATCATTTTCAATTAAATCATGATTTGCCCTTCTGCTTGAGGCACTGAGTTTATAATCGTTGCATGGCACAAAGGCAATAAAAGTAATAGTCATTGGACAGGCACCATTAATACTGTCTTTCCTGCCTTGCTGAAAAACATTTACACCTGCCTGGTTTTTATGCCACAGTGTTTTAACAGCATTATGAGAATATGGAGTGAAATGATGGGTCATTGTACTTTGGCGCCTTCTTGAAATGCAGAAAACTCAAATTCTTCACAAACTTAGCCCATCACTCTTGTATATGAGGTTCAAATTTGGTAGCAGTCAGATAAAACCGATCAATAAACAAACTGGAATGGCTGAGTTTTTGTGAATCTACTTATAATAGACATCCTTACATTTCATTTTGCTAAGGGAAACTGATTTCAGGGCCGGATGCTTGAAAGTAAAATGGCAGCCATCTTATGTCTTTTTGTGAAGATCATCTTGAGACATTTTGTGGGTCTACTTACAATAGACGTGCCATCCAAATGTCAGTAAAACTGACTGACCTTGTGGAGTTGAATTATTCGTTTCATTATCAATGACGGGTCATAATACTTTGCTGCATTTAGCTTTGCCCATCAGTCTGATCTAATGGGTCCTATTTGGTGGCAATCACACAAAAATCACTTGGACAACATCTTTTTGCCAGACAGTGTGCTAAGGAGATCCCGATGCTGCGAGCTTTATTGTAGTGCAAAGTCAAACTGTCCCTTGATTAGTCTGATTGAAGTAGCATGACTTGACACATTGTTTCTGGACAGCCAATCAGTTAGAGTGTTCTTATCATGTCAATCATATTTTTTTCAATAGAGCTACTCAAGTTATTAATCCCCATGAGTAAGATTACAGAGCACTCATGAGAATAGTCTCCCAAAACCAATGAGCCTGCTATTATGTCAGCAATAGCACTGTTGCATCCTTCACGACATACTGAAGGGCTGCTTTTAAACATCTTTTTTTGTTTGTTTGTTTGTTATTGTTTTTTTGTGGTTTTGTGAGAGCAGCTGTTGGAGTTTGTAATTCACTCCATTTGTGTGTGCGTGTGTTGGGGGGGGGATAAGGAAAGTGTTTTCTAGCTACTAATCACAGGCAGAATGAAAACAAATCTCTCGTACTGGCAAGGTCTTTTTTATTTTAAGGAGCTCGATTCATCCTTGTGATGTACCACTACAAGAAGCTTTCGTGTGCTGGGTAGTCTCCAGGCGAATGGGGACAAATGGGGTTTTATTGTACATGTTGCCAAAAACATCAAGTAATCCCCGCCGTTTTGATTTGTGTCATGCAGGATCAACCTTTAAAAAGGCGCTCGTTTGATGACAAACTCCTATCTCAGATTTTGCAAATGTATGACCACACATTTTTACATTTAGGCCTGAAGATATCATCTCCACATTTCTGCCAGCAGGGCGTGATAAGGATCTCTTCAGGAGGAGGTGTTTATCATGAAAAATAATTTAAGCGCTGAATTTGAAGAGTTGAATTCCTAGGGTTCTGAGTTACATCGAAAGCACCACACCATAACCATGTATCCTTGAATACAGTATGTATCCTGAAATTTGTTGACTGGGTTTTTCTGAGGATCTGTGATTCAAAATGAAGCAAACCTTCATTTTTAGAAGCAATAATTAGGTGAGTAATGCAAAGAAGTTGTGCAAAAAATTGAGCTGGATCTCACTTTACAGACAACGTAAAAGTTGCAATTTGATTATAAAATTCATAGTACAACATGAATTAAGCTTAAATGTATAACATACTTGACAATGTTCTCATAATTTAATTACTTGCCCCACGCAATGCATTCTTTGACCCGAAAGGGAAAGTTTGTTTGTTTGTTTACCTTTTTTAAATATATATTGTTGATTCCTGTTATTTGTGGGGTGTAGTTATCAGACCGGCCAGTAAACAATGTAACTCTGTATATGATTGAGACTTACTGAAATGCTTTGGGAGGGAACAAATGCTCCTTTACATCATTATTTATTATTTTTTAAATTATTTGTAAGATTAATTTGGAATTTCACTGACACAAAGCAGCATCAGCGTTGGCAAAAAAAGAAAAATAATCATATTCGTTGGGACCTGATGTTTACTCTTCATTGGCAACGCCAAGCTTTAGTACTATGGCGTCTCCATTTTAAAGTAAAAATCAGATAGCTTACAGGGGCTGTCTGTCAAAATTAATTCAACTGCACTGTTGACAACAACCAAAGCTCCAGTCTGATTTGATAATATACCGGACAGGAAGCAGTGCAACCAAAGGGAGCATCATCAAATAAGGACAACTGTAAATAATTTAATGGAAGTAGATATCGTGCGAGTGGAAGTGAAAATACAGAACATATAAATAGGCACAAATGAGTTGCAAGTGCTGAGTTCTTTGTTTCCCCTTTTGCCTTTAGGAAAACAGGGTGACAAGTCAAAAATTTGCAGGCGGCGCGAAGAAGCCCCGCTTGTCCTACTTGTTTGTCCCAGATCTGCTGATGCAGTCCTCACCCTCCTTTTTTAATTCCCCCCCCTTCGTTGTGGACATTCATTATTTAAGCAGTTTCCTTTTGAATTCTCCCCTCTTCTGTGTTTTGCATACGCATCAGCGAGGCATGCGACGCTTGTTATAACTTTTCAAAGAGCGGTAATATTTAATATTTGAATACAATTAAATAGGTGGATTTAAAATTTGAGATTTGTCACCCGGGTTTCCCGAAGGCAAGTGGGGAAACAAAGCACTATTGAGTCTTTTGCAGTTCATTTGTGCTTTTGATAAAGCTCTCCTTACTTGTGCTGCTTCATGTCTTGTCTTTTCATAATAGAATATACAGTCACTTTTAAAGGTGTACGTTGCGTATTTAGCCATTTTGCTCTGAATTCCTTGCTTGGTATGTCACAGATAGAGGTAGGCCCATGTACCGCCTCTGAACTACCCTCATACCACCGTGATAAAGTAAATACATTCCCACCTCATCCAAGAAGATGTGCACATTTTTAATTTTGTTTCATTCCGGCATTAGGGAGGAATAATTTTCACTGAGTCAGCCAAGTAAATAGCAACGTTTCATTTATTACGTAAAATGTTTTACTGTAGAATATGTCCAAGGAGCAAAAATGTGTGTTTTTGGCCGGACAATCCAAAATTTTAGTGCATATTTCATCCAGAACTATTGATACTACTAGTGGTTTCCAGAGGGAACTAATTTGATTGGATGAATGGATGTTATTCTGTGTGGTGTCTTAATATGTTATTTGCTTTGTTAGCAACTCCAGTTCATTTCAATGTCAATAAAACACCTGTTTTTGGCTTCTTCATTCACTGCACTTTGCTGCAACATTAGCTTTTTAAATTATAATTATAGAGCTTTTAATCATAAAGAAAGTATTCAGATTTCACAGCTGAAAATGAGTAAATAAGTTTAGTATCACTTTAACACCAGGATCAATTTGTAGGTATACCTTTGATGTTTTTTATTCATAAACATTTTGGAAAACTCAGCCTATAAAGATGGTTTCATTATCATATATCATCTGGTCGAGATGCACATTGCATGTAGTCCAAAATGCAAAATTTGGTTTGAAGTGACCAAGAAATTTTTGTAGCAAATGCCAAATATGCTGAGATCCATCCTCCTACCCACACGCATCATTCCCCCACGTATAACCCCCACACCCCCCACTCGTCGATTTACAAACTGTCTCTTGTTTTGGTTGTTACCAGGCTTGTTTTGTTTTCCCTGACAAGATGTCCGTGCTATGAGTGAGCAAAATAACGATAAGTGTTGTTCCAGCTCAGCAGGTCGCAAGATGCCTTTTATGCAGTCTGTAATGCAATCAGCAGTCACTAATTGAAAACAGTTGTAGCTCGTTGTTTTATAATTCATGGAGTTCCCATTTGCAGCCATATCTATTGTCTACTTTAGATTTGTATCCCAACATTGCCCGACATAGCTCTCTGGAGATGCTGGGGGGGTCATCACCAACCGATTGTGGTTGTTGACCTCGGACTGGTTTTATCAAATTTTAAGAGTGAAAAAGTGCAGGCAACCACAAGAAGGTGAAAGTATTGTTATTCTCCAACGGGAACATATATATGAAAAGATAAGCTATCTCCATGTAACGCACAAGCATAACCATGACAACCTTAAATCCAGGGGTGAACATTTTTTTTTTTTTTGCTGGATTACTCACATTAGTACTAAGGCATAGTGTATGGTATGCACTGCCTGTACACAGTGACCATCTTATTATTCAAGGCTGCATCTTCAAAGTTTCAGAAGTCCATCAGTTATGGTTTGCGCGGTCCGTTCAGAACCCAGTTTAATTAGTTCAAGGAAGTCATAGGTAAATCCTACATCAATGTAAAGTGACAACTTCTCACTCATACCATCATTAGAATGATAAGCAGCCCCAACAGCCAATCCAAGTCACCCCGGTGAACAAACATGCATGAAGAGAGACAAGAAAATGATCACACAGAGATCGCATTGTCTCTGCAGTTTGTCTCGTTACCTAGCAATAGTGTGAATAGCTATTGCTTCCGGGCAAGCTTGTTTGTTAGCAATAAGTTGCACTCTGCACATGCTCTTTTCATACTTGTCTAATAACGAAGACTCCATTTTTTTGCCCCCATATCAATCGCACTTGTTGTGTCTGCTAGCTGAGGACACTTTTTAAACGTGCTTGGAGCCATGGCACATCTTGGGGCTACTTTTGAGGAAAAAAACAAAACAAAAACAAATCCATGAAAACATTTGTTCAGCACAATCTTGGGTGTCCTGGATGAAAGATAAATGTGTGAAGTGAAGCAAGTGACGTTACGTATCAGTGATTTCTGTCGTGCATGCGTACCTGCGTACCAGTTATGTGCAGCCATGCGTATATCACAACTTCATATATTCATCCAGTATGACAATAACAAGCTTCCGTTTTCCATTCTAGTAGTTGATATGTCTATAAATCAAAAATAAGATATAAACCTGCTTTTCTTGAAAGTAATTTTCATAACATTTACCACAAAAAATACAGCACTTTTAAACAAGTGCTCTTTATACAGGTGTTAAACATACTGAACATGAACACGATTCGAAAGGCATAGCATTCAGTTTCATTTTATTTTTGTCAAGAGCCCTTTGGACTGATTTTTAACATTGTGAATCTCTTGGAATGAATGCCCATTTTTTATGTTTCTTTTTTGTCTGAGTTTTCGTTTTCTTCCCTTGCAGATTTAACAGCAACATTTGTTACCTGCTATGCTGAGTTGCTCTTATTAGTCACAGGAGTTTCACAAGTTTGAGTTGATACTTTTTCTGTCATGATATAGTGACTCCTTCAATTTGACTTGAGACTGAACATAACAATTGTAGTCAAACTGCTCCGCAGTGCAGTCTATTTTCCAGCTGTGCAATGGCCTTGTTACATACGTGCCGTGGTGCCAAAATGACTTCCACCAAGGAAACATCTGTGCTTCTTCTACACTCCAAATGCCCCCCCACCCTCCTTCTCCTTTCTCTAAACGTATTTTGGGAATTGAGAGATCCATCCAGATGGTGCGCCAGGATCCATTTCTGGGTCACAAACAGGACGACACTGGAGACAGAGCTTTCTTTGCTCTTTTTCTTCAACGAGTCACTCTACGAATATTTAGCCTGCGACTTTTTGTCAAAATCTTGTCTTTGTTGGCTCACATTGCTAACTTGGGGGACTAAATGAGAAGATAAAAGCAAAGAACAAAGTTCCTTTGTGTGCTGCATTTGATTTTTAGACTTTTAAAAAAAATTTTTTTTTTTAGAAAAACCATGTCACATATGGCTAACAATCTTGATAAACATTTAATGAGAATTGCAAACATATTGAGCAGATGTCTATCTATCTATCTATCTATCTATCTATCTATCTATCTATCTATCTATCTATCTATCTATCTATCTATCTATCTATCTATCTATCTATCTATCTATCTATCTATCTATCTATCTATCTATCTATCCATCCATCCATCCATCCATCCATCCATCCATCCATCCATCCATCCCTTTGACAAAAGCACACCAAGCATGTTACAAGCTATAAGGTGCACATAAAATCCATTCATTTCAAAAATCTACTTTGCAACTTATTGTCAGATGCATCTGATGTATTAATTCATTTATTTCCTATGTACTTGAGTCTTACTGTCCAAAAATGAAAGTGTTTTATATTTGTCTACTTATTAGCAAAAATCTTTATCTTAATAGTGCTAAAACTAGAGCTGAACGAATAAAGTTTGACATATTTGCTTTAAAGGTTTGTTTCCCCCAATGCGCGCATCTATCACAGTGACCAAGTGTGCCCCGTATATTGAATTCTTAAAAAATAAATCTGTTTATTAATATTGCATCCTAGGTTCCTGTGCACTTCCTCTGAAAAATATGGTGGTTATAAAACTTAAAATAGAACAATATAATTATGTAGTTCCACTACAGAATCACATCGCATACTTTGAGAGCAATCGTTCTTGTGTGTATTTCAACACCATGCATTTCAGCAAATACTGTCATCCCATGGTCAAGTCCATCTTCATTCAGTTGTCTTGGCACACCGTTGCAATTCCCCTTGGCCTGGTTGCATTTTTCCCCCCTTTTTTTGTAACCCTACCCCATGCCCCCAAACGAGTTTCCCGCTTGCACTCAATTATTTCCCCACTGTTGCTGAGCTACAGTATTTCAGTATTTTCTACTTGACCTCGCCGCGTCGCCTTTAGTCACTCCTCGTTCCCCCGCCGGCCTATTCTGTACACCTTTTTCCCCGAGGCCACCCTTAACGCCCGGAACGAAAGCTTTGCGACATGCACCTGCGGCCACGCGGGATACCTCCACTGCATGAAAACCCTCTTGGCTGTGTGCTTTGCTGTTCTCTGGCAAGTCAATTAAGCAGCAAATGACCCCTGGAATCCACTTTAATAAGCCCAGCTCCACAGAATTGACTTTAATACATCACGATGATGACAGTAATTGGATTGGACGCTTGATTGCATTTTTTTTTTTTTTTTTACAGAGCTGTAAAACGCTACTACGGGCAACATAACATAAAAAGGAGTGTTGCCAGTAAGAGGAGATATAAAAATCATTATTTCCCATCAAAGCTGTCTCAGGTGGACTCTCATGGAAAGGCAACGACTCAGAAATGTCTTTGTCATCACAAAAATAAGTCTCACTGTCATAAATGCTGAATTCTTTTGAGGTTAGCTTGCTTTGTTTAGAAAGGGCAAAAATGTAATTTAAAAACAAAACAAAAGTATAATTGAAGATACCACAAGTTTGTTTGAGCCTAATCTTGTCTTGAATCAAAATTGAAACTTATCTAACTTACTATCTAAAAGTTCAATGCCAGGATGCCAAAATTGATAATTTATATCAAATTAAAATAGTTCATAATTCAAAATGTTCCCCTCATTATCAGTATCTATCTTCTCAACATTCCTATTAAATCCCTAACTCATATTTTCTATTAGATAATCCTTAAATAACAAATTTGATTATTGATTTTTTTTTAATAAAATCTTGCCACAACCTTTTCAAATATTTCCAACATTATAGCATTTAGTTAATTCTTGACTCTTCTTTCTAGGTAACATTCCAAGAATTCTATCGTCTTCATAATTTCATCTTTCTCATTAGGACATTTATAAATGTTTGCAGGAATAATACACTTTTTCTTCATTGTTCCACATTTCTAAACCAGTTCATAAATTTCCAACTTTTTTTTTTGTTTTATGCAGTCTGTAATGCAAAAAAAAAAAAAAAAACCCTGACATTTCTTATACTTGCATTACTTCTATTGTGTTTCAGTCAATGTCAGCCTGTTCTGTCTCCTTTCAAACCAACCCGTTGTGATTATGGTAGCCTGGAATGAGGCAGCTATGGCCACCGGGAACCTAATACAAACAAATTAGCCTGAAAATAAAAACACAGTGTTGAGATGTGAACCAGGGTCACAGCAAAATCCCTTTTGTATTTGCATCTCTCACACACTGCTGCCGCCTTGCAAACTGCATATAATGGCTTTTAAGCTTTGATGTTGCTGATAAAAAAAGAAGTGTTTTAGCCAATTTTGGGGTTGTTGGGAAGAATCCCTGAGCGCCTATTTCGACTTTGCTGATGCCAGGGGCAGCAAGTGAGCACGTCAATGTTGATTTAAATAAGTGTTAGCCAGAGCAAGCAGCGGCGGTAGAAAATAAAAATACACGTGGGGGGGAGTTCAACATTAGGATGCAAAAAGAAAATTAGCCGTCTATCATGCCGACTCATTCAGATGTTTGACTGTTCGAGCCTGTCATCCATTCAGATCATGCTTTTTTTTTTTTTTAAATAAACAAACAGTGCTTTCCTCTCCTTGCGAAAATGGACCTAACAGTCTTGTTATTCTCTTCCTGACATGGCTGTTGCCAAGACCACAAGTGGACATCTTTTCATCACAAGGATGAAAAAAAAAAAGAGATAAACTTCAGCAAAGTTTGGCATGTGCACAATTGTTCTGGATATATTGATATATGGATATATGGATAGGTTCAAAAAAAAAAAATCATCGGTTGATTTTGTCATGGCGTTGTCCAAAAGTTAGCATCGAGTTCATTTAGTTTAGCAACAGTTAAAGACATCAAAAAGAAAAGTGAAAGGTTGAATCACCAAAAATATCAGATCGAGAAGAATTTTCACCAAACATCCATTTATTAACTGTAAAATGCAAAATAGTTTTAGAACTATTAACCTTGTGCAGATTGGCTGAGACAAAACCAATGTTTTATTTATCCATACTGAATGTTTCATGTTTGTGTGCATGGAAGTTCAACTTGTGCTGTTTAGTCCTCAGAGTGAAGGTCGGCGCGAAGGCCACGGGGCACAAAGTCTCGCTACAGCAGGACGCCTCCGAGGGGAGCTGGTAGACAAAAGAGGCTCTGGCAGCAGTGGATGCGGACTTTGCAGAGTGACCTTGTAGCACTTCGCCCACATCATAGAATTTGTCATTACAGGACAAATTGCGGATAAAGTAGCGGCAAAAGCTCTCGGATTTTCTGCTAAGATGATATTGTTCGATGGATTTACGCTGGGGAAAAAAAAAAAAAAAAAAATCCATGGTTTTAACAGCATGTAATGCAGCCCCAAACGGAGTAAAAAATAGCCCCTGGCTTCATTCTCATTTGGAAGTGGAAAAAACAGCCTTGCAGAACACAAACAGCAAGTTCAGCAGATTTGACAAGCCCGATAAAATGCATGATAGATCACCTTGAGAAGTACTCCAGCAGTCTGCGTTTACACGCCTCCATGTAAATAGGCCTCCACGTGCCAGCAACATTGCACCGCTACCCCTTCCTCCGCTGGAATACATATACTCTAGCCCAACTTTTATATGTGACACATCCACCATGTGATTCATGGTCATGTTTAGAGGGCGGCGGAGCTTTTTATTTCAGAGTGGAAAATATTATTCAGCATGTGTTTTGAAGTCGTTCTTGCCAGCTATCGCTAGTTTTTATGTTGTTGTGATATCTACTATGCAGTTGTTATGGTCATGCATTTGTCACATATTTCATTACGGTTCTGTATTTGTCATCTTTGTCATATGGGGATCTGCATTTACTGTTTGACTGGTTTTCTTTGATGTATCCCTTGGTATGGTCCTTTCCACTGATGTCTAACAGTATTTAAGTTCCGTTCTCAGTGACGTTAGAACGTCAAGATTGCAAACGGTGCTGTTAAATTCTCCGAGTCTGGCTTTTGAATCGAGGTTCCCACATTGGATTTTTGTGTCTTAACGTATTTTATTCATCCACTTCTGTGTCATGTTCAGTTCTGGTTCTAAAGTCTGCTCTCATATGATAGTTTAAGACTGATATTAGCGCCAGCTTTTGTTCACTTATCGGGCCGTAGGAAGAGAGCAAAATCAGATATGGTAGCCTTTTAAACTATAACATCCATCCATTCAGCAACTAGCAGAATGAGAGGAAGGATGTTGGATGCAAGAGCCCTTTGAACTCACGCACCATTCATATTCTACTACAGTACGTGAAAGCTATAAATTGAGACCCAAGTGCTTGCTGCCTAAATGAACTGCTAAGTAAAATGGAAGAGAGCAAAGTCAGGTAAAGTAGACATTTAAAGTAAAATATACATCCATTTTCTACCCCGGCAATGAAGAGAACTAAGTATTTGCTGCTTAAACAACCTTGCAAGAAAATTTCTGATTCTCAATTTCTACCCTAGCAACAAACAGAAGCCGCAAAACGTTTGCACCAGTGAAATTACAGAGTAAACAGGCAGTGAAGTCACTATATGAAAGAACAAAGTAGAGTGAAGGATCCCTTTGAAACATCTATTCATTTGTTCAACACCACAAAAATAAATATTGTATATTATAAATTCGGACCAGGATATTTTCTGCCTAAAAGGCTGCCAAGCAGTGGTTCCATTTTTGTTTTGCAAGCTGTAATCCTCAGTAAACCTGCACTTTTCTGTGTTTGGGGCAAATCGCTCCGTTGGGACAAAAAAAAAAAAAAAGTGATCGTTATGTGCACACCTCAGGGCTGCTACAGTCTCGTTCACACTGACCCGCGATTGGCTGGTTTACAGCGTTTCGCCGCGTTAGATCATATCGTTTTCACAAAGGTGCGCTGCTCGGTTACCATGGAGATAGGCGCTTCTTCGAGGCTAGCTCAGTGACCAGGAAGCTGCCAGGTAACATGTTAACACTGGTTTGGGTCTTTGTAGTGCAAAATGTGAGCAAAGGGTGGCTTAGCTCTACTCTGATTGGCTACCGGGGCAATTAGTGGGCCTTGTGGTTTATACCTGCCTGTTTCCACGGTGACGACCCACTTCCTCTCTCGCCTCAGCTTATGGCAATACATAAGTAAGTTACATGCTTATATCTTGATAACCTTCACCGCGCCACAACGCAACGACACAGGTGGCAGTGCAGCATCAGTAATGGCTGTGTTCCATTTAGGTGTCCCAGTGAGGCTGAGTGCACTCGACCTCTGCGCCTGTGAGTGGCACAGCTGAGTGGAGTACAGCCAAAAATAATGTATACAGTCCTCATTGCTAAAAAGACAACCACCTTTCCCAAGGTTGAGGTTTTCAACTGTGTCAAACTCAGTGCTTTCATTTTTTCAACACTTCCAACCCAACTGAATATTTTATTGGTCGAGGTAGGTAAGTAGGTAATTAAGCAAACACAAGTGTTATTGTATGTGAGTTTAGGATTTGAAATGTCTGTCAACCTGCATGTTTCTCCGGTAAGGAGGTAGCAATTAGGTAACGACAATGAACATCATGTTTAATAACAAATCAAGGTTGAGGTTTTATTTTGTTATTTTTTTAGGTTTAGGTTTTATATTTCAACCATAGTGCTCATTTATTTGTGATACTTTCCCCCCGATGTAATCAACATGCAATTCAAACAGAGCTGTTGATGGATGCATGCAGCCGTTTAGGTGCCAAAGCACACTCGATAGCTCATTAGCAAAAGGGCAAAGAGCCAAACAGCTCTCACTCCTGCCTGTCTAAAAATATGCCTTTTCCTTGATAATAATGCTGAGGGTATTCATTATTTTGTGTTTAGTATATTTTTATAATTGCAAGTGTAGTTTAAATCGGCTAATTGCATTAAAAGAAAGGATACGTAGTGTAGGTAGGTAAAAGTAGGTATTAAGGTGGATAGGTTAATTAGATAGGTAGGTTAATAGTTATTAATAAAATATGACCAGGTAGAAAGTAACAATATCTAGAGGCTACCTAAAATATATGTAGGAGACAGTCTTTCCGATACGAAATTTACAAGCACAACACCCGTCATTCTTTTTCATATTTTTTTAGATGGAATTTGAATGCCATAAATCTTTGGAAAGGGAATATTTTAGCTCCCTTAAAGTCAAAAGCTGAAGATGGTCACTACCTTGGAGCTACTTTGGCAAGGTAGTGGTACTTTAGGCATTTAGACAATTGATGTAGGTGGATAAGTTAAATAGAAAAGGATATTTGGTTAAGAGTACTGCGTTGTTGGTTATGAAAACTTCAAATATCACTTATTTTTACCAGTAAAACTCCCAACAAATAAAATATTGAAACATTTGCAGAGCTGCTAAATTCCTATCAACCTTCACTTTCACCCGCAAATATCCCCAAGGGGGTGCGTGACAAATCATTTATGATCTATGTCACAATTAGAACTCAAAAGGTCTCGCTCGATGAAAAATGGAGATTTTCGCCCATCTCGAGCACTCTCCAGTCGGTGTGGAAATGGATGGCAAAAGGCTAAATGGTAATGATTCTTCTAGAAAAGGTTACTGATGTCTATCTTGACCTCACAGGTGGCGAGGTGCTGTCACTCTCAACGCTTCGGCTTCGGTTAAAATGAGCCGGGTTGATATGAGGAGTGGAGTGTCATTGGTGGGCAACTGATTTAAACAAGCAGAATGCATTGGTGAGAGCCTCTTGAAATAGCTTCGCTTCTTTGCTATTTACGATCAAGAATATCGCCTACTTACGGTCTTTCACTTACAAGGTCCTTGAATTTAAAAACATTCATCCTGCAAAAGATGTATGTCCGTCAGGTATACAAGTGATTTTTTGCAGAGGAGAAATAATATGTCCAGAAATTCCATTGCCTCTCAACCTGTGTTGCTGTTTTGCTTTTGTTACAATGTCCGTGGAGGTGAAAGTGGATGTGTAATTTTCTGTTATGATTAAATTTCAACAGGGAGTGACAATTTTTTTTTTTTTTTAAGTGTGCTGTAAGCTGCGTGTTGTAAGTTTTGCCGACACAAAATTTGAGTTACCATCGTGATATTATGCAAAGTAGTCGCATCCGCTTCGGGTCGACACTGCTGGTTTTTAGACATGTCGCAACTGCATTGTCTCAGTCCATCCAGAAGGCTATTAAAAGATGTCCATCCACTTTTAAAGAATTACTTCTTGGTCGGTTTTGAGGGTGCGCCAAAAGAACCATCAAGATAGAGCCAGACCTCATTCTGCTGTGCAAGCGCCTTATCAGTTCCGTGAGGTAACAATTAAATATCTGTCAGCGGTGGAGTCTGTTTGTTCAAAGGGTGGGGGCTTCCTCCTGCTGACGTCCCGCTGACTGTGACCTTGGCGGGATGGCAGAGGCCAGCTCACTCACACCACATGCTAGTTGAAAGGGGGTTCGTCTAGCCAGCCCGCCATCTGGGATGGGGATATCCATCACGCGGAAACGCTACACACACTCTGCCGCTGGCACCGACGCTATCATCATCATCATCACCATCATCAACACTCACCCGGCAGCGTCGGCTTCCCGGCACTTTTGGGTCTGAAACTGTCTCACAATGTCACCTGATAGCGCAAGGTGATAGTACAGGCACGCAGCCAGAAGCACCATTTGTCTCGTTGGCTCAGTTCATTTGGGAAAAACCCAGAAGGCGGGAGAGTTAGTTTGGCCCGTTTGGAACGATGAGACCTTGCAAGCCGTGTTGTTTTTATGTTGCTAACACCTCAAAAATCACACTTTTTTAATGAACTAACTAACTACTAACCAACCATCAAACAAAAAGGACTTCAATAAAGAAGATTTCCTATTAAACAATGAAAACTTGACAAATCTCCCATGTAAATACTGTTGCCAGTATCGCCGATACAAATAACTTATTTTTAAATGTATATAATAAGCTACTTTAAATAATTCGTCCCATTAATACCATGTTTTTTTTTTCCCTTGTTGAGTTTTTAAACCTGACAACTGATTTAAACAACAAAAACAACAAATGAAGGAAAATGGGGATGCAGACATAGAGAGTGGAATCAAAGTAGGGCAGCAGTCAGCTAACTGGAGACTGGAATCAAAAACATGAAAACTAATAAACTCTGCTCCAAAACGCCATTGAACAATACTGGAAATGCAAATAATTGTGTGTCTCATTGCATGCATTAAGAAGCGATTGTGTGAGGGACCCTTGAGAAACCAATATAAATGAATACATTCTAAGAATTAAACCTATCTTGTTGGCGTTGATGCAATATCTGTTGGTTAGCGAATAATTCACATTATCCATCTCAGGGTTGCGTAAGACCCAACCAATGTCACTTTCACAAACCTCAATTTAAACTATGACATCCATCCATCCAGTATACTTCCAGTTTAAATACACACATACATATTCAAGCTTATTTTGTCTGCGGGAGCTCCGCGAGGCAAGCAGACCAGCCCGGACAATTATTCTTATTATTCCAGATGATTAAATGCGCACCTCTCGGCAGGAGTATGCACACTGGGAGGGAAATAATGAGCGTGTCTATGTTTGCGTGTTTGTGTGTGTGTGTGTTTTTGACAGAAGCTAGAGGCATCAATAGCGAACCAACAATTATCACGTGACGAATGAGTGACGGAACATAGGCGAGGCAAGAGTGAGAAAATGAATGACATGCACCCTAACTGACATCATAAATAAATGAAACACTGTGTGAATGTGTGTGCGTTGTACGCCTTGAAAAGTGCACATGTATTCACGTTATGCATGTAAATCACATCACAACACCGGGAGGCAACTATAAATGCAGTAATTTGAACGCACGTAGACGGTTTGTTTGACAGGTGGTTTTACAAGGTTGTTCAGTAGGTGACCAGGTTCAAAACAGACTGAACAATAACTTCATTAATATGAAGAACTTTAACTTTGCCAAGTAGATGTTGTTTCTTATTTTTGGGTGACCTAGGAAACTCGGCATCACTGTAAATGTCTGTATTATTTCCAATTTTATTTAATGCCTAGCTCTATGTATTCCATTTATTTCAAGGAACTTTAGTAACTTTTTTAACTTAACAATTATTTTCAATGATAAAACGAAATCTTATAAAACTCACATTCACACGGATAAACTTGGAGAATGTTGTGATCCATCAATGATTAGTAAATCACTATCGTTAGTTCACACCAGATCGGTGTCACACATTTGCAGCGTTTGCAAGTTTACCCTAAAAAAAAAAAAAAAAACATGTTGCAATATCCTGCAGGATGGTAATTTGTTGAAAGGTGGTGGTGCGAAAGGTAATTTCCAAGATGCACGATGCTATTTGCCGACACGGACACGTCAGCTGCGTTTCATTAATAC
The DNA here is from genome assembly GCF_059441005.1 of Hippichthys cyanospilos. NCBI lineage: Eukaryota > Metazoa > Chordata > Actinopteri > Syngnathiformes > Syngnathidae > Hippichthys > Hippichthys cyanospilos. Next base: position 7,426,718 of record NC_142381.1, read on the forward strand.
GAATGTCACACCTGAGGAGCGCCAGCATCAGATGTTAACATTCATGTTAAATTAGTTTATATGTAACACAGGGAGAGGGCGGTTAGCAGTGAAGCCCAGGAGTCCACTGACACGAAGACACTCATTTGAAGGGAAGATGAGGTAAGATGAGTGCATCCAGGAATAAAGAATTTGACAAACTTTTTGAGTCGAGGGGCCACTTCCACTGAGACATTTTTCCAAGGACCTCCTCCATTATCTTAACACCAATTAAATGCAGTATACCCAGATTATGTCCCACTGGCATTGGATTTTTTTTTCCCCAGCATAAACACCCTTAGCAGTTTATTCACGTATAAAAGTGAGTCAGTTCACTTTTTAAATACTATATTAAAGAGTATTCAGACAAGTATACTTACGTGTACTTGGCTTGCACTCAAAAAATACAAAAAAAAATAAAAATCTAAGATTAAGTAGCTTCATGCTACAACTTATAAGAAAACTTAAAGTATACTTATATATGTCTGGAAAGGATACAGGGAAATTGAAGATTAATCTGAAAACAAACTTGTATCAAATATAAAATTATACTACTACTTCTTTCTACGACAAGGTGCAAATACTTAGTAGGGACGGGACTCTTTCGCTGTCTCACAATTCGATTCCGATTTTGATACACAATATACATTGTCATTTCAAGGAAATTGCAGTACCAAAATATGTGAAAAACGTTTGCCCAAATGAAAAAATATTGTGAGTTTTACATTATGTGTTTGTGAATTAATTTAGAAATTGCATACATGCTGAAGTATTGTGTTGTGTTGATTATGGACCGTTTGTTTTCTGTTCTGTTTGAACTGCCATACAGACAGTGCAAGTTTGACTCCCCAATGCACAGCCACTGATTTTCCCAAGCCCATTTAAAAAAGAAAGAAAAAAAATATTGAAACAACAATTTCATGCAAATTATCTTGTGGACCACCAAGTGATAACTTACAGATCCTCAGGTTGTAGGGGTTCCCAGCTTGAGAACCACTACCATAAGTTATTCTTGATGCTGGAAAAATGCTCTACTTGAGAAACCGCCATGCTGAAGATCTCACAGCTGGATGAACATCACTGCCACCCACCCGCTTATTCGCGCTTTTCCTCCCACAACAGCTTCTATTTCAATTTCTTGTTCGACTGCTTCCTCATCTTTCCTTTTTTTTTTTCCATCTCCTTACTTTTGTCTTTGTCCAAATGTTTTGATATTCAATGATTAGAAACCAGCATTGGGTTTCAAAGGGCGTATTGGGGTATATTGATAGTAAATTTCGAATTAATAGAATAAATTAGAATAGAATAGAATTGAATAGAACAGAATAGAATGCCTTTATTGTCATTGAATAGCTGGTGTACAAATACATTGATAGAGCTGCTCCTGTTGATGCATAAAAAATACATTGGATACATATTATTGCATAAAATGCAGAGTTTCACAGAGTACAGTTATTATTTTCAGTGTGTCCTTGTTTTGTTGATTTATCGTTACACACTAAACAATGCCTGTACAGAAATACAAATGGGTCATTTTAACTGCAAATAAAATAGTCCTCTCAAATAGGCTGGAGTGGGGGATTTGAAATAGGCTAATGGTGACTGTCACTTCTGTGGCAAGGTAGCAAACCAGGCTGGTATGCAAAATCATGAAGTTACTACCAAATATAATTGGCCTCACCTTGACATACAGCTTGGACTCTGGTACTTGTCTTCTTCAGAGAAGTTGGATCCTTCCACAGAAAAGGTAGTTTTTGAGGCAAAAACTCATGGGAGGGGTTTGGTGAGCCCATACAATGGCTTCTGGACTGCTTCAGGGAAATTCCGGTCCACCAACCAGTGTCTAAGGATGGGGAAGTAATCAAATGATGGTTTTTCAAGCCAGAGTCCACTGACACAGATAGATTCAGAAGATTCTTTGTGATGATTGCTGTTGGCTTCTTTTTAATTGGGCCTCTTGCAAGTTTGTTGCATCATTGTGACTCATTGGGATTGCAATTAGTGAATATGTTAGCGCTCTCCTACAAGCTTTGATGCCAACAACCAAAGTGAGATTATTAATTTTTATGAACAAATTCCCTTTAATTTTAAGTCCTCTTTATACAGTAAATGACTTTTCAACACTGCCTTGACGAGCACAGTCCCAGGAATAACCATTTTGAAATTCTCCTATTTACCACATTTTCAGTAGACCCCAACTAAAAGCAACAAATTTTCCTTACTTGTACTTGTTTCCTTCCTTGATTGCTTGTTAGTCTAGTGTGCCCTGCAATTGGGTGGCAACCAGTTCAGGCTGCTGTCAGCTGTATAGGCTCCAGTATGCATATTTATATATATAATCCTAATTAATCCACCCATCTATTTCTAGAGCTGCTTCTCCTCACATAGGGTTGCAGGTTTCCTGGTGCCTATCCCATCTGACTCGGGGCATAATTCATTTTTTTTTAAACGTTTTGATGGAATGTGTCCACTAACAATTTTTTGCTTTTTGCCTAGAGACTTCTATCAGTTACATCCCAGGTCAGTCGCAGAACCTTCTGACCTTTAACCGTCGTCGTTATGCATTATTTAAAAAACACGGAGTGGCGGTGGAGCTTTTTACCCGGCCCAGTCGCCTGTGCCTTCTTGCTGTTGTTTATGCCTTGCTGCTTATTGTGTCGCTATCTATCATGGTCACTAGTCCAGAGTTCATTGTCGAGCAAGAGGAGGATCAATGGCCAACTGGTGCTTAGTAACAAGCTGTGCTGCTGCGGGGCCCGATAATGAAGACACTCTGGATGAGGGTGTCAGTCCGGAAGGAGATTTTGCTGCGCGAGGGGTGTACGCTACAATTAGTGTGGTTTTTAAATACATGTGGTTCAGTAGATAAGTTTAGATAAGCCGATCTTGTCCAGTTTGTGCATCTTCTCCAACTGTTAAATACAGTATTTAGGATTTAATTGAATTTCTGTGCATTTCTTAGCTAAAGGCCCCACTACATGGTATTTTTTCCACTTTGTACGGTAAAATATATGCATATAATTGACGATTTACATATTGGGAATTTGATTCCTTAATATATGAGTTTTATGTTACCGATATTTCAAACCAGGAAATGAAACGTCTTGCTTACTTAAGCTGCACCTCTAAACATGTGGCACTAAGGTCTAACCCAGCCCAGTAAATGGAACCAAACAGGCGTTTTACTAATAAATGCAAATCAGTGTGAAGTGACCGCGCTCATTAAGAATCATTCCTCTTATTAAATCTGTCCTGTGGGACACCAGTATTCATAACAAAGGTTCCGCCTGAGGGTGAATTATTTACAACTGAAGTTGATTGTCTGGTTGTGTGCTCCCAAATACACATTTTCACCACTTCAGCATTTTCTACAGTAAAACATTGAAACTAATAAATGGAACGTTGCTGTGTACTTGGCCGGCCTGATGCAAAATCTCTCACTCACCTCTGGAACCAAAGCGAAAAAAAAAGACGTGGATAAGGTCGACATGTATTTACTCTTGCACGAGTTGTACAAGGGCTTGCTATTGTCATCAGGCCTCTCGCAAGTCATGTTTATCTGCTCACAGGGTCGGTGTTGGGACTGCAGAATGAGCAAGGAATGCTTAGAAATGCATCCATGAAGGCAAAAAACACTTTGGGGTGTGTAGGGTGAAAAAGCAACATTGTAAAATGATTCAAATCTCCAAAGACGTTGAACTCCAATGATACGGGCCCTTTACACATTTGTGTGAATACAGTGCGCTATGCACACTGTAGCTTATACGACATACAAAAAAACATTCCCAAACTGAACTCAAAGAGCTAAGACTTTGTAAATACACAAAAAGCCCATTTGTCTCAAACATCACTCATGGATCTGTCTAAATCTGTTAGTGAGCACCTCCTTGCCAGGATAATCCTTTCGCCTCACAGGTGTGGCATATCAATATGGTGTCTGTAGACTCCACTAAAAAGTGCAATTTTATTACGAAACACAATGTCGGCGTGCAACTGACAGGCTGACTACAGGACTGTTCACCAATTTTGTTGCCAGTGAATTGAATGTTCAAAATTCTACCACAAGCTGAGAGGCATTTCAGACGATTTGGCAGTACATCCCATCGACCTCACAACCTCAGACCATGGTAACCACAGCAACAGAAGCAACTACCTCCATCTACATCCTCACCCGCAAGACTGTGCTATAATTGCCACATTCTCTCCCCCCGTACAATAAATCTACACGTTTTATAGTGGCCTTTTCTTGTGGACTGCCAAAGTCATGCTTTAATCAGCATGTTGAAATGCCACACCTGTGAAGAGGATGGATTCTCTCCACGAGGTGCACCCCCAGATTTGTGAGTAATATCTGAGAGAAAAAAGCCGTTTGTTTTTGTAGAAAATGTCTTGTATTTGAGTTCAACTTGTGAAAAATGGGAGCAAAATGTAATGTAGTAATGTAATTTTCTTTACGGCTATGCAGCAAAAGAGTGCTCTTGACTTGTCAGCTCGTCTCAGAGGTGTTAGATAATGTTGTGAAAATTGATTTAGAAGGAAAAGAAGCAAAGCCGGTAGACACTTGTAAAACTCGTTGGGAGGCAAGATGAAAACGAGAAGACGAGACAACTCGAGCGCACCGCATAACGCGTTCCTGATTTTTCAGAAAATATTCCATTGCTGCTTCTCTCACAGCTGGATGAACGGCACATCTGTTCACCTACACCACCGATGCCACCACCCGTTTCCTCCTGCCCTTTTCCCACGCACCTTATTCTTTATCCATTTTCTGTGTTACTGCGCCTTGTTTTTGATTTGATTTTTTTTTTTACCTAAACTTTCATAATCCTTAACTTAACACTTCCTCTAATGCTGCATTAGAGAAAAGCAGGAAGTTGTTATCCCACCTCTGAAAAGGAACAGTCCACTGAAAGATCACGCAAGCTGGGAGGGCCAATTCCTAAAGTTTGTGAAAAAAATGCAGACCCTGACTTCACGCAAGATGTCACTCAACAATAGCAACACACATGGACTGTGAAGCGTAAAATGGAATCTACTCACAATTGTCAACACATCACACCATTTTTTTCATCTTTTTGATTGTGAGAAGGCAGATTTGCTATAGGTGTCATGTAGGGGTCATGGGTTCTCTTCCAGCTCCATCCTGCCTATGTCGAGTTTGCATTTTCATCCAATGTCTGCACAGGACCTCTTTGGGTACTCTGGTTTCCCCCCTCACTCCAAAAACATGCAGGGTTGGTAAATTGGACACTCTTAACCAACACACCCACGACTCTTGTGAGGATAAGCAGTTTGGATAATGGATGGATCTTTAGTTGCGGCCAGTTTAAAACACTACGCTACAGGCGCTTAAAATGTGCCCAGAATGCTTTGTGTGAATATACGGTAACTTATAAGTTATAGTGTTTCGTTGCTGGGTTTTAAGCAGGTTAGGTTTCCAAATTCTGTCAAAATCTTGTTAGGGTTTCAAATTAAGGTTTCAAAATTGAATTCAGATTCAAACCTAGATGCCCTCATACAGCTCTTTTAAATTCCGCTTTGAAATTCAATTTAGTTATAATGCCAGTTATAATGTGTCTGTATGACTGTACTTGGACTGTCTTTTTAAAAATTCTCTGACACTATGACACCAACACTTACTGCCACTTTTATAGGTGTCGCAGAATACCGGCCCTCGTGGACTGGAGTTTGACACCTATAGTCTACTAAAAAAAAGGCATTTTAATTCAAGTTATTTTATTTAGTGCATTCGTATGAGTGAGTAAAGTCTCCACTTTTTTCTGCATCCTGTACTGATATTTGTTATTAGAAACCACTTAGTGTAACTGTTAGTACTTGTACTCTGTAAAATGTTGGTATCGGTGCATTACAACCAAAAAAAAAAACACACATAGTGGAGACTCAGTCTTATCAGCAGGTGTCCAAGGTTTGACATGAATTCATGACAAAATGTTCTCCTTTGGGTTTCTGTGATGACACCCAGACGTCCTTTTTCAGAACCATGACCCCTAGTCATTCATTTAACAGACACTCTCCTCCTACTCACCCTGGCAGTGTGATGGGAGAAAACTCAAGGTCTCCCTGAGCTGCTCTCTGGAGGTTGCCTAGTTACCATACGGTTCCCGTGCTTTTTTTTTTTTTTTTTTTTTTTTTACATGAGGTCGCAACAACAGAGAGCGAGAGAAAAGAGCTACCAAGCGCGACAAAGGCTTCCACCACGTGTTAATCACGCTCGATGTATCCTCCTGCTCCTTATCATGCAAAATGGCTGCTTTGCTAAGTGATGAGAGGCTGACATACAGAACAGATGAAGTCACTTGCCTAATGCGGCTCCTTAATAAACTCCAGTTTAAACTTCAGCAGATTATCCCAACAGCCTCTCTTTCCCCTTGCCATTTTATTTTGAAGTAGCTGTAATTTTCTAGTGATACATCTCTGAAGTGCCGTTATTACTGTATTTATCGCTTGTTATTGTGTGTTATTTTCACAATTGGAGTCAATCAGTAATATTGCACGATTGCATTGTAATCGTTTATTCATTTATATTATACAATGTGCATTGTTGTGAAAAAGTTATTTGTCCTCAGGTCAAATTCTTACTTTTTGTGTCATTTCCCCTTGTTAATGTTTGTTTTCAAACGATGATTTTTGTTTTAATTAATCAGACAATTATTTGTTCTTTTGACCCATGTTATGGGTACCAGGGCAGCTCATGAATAGTAAACGAATGAAAGAATGAATGACTGAAATGTTATTGGATGAGGACAATGCAGTCAGACATAGTGACAGGCTTGCACCCAGAATGCTAAACCTCAACTCTGGTCCCTAGTTGGGCTCTTCCACAACATTGCATTACGGTTAGAATGTAAAACATACATCAAATATAAATCCATCCATCCATTTTCTGTAGCTGCTTATCCTCATTAGGGCCGCAGGCCTGCTGGAGCAGTGGTTAACCCGTCCGCCTCAGAGTTCAGAGTCCCGAGTTCACCTCCAGCTCGCTCTGGCCTTTCTGCGTGGAGTTTGCATGGTCTCTCTCAGCCCACGTGGGTTCTACTCGGGCACTTACTCACTCACTCACTCCAAAAACATGGCAGGTGTATTGGACACTCCAAATTACCCTTAGGTGTGATTGGGTATGTGAATGGTTGTTTGTCCCTGTTTGCCCTGTGATTGGCTGGCAACCAGTTGAGGGTATCCCCCCAACCAGTTGAGGGTATCCCCCCCCCCCCCCCCCCCACCTACTTCTGTGGGTTTTCGCTGGTTACTTCAGTTTCCTTCCAATCTCCCAAAAGCTTACACAAAGGGAAATTGGACATTCCAAATTTCTCTTAAATGGGCTTATAGGCGTGCCCTGTGATTGGCTGCCAATTCAGGATGTATCTTTCCTGAAACTGGGGTAGGCACAAGCAAGCCTGCGGCCTTTGTGATGACGAACGGTTGAGAAAATGGATGGATTGATTTTTGCTATTCAAAGTTGACTGACTGATGTGTTCTTGAGCTTCATCTTGACTTTCTCCCTCAGGATGTTCTGTTACATCACTAAGCATAATTCATTGTTCCATCAATCATAAGTCGTTATCCAGGCCCTGAAGTAGCATAGCGGCCTTAGAACATTACACTATCACCACTGTTTTTTTTTTTAATTTAGGTATGATGTACTTTATCTGAAATGTTGTGTTAATTTACTACAGCGGTTCTTGAGACAATCTGTGTTCCTTTGTGATCTCCTTGATGAGTCACCACTGTGATCTTGGTGTAATTTCAGTAGGTGGGAAACTCCTGGGAAGGTTCACCACTCTTTCATGCTTTCTCACGTTGCGTATATTGGTGTTCACACCAGTTTGCTGGTGTACTAAAGCTTTAAGAATTGCTCCATACCTTCTTCCATCTGTGAAAATGAATTGGAAAATATGGTTTGCTCTATTTAATCCAAGACAGTCAAGTAGCATTGAAAAGTGTTTATTTATTTTTTCATCCTGAAAGACACATTTTCCTAAAACCGTACAGTAGATCCAAAATGCAACTTTTACCCAATTTACTCTTTTTTCACATTGGTATTAGAAGGAATCCAATGACCAAAGAAGATCAGTGCTGTGGAATTCCTCACAGCAATGGCTTTTTGGTCGTCTATCGATTCATTGCATCATGAATGAAATCTCTACCTTGATGGAAACTGCAAACTGACAGCATCAGTAACCTACACGATGGCACTTTACAACAAAGAGCTCCAGTATTTTCGCTTTGCTAATACGTTCAGTATTTCAAAGTCGAGTTTAATGCCAGCGTGTTTGACCGAGCCTAAATTATGGTTTAAAATGGCACCTCGAGTTTCAAATGAGGGTTTCATGGGTTACCAAAGAGGGACTTTCCAGGGTTAGGATATCAAACAAGTTTTAGAGTATCAACTAAGTGCAAGGGCTTCAATCTTACAAAGTTGGGCTGCAAGAAATTTAAGATATGATCCTTGGGTTAGACTTTTAAATTTACATTTGAGTCAAACAAAGTTTAGACTTTGCTTATTTCTCAGCTCTGATGTATTATGGGAAATAACTCAATATTTAAAATGACTGTCTTATAGAGAAAATCTTGCATCATGGCACCATTATCTTTTATTCTGCAACTGACAAATAAGTAAAGCACTTGCGAATGTGTCCTATTCCACAGTTAGAGCCCCAAAAGTCAATCTGACAGGAAAGCTGGGGAAACTTGGACCAAAATTACCTTGCTCTTACGTTTTCTGTGAATTTTCCATGACTTTTAAGTGACCCACTTTGAAGATCACATGCTGTAAAACGTGATGAAAGCACTAGCAAAAAAAAAAAAAAAAAAAAGACATACACACACAGACATCAGAGCTGCCAAAAACTTGTAGCTGCTTGTTGATTACTTGGGTCATGTTGTCATTGTTTGTTTGAGGTTACTGGGACTATAATGGTCTTTTTTTTTTCTTCTTCTTTTTGTAGCTCTTAATGCAGTCATTGAGTATGTCAACATGTGACTCATTATCACAGCATCACAAACTGATACATTGATAGAGGTTTGGGGTTCGAAATTAGGATTTCAAGACAGGGTTGGGGTATTGAGACATAGCCCTAAATAGGGTTTCAAAAGAAATGTTCAAGACAAGGGTTAAGGGTTTTGATAAAGGGTGTCGAACTAGCAATAAGGTATCAAAGTAGGGACTAGACATAGGGTTTTAAGGTTTCAATGGAGGGTTTGAAGCCAGCGTTGAGGCGGCATTTGAATGCAAGGTCCAGGTTTCCAAGTAGTTTGACATAGTCTGGTTAAGGTTGACAGTTTTCATTTGGGCATTCAATGTAAGTGATTGGGTTTCAAATTAGAGTCTCAAGCCAGGCTTCAAGGTTTAAAAATCAGGATTTCAACTTTAGCTTTCAAAAAAAAAAAAAAAAAAAAGCTTGCCCCAAAAATCAGTGACTTCAATTCGCCTTTCTATTTACTCACAAAGACATCTCACATTGCTGTTTGTCCACATGCACATTAAAATTCATCCTTCATCAAACACTCAAACAAACACGCTCACGCAGTTACGCGCACACCCACACACACACACACTACACAGACACACACACAGCAAGTACACAGTCTTTTGAGGCTTTGAACGGCACATTTCAAAGCAATATTCCCACCACATAACAAAAGGGCCGTTCATTTTCAGGTGGCTTTGAAGTGACATTTGGAATGTTCTTTCATATCGGCCTCTAATAATATGACTGAAACGATACAAACAAAGCAAGACACCGACCAAGGATTGCATGTGTAGCCTCACTTTTGAAGATATGTCATGCGTATTATTGCCTGTCGAAATTGTGTGTGAAATGATGTTCAGTCCAAGGGAATGTTTCACGCAAGCAGAGGTGAGACCTGAAGTCCAGCAACACTTTCTCTGTTGGCTGGCCTAAACATAAAATTAAAAAATAAAATTGTTCTCAGTTGAAGAGTGGTTATCGAGTTTGCATATTCTCCCCATGTGCGTGTGGAATTTCGCTCCAGGTAGGTATATTGGACACTTCATATTGCCCATAGGTGTGTTTGTGAGTGTCAATGGGTGTTCATCTTTTTGCGATGAGCTTGCAACCAGTTCAGGGTACGAGCCCACAACCCTTGTTTGGACAAACAGTCATGAAAATGAATGGATGGATGGATATTCTCTCCTGTCTCTTTTCTGTCTGACACTTTTTTTCCAGTGCTATACAGTTATGCCTCGTTCCCTGTAGTTAATGGGGACCGGAATGGTATGTGTATTTTTTAAATGTAAAAAGTATTTATACTTTTTATATTCAGGACGAGTATTTACTTCAGCACACATATTTACTTCCATCTTAAATGATTAAACTTTATACAGTAACTGTACTGTTATCCTTTCCTTTCCCATCCCTTTGGCAGTAGTCTCACGGAGACCGTGGTTGTATTAGCGGTGCCCGGAAGTCTAACTAAAGTAAAGCCTGTAGCTGACCCAACATGATAACAATCAGAGTTTACACTTTCCAATGTATTACAAAATAAAATGTGTTTGTTTGAAATAAGGGTTAAGCTGTTAATTTTGGTTTCATGGCTTCAGAATAGGGCTTTGTCAGGTTTGAGATGTTAAACTAGGCTGTTAACAGAGGGTTTTGACACTAACGTTGGGATTACAAGCAAATATGGGATTTTCAATTGAGGTATCAATCATGCTTAGAGTTTCAAAGAATATTGTAACTTTCGCTGTCTTATACAATTTAGGGACTCTTAATTATTGCAATTTATTCGTATAAATTATTACAAAAGCTTTTAAAATGAGGGCTAATGTTTAAGATTACATTTTACAACAAATGCTAGATTTTCAAGCTACATTTTCAAGTGAAGGTTATTGTAAAATCTAAAAAACGGCTGCTGACGCAAATATACCGAGTCTTACAACTTTGAGGGTCATGCTGACAATTGCAGCAATCATCTCTGCAAGTTGAGAAGTGTTTGGTGGTGACGTATCACACTGCTTCCATCATACCTTGTGCTGAAAATTGCCCATTATTGTCAAAATAATTGTGAATATGGTTGTGAAAGATGGGGAAAAAAATAGCACAGGGTCATGACAGCATTTATGAAAAGTGTGTCATCCACCAAAAACATCTCATTGAAAGGGTAAGGTTTGTACATTACGCTGCATCAAATGACCAAGGAAGAATAATCGTTTGGTGTTTTTTCATTAGGCCAGCCACTTATGAATGTACATATTTATGAACTACTCTTCATCCATCAATAAATACACACGCTTTATGCCTGAAAACGGATTGATTCATCAAGTAAACAGAAGTGAAGCCAACCGGCCATTTTCAAGCTCATAAATTTCTAATGGAGCAAACCTGGTGTCTTCCAGTAGGCCTGTGGAATGACCTTGGTCTCGTCGTCAAGATAATTATCTACTCAAATCAATGGCGGTGGCGGCGGTCCTTTGGACAAATGCTATCTTCAACAAGACACGGCACACTCATGGAAATCGCTTACTATTTCAAACACATCTTCTCAATCAAAGCTTGAGATAAGTCTTGAATTTCAATAACTCACAAATTAAAAATTGCAAATGGTAATTATGTGGGGATACAGTTGGGCATAGAAGTGGGGGCTCAAATGAAAAGGTTAAGGTTCCACCGTAGGGTTTAGGATATAAAAAGGGTTATACAGGGTTTGAAATAAGGGCATTATGCATGGGCTAGGGTTTCGTGGTATGCTCTTATGTCAAGGTGTGGAATTTTATTTGCTGATGTTAGTCAGGGTGAGAACTTTATGTCAAAACATTTACGCTTTTGCTTTGGATTTTTCTGAGGAAAATTAAACCTTAAGACATTGTGTAAATATGCAGCTGCACACCCCCCACACCAGAGAACATGTGATTTAATTCCCCTAATATTATGCCAGTTGTGCAAAGAAGATGCTTTAAAAAATTGCTTGTTTCCACAACATGCATTTTAACGCTTGTATAATAATTAATGTTCGAAAAAAAGGGATGTGTTTTCTTGAATATTGAATAAATGTTATTACTTTTCAAAGTTTGTGCATGTGAAATTCATTACTAGCATCGCTGTTTGTGTAATCACAACATCCTTTTTCCGTTGTATGTTTCAGTTTTAATAGTCTTTCAACTGATATCTGATTTTTTTTTTTTCTTTCACCAGGGATTTTCATTCAAAATAGGCCTTTGGCACTGTACTCATGAGAATATATAAATATCTGTAATCAGTTACAATACTATACTAACACGATTTAGTTTTTAACTTACTTAAAAAAATAAAACATGTAAGCTATCTTAAATGATTTTATGACTCCAAATGTCCCCTTTTAACACAATTTGTTACTATCGGATACTGATTAAATAAATATGCAGTGTTGATGATTACATGATGACTACCAGATACATTTCAATCATTTACAAGCCCTCTGAGGTGCTGACTCGGCCCGCTGGAATGAAAACGAGTGGAACCTAAATGAATTCCGTCCTTATTAGTCAGTCTAGCTCGTATGTTAACACGGTGTTCAATTCCATGAGGAGCCAAACTCAGTGTGTTTTATTTGCTGTATAAAAACCTTCCATTTGATGCAATGAGTCAGCACACAAAAGGCAAAAATCGTTTTAGTGTCTGCATTGCTTTCACAGCTGTAGGCAAACATCAGTCGAAAAAATTAAAAAAAAAATACGATAACAGTTCACAAAGGGGGATGCAAAGAACACCAACAGCAGCATAATTAAAAGGAACAAAAGTTGTCTTGACTTGTGAAATAAGTTCCAGTATAAATCAAGTACAGCTGAGCATTTTGCTGCATGCTACATAGCCAGAGTCAGGTTGAAATACTTGGCATTGCTTTCCACCACTCAAAGGCAAGCAAAAAGGTAACTCTAAATATAATTCATTCTTATATCCGAAATACTGACCCCACTTTTTGGGTAACTTAATGGGCCCCTTAGATGCATAAGTGTTTCCTTAATTAGACTGTGTGTATTTAGTCCTCAGTTTGATGTCAATTATTTGTAGGGTCATTGTCGTGTAGGAATGCACATCTGCCTTATAAACTCACACACGCTGTTAGGTAAATGAACCTAAATTAGATAAATGAGCAAGTGGGGGCTATTTATCCTGCTCAAGGAGCAAGACATGGGAACGGTGACTAAGCATTGAACTCACAACCTTCGTGTTGGAAGACAACCACTGAATTACCAGAGACAGACCACCTCCGAAATATTTCTTCGCTGTAGTCATTGCAGATTGCATACAGCACTTGGCGCAGTCTTTGCTCGTTGAGTATATTGGACACATCTTTTTTTTTTTCCCCTTGTGCCTTTGTGCTGCTTTATTGTGGCTTTTGTTACTCAAATCCTTCTCATTGCCTCAATGGGGATTTGCATTTGCATTTGAGGGCAATCTACCACTTGCCTTCTCATATGCAGTGTGAGTTTTCTTGAGAGCTTACTCCAAAAGAGCCATCTGTGCATTGGTGAGGCAACTTTTGAATTCAGGATGCTCAGTCGTGAAATAAGCATTTAGCATTGATGACCTGGTCTATGGTTTATACATCTCCTGGTGTGATTGTAAAACGGGATGAGTTCAGATGTTGTCTGTTGTATCTTCAACCTCCTTGCCCTGATGCATCATGTTTAAAAGCACAACAGCTTTTCTCTTCTTTTTGACATAAATGACCATGACCCGATAGCTATTGAATGCAAACTGTGCTGTAAAACTTCCTTGAACCGAGGGGCCTTCATCAATGGAGGTATGTCTGCCTTGTTCTGTCAGTGTTCCCAAAAGAATGAGATTCCCAGTCCTCGCAAAGGAGACGCGCACACACAGTGTCCCTGGCCAATTTATTGGCACAAAACCACAAGGCTGTCACACAATAATCATGAATGACACGCATTTACAGTACACATTCACAGTATATAGTAGGTTATATACTTGCCAGAAAGAACCATGTATGTCAACTTTGGCAACATCCTTTACTCCTCACTAATCCCTAACGCATGGCTCATTTCTAGGTCTCCTTGGCTTTTCCCCTGCATTCACAGGGTTTAGATTTGTTAGATCACAAGAAAAAAATTCAAACCTCACCATTTTAGCTCTTTTAGTGCCAAGCGCGATCAGAAAAGGAAATCTCTAGAGGGCCAGTATATTTAGCATTATCACTCATCTTTCAAGGCCGAAAGAATATTGTGTGTTATGTAGATATGGGTAGTATCAATAGAAAGATTGTTTTACATTACCTTTTTTGAATTGCATGGAGGTAACATTTGTGTTGTAAGGATGGAAACATTATCATCAATGGTCACAGTTATTACTACAGTGCTCAATTGGCAAACGTTAGGTAAGCATTGGTCAAAGGTGTCATCTACCATCCATAAGAAAACAAATTTGAAGAAAATGTCATGATTTAATATTGTTATTAATGCTTTAAAAGATGCAAATTCTCATCCACAGCACTGAAAGAGTTAATTCATAGTTACAAGGGAAATATTCTAAGCCACACAGTTTTGATCCATAATCAAAAGAAGAAAAAAAAATCATACCCACACAATCTAGATTCATCCTCAAAAGCAATAACTAATATGTTAATAAGTGGTTAATCACATATGTCTATTTGACAGTAATCTCATTTCATATATTGGTCCCTACATTGTATGTATTCCTATGGTTTAGTGTGTGGATCTTGGCACCAAAGTTTGAAAATAATTTTGAGGATTTGCCATTAAAAAGGGGTGTGAGTGCCTAATCTTCACAAAGAGCCACTTTAATTGCAATTGGCTTTGGAATAGTATCACACTTCCAATGTAGACTTTCCCTTTACATTCTGCAGCCACCATACTGGACAGTCATTCCTATAATGAGAAAGCAAAGTTTATTTGCGGATGATAAAAAGCACAGTATGCAACGCTTTTAAACTATTTTTGAATAGTCAACGTTTTAATGACCCAGCCATCCTCGCACCGGCTGACATTTTCTTCTTCCTTTTGATCCGCAAGGTGACACCATGGAAGAATATTTGATCTGAATGCGAAGAGATGCAGGCCGTTGCCAGCCTCCCACATGATGTGGGAGTGCTGAAAGATGCAGCGGGGAGAGCCAGGTGAGAATGCAGAGCCATCTGGAGAACTTGCCCTGCTTTTGCTATGTTAAGGCCTGATGGGTAACCATGGCAGTGTCCTGAAGCAGTAGTCATGACTCCTGGATAAGCAGACACGGTAAATTTCTCTCTGGAGCTAAATTGTGTGTCAAAGTGTTTTTAGTTAAACATGATAAAACACAAAAAAATCTAGGTGTTATTTTAAGTGTGAATGGTCTGACTGTGTGCCCTGTGATTGGCTGGCAACAAGTCCAGGGTGTCCCCCGTCTTCTGCCTGTAGACGACGAATGCGTGATTTGATGTATTATATTATTCAAAGGATTCAAAATGTTTATTTTCATGTGTACAGAGTAGAAACACGTTGCTCCATACAATACGGTTCTTACTTTGCTGTCCACACAAATGTCGTATGAAAGAATACGACAAGTCAAGCTGACCAAGTTAAGTCAAAAACATGGTAAAAACAACACATAAGTATCAGAGCACAAGTATGAACCATTAGCTCAGCATGAAGACCCCCCCTCCTCCTCTACAGCACTCTCCTCGGGTCAACTGGCTCATTCGAGGTCGGTGTGTCAGGGCCAGTCTGGTGTTGGCGGGGTTGCTTGTGCGATCTCACGATGAGCTCTAAATCCGATGGCATAAGTCCACTGAACCCGAAGCTACGAGTGTTGGCAATGCTCAACAGTGCCTGCCAGCCATATACTAGCAGCGCAAGGCAACCGCATGGTGAAAGGTACAATCTTAAGTCTCAAAAAAAGGTATAAACAAGTAGCAGAGCACAAGTATACACTGTGCGCCTGGCCCCTTGTCCACTGCCGCCTTCGAAGCACTCTCCTCGGGTCAGCTGGCTCACTCGATTTCGGTGTGTCAAATTTATTATAAATTATGTTCACTTGTCCCTTGAAAATAGCTATTAAAATAAACAAAAATAAAACATAACAATATTACGGCATTGTGGCATGGCATAGTAGTTTAACAGAATTTGTGATTGAAAAAAATTTATCTAAGGACCCTAAAAAGTTTGAGAACCCATGTCCTTAGATTCCAGCGAGTGGTTATGAATGACTATCTCACTAATATTAAAAAAAAAACAACAAAAAAACAGCCAAACCCATACTGAGCGTTTAGTGTGGTAAAGCAGAGTTCAAACTGTATAGCTCATAAGCATTTTTATGGCTCCAGCCTTTTTTCTGCATGGCTGTTGACCGCAGCTCTCTGGACGGTGCATTTACATTGCGCTGACACTTTTTCCGTAAGTGCATTTCATTCTTAGTGAAGATCACCATCTTAATTGAGGTCATGCCTTGTCTCGCCAGCCACGGAGGTTGACGAAATGGGAAATCAACAGTGGGTCAGTCTGCTTCTTTCGATAACCCCCGAGTCAAGCTGACCTTGATTTTTTTAATTTTATTTTTCTTGAGACTCTTGTATGTTCTGCTCAATGTGTTCGTATCGATAAAACATAATCCAAGAGGGCTCTTTGGCTGAAAATGCCGGCTTGACACCCAAGGTCAGAGGTGGGGTACAACCCTAGCCTGATCACCTGTCAATCACTCAAATGACAGGTTGAGTAGTTTTAGTTCACCCAAAGTGCTTCAGAAATTAATGTTTATGGGTGGAAATCATACACATGCAGGTATGGTTTGAATAGCAGTCGGTGAAAATAATTTTGCCTTCTTTTTAGGAAAGTGCAACATGAATAGTAAGTCTTTAAATGAAGGAAGTGCAGCATCAGTATAGTGTTTTGCAAAAAATGCAAAATGGTCATCTGTTTTGGAAAGGGCAACATCGATAGTTTTCTATTTAGATAACAGATGATGCAGACCAATGCAAAAGCAGCAGTTTTCCACAGTCTGAATAAATAGGCTTTAAAGAGGGACTTTCTGTCATGTGAATCTCCTGGATAAATTAATTCGCAGTCGTACCCCTTAGAAATATGAAAAGGTTGCATAGATGAATCCACACAGGAGACACAGGCAAAATCAATTATTAAAAGGCTTTTCCTTTCTTTAAAAAGAGAATACACAGTTAGGAATAAAGGTTTAATACATATTTATGTATTTTCAGAATAACGAGTAGTCATCTTTTTTCCTCTCCCCTTTGCTGTCAGTATTTGGGTTCAGGCGCGAGGCGAATGACTGAGTGTTCCGAGTCAACTTTGCCTGGCCTGAAAAAACATCATTTTTAATCAAGGTCTCTCCATAGTCTGGTTCACTCTATAGTAATGTAATTCAGACTGCAAAAGCAATAATTATTCTCAATTAATTACACTTTTGGCACCAGAGGGCCAATGCTTGAGCCTTGGCCTGTCAGTTTTGTTGGGCGTGCAGTCGCTCACTTAGGCACATTAGAAATGAAAGGCGAAGTCTTTTTTTGGGAGGGTAATGACAAAATAAGACCCTTCACCTTGGCCTGATGTGGAGAAATAAGTCTTGAATGTGGGGGAAAAGTACCTTAGATTGATAGGTTGCCTTGGGGGACTATTCCCTGCTGTTAAGGTGCATGTTAGCTATGATTGTTTAAATATAGTTTTAGTGCTTTTAAACACTAGCTGAAAGTTCACGGTTTTGTCTCGCTGATTGATTTTGCTGCTCGTTATGACCACAGGCAACAGTAATAGATGTGATGAACTTCCAGCCGTGGGTGAAATAAAAGAAACGCTGAGGAGCAAATAATAATTGGATCTAAATGTAGATATAAACAAATTAACATGTGAACATTGGTTTCAAAGTATGCCAAAAACCCCAGATGTTAGGACACTTACTTTTCTTCCAGGAAAGTTAAAAAAAAAAAAAAAAAGGACAGTTGACCCCCAGTTTGCATCATCTATGCCTTTTCCTTTTTTTTTACCTGAAGTGTTTCCCTGGCCGCCATTTTGTAAAGATACTGCAAATTGCATCCTTAATAATGGAACAAGCATATTTGTCTTGTTCTTGATTTATCACGCCAGATTATTTTCCCAGATGGATTATATCATCATTTGTTCCTTGTCGTCTGTCGTGCAGTAGTTGTCAGTGTTGCCTGGTTTGTTTTTTTTCAAGTTTGACGTTTTTCTGTTGACCTTGAAATTTCTCGCAGGATCTTTATCATTTTTGTTTTGATCATCAGCATCATATTGGATGTTGGATTGCATGTTACATTTCGGGTGATATCAATCATTGAGACTTGATTTTGATTTTTTTTTTCCTCATGCCTAGAAGCGATGTTATTGTGTAACATAAAATATATTACTCTGGACTGATTAGAAAAAAAGAGAACTTATTCACTGCATCTGCAGATCAAAATAAGTGAGATTTTTGCTTTGGCACATTTAACTGTGTGGCAGCTATTTTGTAACTACAGAAAACTGTTCAAATGCAACGGCATTAGTTCAAAGCCATTCAAACAACATGTTTTTTTTTCCCTTCTTTCATTTCTCGGATTCAGGAAGCATCGTCTGCGCTACCTTGTGTGGTGTCAAGTAAGGTCGCTTGTTTTTTTTTTTTTTTTTTTTTGGGGGGGGGGGGGTTGAATTGAATTGTAATATAATAGAATAGACTCCCATTATTATCATGGTTCAGCAATTTTATAACGAAATAGGAGCGGGTCACAAATTAGTGCATGCTAAAGGACCCTTATCCTGGTGTCTTCAACTTTCCGCAGTTAAATACCCATCCATCCAACCATTCATCCATTCTTTTTCCTTGACACGAACTTGACTTGACAATTTTTTTAGTTGTTCTATTGCTTTGTAATTCATGTTTATTTTTGTCCGCTTGTCATGAACCAGTAGCCAAGACATAAAGGCTCATGGTTAGCATTAAGTTTATGTCAGTGAAGCAGCTTGATGCAGATAACGAGTGCGTGTGGTCAGCGGAACAATTAACCTTGATAAACAGAATGAAATTACAACGACAGAGGTTTGGGTGTTCAAGGTTAATGGCTGAGGAGAAACCTCTTTTTGGCTTGGGGGGCTGATCGTAATTAAACATTCCCGAGGACGTGATTTGAGCAAGCGGAATGAGATGTGTTTTACGCCGCCGTCTTGAATAATCGCCACCCTGTATGGACAGAACAGAGTCGCTCTTGATATGGAAAGCTCTGTACCCATTTCACACTTTGAAATGATTGGGCTTGTTCTGAAGTCTTAGTTACTGAGGTTCAGTCAAAGGGCTTCATATGCGGCTATGAAATCTTTTATTGGCTTAATGCCTTCTGCTTGAAGCCCAGCCCCAGAATTCATTGTCTCTGTGCTGATGTTTAATTGAGGGCGATTGCCGAAGCTTGTCATTTTTTTTCAAAGACTTTAACAGTGCTTGTGAAACTTTCTGATGAGTTGACATGGCACAGATTTGTGTTTGGTGTGGACATGATTGGAAGGGTGGAGACCCAGAATGGTTGGGTGTGCTTGAAAAAAATAATATGAATCTGACTAAATAAATGCATCAAAAGTAACACCATACAAAAAAAACAAAATAAAATCGAGCTCAGGAAAACAACGAGGAACTGACAACAACAAATCACAATCAGTGTGACGACAACAATTTGACACTGGCCCAGCAAGAATTGAAAGAAAATGGGGAAGTAAATACACTCAAAATTAATGAGACAAACAACACCTGATCATGACACTTTAGGAGCAGCTGATTGGCAGATACAAGGGAAGCAGATTAGTGAGGACAGGTGGACACAATCACACTGACGAGACATGAACAAAAAGCCCACAACTCAAAAAGACAAAAAAAAAGTGTCCAAAACAACAAATACTAACAGAGCATAACATGCTGTCATTTTCTAGGGAAAATAAGAGCCTGAAAACAGCCAGAACTAACTAGTACATCAGTACAAGCAGTAAACACCTAACAAGAAGTTGGTTCCTCAACAGACAATAATTTAGGAGTGCCCGGAGAGAACCCACGCGGGCTCAGGGAGAACATGCTAACTCCACACAGGAAGGCACACTGCATTTTGAACGCTGGTCCCTTAAGTGTAAGGCGGATGTGCTAAACAGTGCTCCACCGAGCCGGCCCTATAAGTAATCCACAAAAGGAAAATAGTAATAGAAACTACACTGGAATATGTTTATTTAATATACTGTTAGTGTAATATTGAAACCTATAGGACATCACTGCTATTTGCTTTTTGTTTAAGGCAACGTTCCTTAAAATTGGACGATCACCCAGGTCTAAAGGAAGATCAAATTTATACCCCCTTTGCCCAGTGAGCATCTAAATTTAAACAACAGCGCTGAGAGCAGGGCTTGAACCTGCACAGAAAGCTTTAATTGGCTTGAACACAAAGGCAACTTTACCTTATGGCTATTAAACTGCCACATTTTCATTTTGAATCACCAAATGTTTGAGCATCTCCTTCACTCCAGGAAATGGAAAATGACTTGATCAGCAACAAC
Source organism: Hippichthys cyanospilos (assembly GCF_059441005.1). Classification (NCBI taxonomy): domain Eukaryota; kingdom Metazoa; phylum Chordata; class Actinopteri; order Syngnathiformes; family Syngnathidae; genus Hippichthys; species Hippichthys cyanospilos. The sequence goes on from NC_142381.1 coordinate 7,447,236, forward strand.
TTTCACATGTTTAATACACGCAACACAACGTAATAAGACAGTGCCGACAGTGGCTCCAAAATCAAAATTGCGTCTGGCAGTCGGGACACACAAATCCACAGCTCTCATTTACAGCCACCAGCTACAAAGTAGATTTCTAAATGATCCAATCCATCATGTGTCTGGCACACGAGTTTAATCAATGCACTGGGAGTAGGTAAAAGGCCCCTGATTAATCAGCAGGTCATTGTGCACCGAATCAATGAAAACACCCAAAGGATCATGAACTTTGAGAGTGGCCACAACCACAAAAATTGTAGTGTGACTTTTAAGTCTGTTGGGTGAAAGTGTTACAACTTCTTCTGGTATTTCCTTTGATTTTGTTAACCATGCTTGACCCATGCTTGAGAATGATCACTCTTCAACTTCATTAGAGGGCTTCACCATTGAGAATCACCCACTCTGGTGTTTTGGTTTAATTTTACGTTTTTATAGTTAACTTTTAACGTGATGCTATGCTCACATTAGACATCTACTGCAAAAAGGCTTTAAAATTTACCATTGTCTCGTATACATGCCTAGAATTCGGAATAATTCGGAGAAATTTGAGTAAAAAGTGCGAGACCAAGATATTGTGCCGAGAAGGCCCACTTCCTGTTCAAATCTGAGCAAGGATCCTTAAAGTATTTTCATGCATTGTATCATCATACATTGGCCGACAAGATTACCAGCAAATTTTAGTTAATCAATAAAACGACATCGGGGGCTATTTTCTACTGATATTCTACGAGGCGCCACTAAGTTAATTTTTTAGAAATGTTTTCATGATTAGAACCAGTGAATTGCATAATCCTTCCGCAGAATACAGTCCACATACTACGTTACACATAAATACACACATGTGCACAACTCAGCTGATGTACTGTTGTGAGAATTTTCTCCCCTCAATTTCTCCCCGGGTTTCCTCTTTCAAACTGCGTGTGTGTGTTCCCTCTACTTTCATGCTAGGTTGAGCTTTTGAGGCATTGTCGGCCTTGTTTAAATTTTTAAACAAGTGTTGGAAGTAGAAACAAAAGAACGGCGACGAGGGGAAAGTCTCTCTCCTCAACTGAAACCAAAGGTGCATTTCTCAGGAAACGTTGCACTCAGTGACGCGGAATCGTTTCTTTGCCTCTCTTTGTGTCTGCTGACGGAAAAAGGAAAAAAAAAAAAGCGGTGAAGGCTTCGACTTTCACAGTCGGAGGTTCGGTCCAGCGAGCATTACAATTCCCGGCGGTTTAAAGTTAACATGCTGCACGGGGCATCGACTGGCAGCGGTTTTTGAAGTGTTTTGTAAGGGTTCAGGCAGGGTAAACGGAATTATGCCAATGTGTAACACATTTTAACCAAACATGTTGTGCTTCAGTGAAACTTGATTGGTTTGGATGTGTTATCGTGGCCATCTCGAAAGCAGCAGTGTTGAGCTTCATGTCGCCCTCATGAGGCAGCTATCCACTGATTTTGTGATTGGATAGGGGCGTCATTAAGCAATAACAACACCGAGCGACACACAGCAACAATGACTTGGAGTCTTGTAAGTGGGTTGTGTTTGTTTGGGTGTTTGTGTGTGATTATATATATATATATATATATATATATATATATATATATATATATATATATATAGTGTTACCCCTGATAATATTATTAGATATTTCAATGTTCAATGACAATGTTAGAATCATCAACATACAACGTTCAATATTTATATAAGCTCATATAGAAAACAAGTAACTAATTTCTTGCAGATGATTGGTAGCTTTTGAGGCGAGGCAGTAATTACTGCCTTGTGTCGATGTGGGCACTGGAGCCTGGGAAAATGACACCTGGAATCACTGGGAGTCTCACGCCTTGCAGGATTTACCTCAGCTTGCTTGTCACAATCCAATTAAGTCGTTTGTGTTTTGCGACTGATCAGCTCAGCTTCCTCTCTGACTTTCAATTAATTTTCCCGGGCTTTGGTAGGTCGAACAGCAGAGCTGAACTTTTGCGTGTCTTTACCAGAGTGCAATTGAGTGGGGAACGAGAAATATGCACATGTATTAAATTGTCAACGCTTTGATACCTGAGATGATTTATGCCCTGGTCTGTAAATGTCCTCCAACATGTTGCATTTCCAGAAGAGAAGAATCCTTCTAGTGTTTGGCTAGAGACATTTTCATTAAAAAAAAAATAAATAAATAAATTTTGTCATAATTACTGCTTTATATATATATATATATATATATATATATATATATATATATATATATATATATATATATATATATATATATATATATATTTTTTTTTTTTTTTTTTCTCTTTTTCCACAGCAAACTGTAAACAAAGAAAATACACCTTAGTCTGCGACTTGCACTTTGTTTTACTGTTGCACAAAAAAAGCATTAAGCTTTTTTTATTCAGTTTACAATTTTTATTATAAATTATTTGATTTTACCTATTTCAGAATGTTAATGGAAAATGCAATTCTTTACCTGAAAAGAAAATCAGTCATGAATTAATTTTAATCTCACCTTTTGTCAGTGTAAACCAAAAAAGTTATTGTACAACAAGTTTTAATTTCTCAACCCTCAAATTGGAATGTTTGAAATATTTTGCAATAATAATAATTATTATTAATTCAAATCATAAATGTGAGTGTGTGCCCTTGGTTTTCCAGCATGTCGGGAACGAAATCCTGGGCTTTACTGTGTGGGTGTGCGTGTGTGTTTATGGACAAAAGCTTGCCAGGCTCTTGTATAGGCTTTTTTCAAGCATTACCTGAGAGCATTATTTACATTTGACATCGTACAATATTTCAAGCTTGAAAGCTCAAAATCAGTATAGTTCATTCATTATCACCTCATCAATCTACTGTATCCAACATCCATAACTTACCTCATGACCTCCTTGCCTGAATACAGAAAAAGTGTGTGAATACATGATATAATCCATATCTCATTTTAAAATCGGTCCTTTAAGACCATCACGGGAGTTGGTCAACACAGCAGCCGCTCAGAGGGAAGGATCGATATATTGACGTCTCCACATTTGACTGCTTGCTTATGTGGTTAACTGTAAGTAAATATCAAACTGCCTAAAGTGCTAAACCCTTGCCATTCAAACAAAACTCTGATTCCGGTACCGTCACATTATTTGATCCGAGTCTATGGTCTGATACTTCACTTATTTCGTTATTAAATAATAACCAAATTAAAAACATCCATTTCAATCCTTCCATTGCTTTCACATGTAAGAAAATCATCTGGTATAGGGTTAGGGGTTGGATTAAGGTGTTTTATTTTATAATCGCTCAAAATGTTGTTTGTTTTATTTACTTATTAGGAGTCGCCTGTTATTTAAGTAATAGCTAATTGATATATGTCAAAGCTAGATCAGTTATTCTTAATTATTAACTATATACTTTTATTTTGTCAATCGGGATTGCCTTTATTATCTAATTAATCAAGAATCTAATACTACCCCACCTAGATACAATTATTTTAAAAAAATATATAAACCAAAGTAAAACAAAACAAAAAAACAAATCCAATAAAACGTAAATGGGTGTTCCTTGACTGACAGCGTTTCGACTAATATCAGCCCTCTTCAGTTCATTGGCACCAAAACTTTAACTGAGGTCTTGCCTATTCGACAGCCAAACTCCAACTGTAGTATAAACAAGTATCATTGTTTTAAATTAACTATACCTTTCAAAGTACATGGCAAAATAATCAGTTATAGGTTTTTTTTTTCTTTGATGTGTTATAATCAGGATCTACCTAATTAAAAAAATGAAGTTGGACTCTAATCGTTATTTGTGCACCTTGTTTGCCTCAGATTGTGGAACTTAATGGGTATTTTTCATAAGCATTTTTGTGCCAAGAAGCTCAGAGTTACATCTGCGCTGCAATGCCTCAGCCACATTCCATATTTAGCAGAATTGCCGGAAGGGGGAAAAGTACTCTCAGAGCTCCTTAAAGACAAGATATGGCGCTCTTCTTCTTTGACAAGCTAAAAGTGGGTTACAATATTTCTTCACATAATAGCAATCAAGACTTTTGATGGTTTGACCTCCACCCAGATTTTACTGCTTGCCTGAGGAAGCTTTCATAATCAATGAAGTATTTTTTTCCATGGCAAATGAGAATTTGCCTTTGTTTTGCTGCATTTTTTGCAGGCAAATGAAATCTATAATTACAGAAGCAGTCCCGATGGACATTTGTTTGTTCCCAGGCAGTCTCTTAGCTTATTTGCAGTCGTGTCGCATTGTCTTTCAGACCATGAGCAGTGTCCTTTAAAGCTGAATGTACTCTACTACTCTTAGGTCCATGTGGGGTGGTACAAAAATCATGGTTGAGATGCAGCGTCCAACCTCACTTAATATGCACTACTAAAAATTTTGCACCCTCCGAGCAAAGCTGGCAAGACTGCCGACTCGGGGCTTACCGATATGGACAATGGCCCAGTTTCCTTTCGGCTAATTAGTTTGGCGACAAGACCAGCGGCAGTTGCTGTCGAACACCCCCTCATGAGCGTTGTGCTCGACCTCACTCGCCTGCTTTGTTGTTTACTTTGTAGGAAAGTGTACATACTTGCAGGTTTCTTTTAGCTCTCTGTGTTTTAGCAACAACCTTAACAGAGTCATAGCTGACATTTGGCATTTGTCCATTGGTAAGAAGTTAAGGCAAATGGTAGTTAAAATGGTACTTACTCTATCGTAAGTACAATAAATCTGTATCTTGTTTAGTATTACATTAAGTTGATTTGTAGTAAGATGGTAGTAGTTAGTAACTTAAACGGTGGGCAACTGGGTAAATGAATAGTTAGGTTTGTCATCATATATGAATGTATTATCATTATTATTATTATTATTATTTTATAGTATTATGCTGATCCAACTCAACGCATGGCTCCAAATGTGATAGTTTTTATTCAAACTAAATAAATAAATGGTTGGATCCTAGATTTTGTCTATGACAGATTACTTCTATATTTGTAAATTAAGCTCACGTTTCTATTAATTATTACTATTATTATTTAATAATTATCAATATTAATAACATTATTAAGCATTTTAACTAAGCTCATGTTTTCTTTTCATAGTGTTGATAGATTGACTCTGTACTAAATATGTCGGTATGAAAGTAGGTAATGAAACAACAGAATGAGCCAAATCACCTCGACTGCAGACATGTAACTCCAGCGCCGTTATGCACAGCTAATATTACAATGCAGGCAGAGTGTGTGCAGACATTGCAAACTCTATTGATTTTTATCTGCCCGGTGACAACAAGGCTTTTCCGGTAATTTTATCAGTGCTGTTTCAAGATAAGCCAAGGCCACGCAGTAGTCCGCCAAGAAATTTGTACTTTTACAACTATGGCTAGAGAAAGAGTGTATACAGAATAAAAGAATGAAAATGCACTTGAAAGGACACAAGCCTGGCAAAGGACCACTACCATCGCAAACCTGCCCCTTTTTTGGCAGTGAGGCTGACGCATGTATGCAATTACAGCAGGCCATCTACCAGCGTCGCAGACCGCCAAATTTTATTCGACACCGTCTTCGCCGCTAATCCGGTTTGTCCAGGCTTCCCTTTGTCCCTGACTGCTAGATGACACGGGACCATCTTTAATGTAGGCCATGCATCACGGGTCAGTGTTATGTCACGGCGGCGGGTTTGTCGACGTGACGGGAAACAGCAGCGAGTAATACGGTGTCAAGGCGACGCCCCTCATGTTCTCTTCCCTTGGAAGCCATCTCAATTACGATCCGGCTTGACTGATCGTTCTTCTTTCACCGATGTGCTCTTGCTATTTTCCGAGTGAGGGACCGAGGACGCTTTTCAAATGAACGTTGGTAGTTGGTAAGTGGGTAGGTAGGTAGGTAGGTGGGTACAGTAGGCGGGCACAGAAATTGCATGAATTAATTATTCATTAAATGAAAATATATATTTTATATAATGTAAAACATCAAATTAACTATACTATGGTACAGATACAAAGCCCCAAGTGTGGAGTATCATCGTTGTTGTCAGTTGTTTGTTAGTTAAATTCCAATTGTATAATTAAAATTATATGAATGAAAAGAAATGCAATTAATTTTGGGTGACTATAATATATATACTTTTTATTTTGTCTATAATTTTTACACATCACAAATGCTACTTACAAATTGTGGGGGTTGTGATGTGCACTCTGTAACTAATTTCATCGGTTGTTATCCTAACCAATAGAATTGGGAGACCCATGAATAATCTAAAACCTTCAATTAATCAAAACTTTATTTATTAGCACTTTTCATGAATGAGAAATTCAGCACAAAGTGTTGTATATAATCTATAAATAAATAGCACAGGAAAAAGTAACAAATGTTCCATACAATTACATTTGTACATATAGCCATAAAGCGATAAAATACAAGAAAGATAACTATAAAATGGTTGTTGAGCTGTGGATAGGAGAGGGTTAGGCTCAGATAAATGGAAAATACAGTAAATTTGGTGGATGTTAGTCAATTGGTGGGTCAAATTGGTAATCAGAAAGGTATGTGTGTTGCCAAGTTGGTATGGCGTTAGGTACTCTTGTAAAATCGTATAAGGGTTAAGAATCATATTTATTGGAGTTTGCTGGTAGGCACTATATTTTGGTAGGTAAGTCAGTGGGTAGTAAAGTTTCACGGTTCGTTTGGCTGCTGGATAAATTGTTTGAATGACAGGTAGATTAGTTGGTCTGTCAGAAAGTAAGGAGGTTCTGTATATAAATCGGTCCGTCTGTAAATCATTGGGATGGAAAGTTAGACAGTTGGTAGGGAAGTCAGTCGGCCTTGTTTTATTTCATCAATGCAGTGTTGTTTTATTCCCATTCTCCAGATTTCTCGCAGATGTCTACATGGCTTACCTCTCTCCATTGTGTTTCTGACACAATGGCATTGTGTATGGTTGCATAAGAATGATGTGTGCTGTGGCCTTGCACAGACAATATGAAATGTTTTGATGCCATTGTTGCTTCTATAGCTTGTTCTTATATACTACTCTATGCATTGCATTACAGATAATGTCCGTTTATTTAAACAACGGTACTAGGATTTGCGTATGTTTTGGATAGAAATAAATGTTAGATTTGTACAGGGCAGCAGTTCGATGAGTCTGTTTGATAAAGTCTGTCAGTAATGGTCATCATGTAGTCAAGTCATTGATAAATTGATAATTCTGTAGGCAAGTTAGTAGTTACTGGAGGTATATTGGTTAGTCAGTTGCAATTCAATTGTCAGTGTGTTGTTGATTATATTGGTAAATTTATACTAGGATCTAAATATGTTAGTATGTCAGTGGGTAAGTAAGGTGGCTTATATGTAGGACAATAGGTTGGTATACTTTACGATGGCAAGTATTAAGAACTTTGGTGGTTTTGGAGGCATGTCTGTAAATTGGAAGTGTGAAAGTGATTTGACACACTTCAGTTCCTCAATCTGGTCTTTCAAGGCACCTTTTAGACAATATTTAATGACAGTTGTCCAGGCTATTATGGTGCCCCAACACCTTAGCAGTTTTCCTCTTCATTTCTACAGTGTGCAGCGGCAGGAACAATGGTTTTAAATATGTAACACGCAGTATGTTAGCCTCTGTTAGTGAGATGTTTGAAGCAGCTTGTGTTCCACAGTGGAAGAAAAGTATAACTCATGAGAGAGCAAAAATGTAGAAGTTTGATCAGATGAATTCCTTTTATCAGAGTGAAGAACCGGAGGCCTTATATTCGGGTCACTCTGGGGTGAAGATGTCCGAGTCATTGTCACATCTCCATTCGGGAACTTGTGAGTTACCCCAATCTGCTTCTTTGGCTTTGATTACAAAGGGGATAGGAAAGAACACGATCACTGTCCTAAAGCTACACTAAAAATACAGACTCAGAATTTGAATCGATGCCTGCAAGACAGGGGGCTTAAAAGTACGCCCATCCCACATAGGAGGTTTAAAAAAAACGAAATACATTTGTGAAAATATTACAGTTGTTGAAATTGCATACATCTGTTTGCAAAAGTAGAGTTGTAGGATAAAAGTAAGTAGTTCTATGAGAAACTAAGGGAAACGACATAAAGTCAAGATGACCCACTATTGTGTATTGCAGAAACCAACCGAGTTTCCTGAATAGAAAGCAGTCACCACCAATGCACTGGAAAGGTATTTTTCTCTGCAACGTTAGTGCCACACACATATACAAAAAAGCAACGACGTCTTCCTGACAGAGTCAAAGAGCATCAATCTCCGGCGCAAGTGGCACATCGAAGAGACAGGAACACGATATTGGACCCACTCTGAGTGCAGAGGACCCGCCGGCGTTATGAGGGAAAGGTCAGCCGAATGACGGACATGAAACAGCCACATGACAAAGCCGCGCTAATGAGCTTCCTTGGCACGGTGCTGCGGACCTGCCTGATGCAAGGGGCACCATTCCATATGCTTCCAGGATGAATGCTGGAAAGAGAATCAGCAATGGGGCTAAGCTAGGCCAAGCAACACCCAGCTCAACTTACACACAATTCATAGATTTCATCAAAAAGTCCTAAGAGTGCAGTGTGGCGGCATGTCCTGAAAGCATCAGCTAAAAATGAACAGTACTGCAGTGTTACTACTGTTACTATTTCATGAGAGGGAACGGGCGAGAAGTTAATAAGAGGGTGGGCATATTTGAGAAACTCTTGACAAAGATAGCGCCAGTCGTTGGATATATTGGTGCACAAGTTCAAACTCAAGGCATGAACACGCTTTACATTTATTTGACAACACAGTGATTTCCGCCTTCTGACAGAAACTGTGAGTACAATGTGGTCCGCAATGAAAATGAGTTCAACACCCCAGCACTAGTACATTACTTGTTGGAGGAAACAATCCGCACCCGTTTCATATGTGCATTCACCGGACACTTTCTTAGTGATTGTTCATTTTATTTTCATTTTTCTTGAATTCAAGACATAGTTATGTGTTTATTTATTTATTTATTTATTTATCTTTACCGGTGCACGAAATTAACCATGTTCGGTGATCACGTTTGTCATCCTAGATGCATAATTTTTCCAGGAATGCATACTTTCAAATCAACGACCACTGGACACAACGTTTTTTGTAGGAGTGTGTTGTTAAAAAAATTGTTTCCCATAAGAACAGGGATTCTCGTTTACTGATTTGAATTGATTTATAACATCACAGTATCGATATTGACATTTAAAATAAAATAATAAAAAAGAAATAGATACGAATCCTGTCTGCTTCCATATTTTTTATTTTATTTTTGCTGTCCGCTGTCATACTATGTGAGCATAATCACCAACCTTTGATTACAACCTCTTATTAGTCATTGAATGATACACAATTCAGATATCTCGTTCTCTACACTGCAAACGGTCTACTCAGTCTCTTCAACAGCTGTGGCCCATATCAGAAGTGACCACATGTAAACCAGCTTACTCCTGAGATGTGTAGTCTGGGTGAAAACCCTGAGATGCAAGCAAGCACGATGAGCTGAAGCCTGCTCAGATCAAAAGGTCTGAAGGACTAGTACAAAGACTCTTTGCTGCTGTGAAGGGCTTCACAAACCCCTGAGGAATCCTTGACAAAAGCTGTCTCTACTCTCTAGCATCTGGAACCCCAGTAGATCCAGGTTGAATTTGAAGTGCTGTGGGATAAGGCCATAGGCAAGTGTGCCTGCCATCCATCCGTCCGTCCATCCATCCATCCATCCATCCATCCATCCATCCATCCATCCATCCACCCGAGCAGGGGATTTGGTGTGTGTGTGTTGAGTTGACTGATGTGTTAGAAGCTGTTCAACTGTCAACTAAGATAGCATTTAGCAGCCAAGCCTTCCTCATATCCAGTCTAAGCAACCCTGTTGTTGTCACCCTCACAAACAAAAGAATGCAAAACACAACGGGTGGCATGGCATTTCATATTTGCTCATAATCCTGCGATTAGTATTAACATGTGGATTTATTTTTTAGATATTCCACAAAGACAATATTAATTAGAACACTGTGTTTGGATTACTTAGTACATTGTACTGACTTTTCAAGTTTGCTGTATTAAGACCGTCCTCATTGTTTTGATCTTGGTTACAGCTCTTTGTGTACCACTACATAAAGTCACAGATTATGGATATGCCCATCAACCTTGAGAAACTCACTGGCTACCTTGTAGGTTATTTTGCCAAAATAAACAGGATCAAGGTTTAAGACATCAAGGCAATAATCCAGAGCCTCAAAACATACGATCTAGGCATTGGATAGGAGACGACCGAAAGGGAAGAGGTGTTGGAACCCGTCTCTAGACCACTGGACCATCCTCCCAACTCTTTTTGAAGTATCAACTCTAAGAGCATTCAGAAGAGCAGGCAGCTTTTGACAAAGGAACATCTTTTTCATTAACAATGACTTGTAAATGGTCACACAAATGGAGAGTATGTGCATAATAATGAGGATGACAAACTGGAAATGGAAGAAATTGACTTTGAATATACATTCAGTGATGATCAAGGTGATACATTTAGTAGTTAAGGTCAAAAAGCTAGTTTTGCTGTAAAAAAATAGTGGCCATTTTTTGGCCATGATTTAGAAAAAGAAACCAAACAGTCAAGATTTTGTGAAATAAAATAACACCTCCGTTTACTCACCATTGTTAGAATTAAATGGGGTAACATTTGTTCGTCCTTGTAAGGCATAAAATTGAAAAGTTACGCTCTATATCATCTTTTAATTTGTCAAGTTTGGGTTGAATAGAGTAAATGGCAAATTAAACCTTTCGGACATTAGCTCAGCGTGTTACTTTGCAATATCCCAAACCAGACAATTTAAAATAACAAAAAAATAACTGGACATGTAGAAGAAAAAAAGCAGGAGTGGGTGCAGGTGGAGCTCTGTTTCCATCCAAATTAGTTATCACTCATGCGGCACAAAACCAAAACAGCATGTTAAAAATGTCACAAATTGACTTGAAAATGATTAAATCCTGAAAAAAAATAAAAGACCAGCTAGATGAGGGTGTATGTTTTGCCGCTCCCTGTCAGCAATCCATGTTATCCTCTGAGTGGGTCAATACTGCACGGAAGTTTCCGGGCCCGTGGCAAGCTACCAGGCTGCGGTTTCGTTTGTCTCGCACTCTTGATCTATGCGTAACACAGTCAGATCGGCAGAGGTTGTGCGTGCACAGCAGTACCCCCTACATCATGTGCTTGGCTTCCTGCTACTGCACAGGAAACAGGAATCAGTCCTTTAGCCCACTTAAAGCGATGCTGCGGGCGGCTGGGGGTGAAGGGGGGGAGCTCTTCCTGTTGCCAAGCGAGAAGAATTGATGTTTGAAACTCTTCCCTGTCGCATTTTTCCCCCATGTATCTTCCATTTCTTTTTTCTTTTTTTTTTTTTACTTATAACTCCAGCTACATCAAAGCAAGCCTGGGTGAACATTGTTTCTCACTTTATCGTTTTTGTTGTTGTTGTAGCAGCGCTTAGCCAGAGACGAGGCAGCAATTAAATGTTGCCTTCTGTTACTCTCTAATCTGTCAAACGTGTGTTTTTTATTGGACAAACATGTTCATTTGTCAAAGAGAAACTGATCAGAGAATTGTGAGGCAATCCATCACAAAGTTCTGCGCAGCCAAAGTGTTTGTTTTGCGGGCGGTGTAAATTGCCACAACTTCAGTTGGACTTGTCCATTGAAATTTGAGTGCACCTTCACCTGGCCGCCATGACGTGGAAAATTCATAAAGTTAGGTGTGTGGCCAAATCGTTGTCTGGGACAAATACGACAATGGGCAGTGATTTGAAACTCTGTTCAGAGCCTGTGTCGTGCCTTTAAATATGTTGAATGATTTCACATTGTATCATGAAGGTTAGCTAGCAAGTTTCAACACTTTAGATGATAGAATCATAAGTAGGAAAAAAGAAAAAAAAACACACCGATGTGAACTGAAGAATAGTATATTTTTTGGGGGGGAAATGGGAGAAATTAACCAAATTATGTCCTCTGAGCTAGTGGTTTGATTTATCTTACAGGTAGACACTCGTCAGTGAATACTTACTTCCATCACAAAATCCACTTAAATGTCATTTTATTCAGGGTGTCATTGCAATGAGGAGGTAATCCATTTCCTTGCCTCCATATAATCTGCTGTCGAAGATGCTCCGTCTTGTCGTAAGCAAAGGAAGAACAGTGACGCACACACACTCACGCAAACAGGCACACACACTGAGACACAATAAGTCCAAGAGACAAGTGCACAACCTGGAGAGTTGGAAGCGGTGCACCTGTCTTTTCGATTGTGCTCATCCCGCCGTGATGCTTTGATCCATCGCCTCTTACCGCCAGTCAGCGACTCCCCTGTGGGACAGCGCAAGGGACGACCTCGCATTTCAGAGGCCATCCCGCACTTGGTGCTTCAACATAGACAAGAAATACGACTTCTTCACCCCCACTACGCGAACCTCACATGGCCTAGCTTTTAAAATTGAAACCAAATTCATGTTGTTGGTGGTTATTGTCTTATTTGAAATGAATTTGGGTCACTGATGGTGTGGTGGAACATTCGCCTGACTTTGATGGATGGCAGTATGAGTTTAGTTCCCACTCAGTGATGGGTATGAGAGAACGGCCGCCTGTCTCTCTGTGTTTTGTAGTCCGCCTTTTGCCCCCGTCAACTGGGATGGGTTCCAGCTACCTGCAACCCCGAATGCGATAAGCGGCATGGAAAATAATTGAATGGAATTTGGTCCACTTGTTTTAGTTTTTTTCTTATGAAACAAAACACAAAAAAATAATAATAAATCCAGTTTGGGCGTGGAGTGCTGGCACGCTTGTTATTATTGAACCAAGTCCAGCACACGCCAGGACTATCTCCCTCTCCACGAGATATGTTAAATATCCATTTTACGCCTCAGTTGATTCATCATCAACTCAACCCTCCGGTAGAGACCTCTAAAAGAAGAAGCATCAAAGCAGCCTGAGTTTTATTTTTTTCCCCGTGGAGTGTGCTGGAATAACACAAAAGCCTTCTGTTTGCCCACAAATTCCATAAAAGCAACTGGCAAATAACAAATAGCTGTTAAATAAACAATCCAGTCAGAATTTTGGTTTGAACCATCAGCCAGCAAAACGCAGTGAAAAAAAAAAAAAGAAAACCTCACATGTTTACATAAATAAGCATTTCTCAGGTTTTGTGGCAATAGTGACAGAAAATAAAAATATTATTATTATTGTTATTGTTATTATTATTATTGTAACTAGTAGTTATATCAGTAGTTATATTACTATATGCTAGTAGTTGTGGTAGGATAAAGCAAAAATATTTTCTTTTCAGTTATGCAAAAGATAAATTATATTTTTTGAAAAGCACAACAGTTTCTCACATTTTTAGGAAAATGTATCATCAAATTATTTGGAGTCGAGATTATTTCTCAACAAATATTTGAATTAATCTAAAGGTATTTTCCGTAATCAATTAATCGTTTCGAGTACGTATGCTCAGATTTCATGTTATTGTTTCAGAATAGTTTTTTTTTTTTTTAGACTGATCATATTTGATCAGTCTAAGTAAGACGCACAAAATTCTGCTTTTACTCTAGAAAGCAACTAATCATAATTTAGTCAATTTTGTGACATGTTTCCAAGTAAAAGAGCAAACAAAACATTAAAAAAAAGTTTCAATCTGAAAAAAAAAAACTGCAACACAGTCCTGTTTTTGATGAAAAGCAAGGGAATTCAAAACAAATTTAAAAAACTAAAAATATTTAAAAGAAACTATTCCAAGTTTCCTAATAATACTATCATACATTGCATACTTACAAGTTTTGCAGAAAATTACTCTGTTAAAAACAAGTTTCCGCAAGTCAATATATGACAAAAGGAGCAAGTTAGACAATGTTACCTGAACCGTACTATCCTCATAACTACCACACAAGTCTCATCGTATATACACGTTTGATTTAAAGCCTTCCTCACTGGGCACAAATTGGATTCAGGCTGCCTAAACGGATGGTTGAACGATTAATGACAATGCAGCCTCACAATATATTGAAGCTCATTTCAGTGTGAAATACCTCACGTCACTCGTAGGCGCTCCACAAGTTGTGTTGAGTGCTCGAGTGAGCATCTCTGGCTTTTCGCTCCCCATCACGTCAGAAATAAGAGCCCCGAGTCGAGTGGAGAGTCGCTCTGGGATTGAATTGCTTAAGATCAGAAATAACATTGAAATTCCAGTTCAATGATCATGGAGATTGCAGCTCCCCAAACAAACCCCAAGCAAAGGGGGGGAAATCAGAAGAACTTGTTCTTGGCATTAAATAAATGGATAAGTCGAGTCTTGTGAGCTTCAGCTGAGTGGAGTGGAGGTTTTCTTAAGCATGCTGTTTACCCCCCTTTACTCCCGCGGGGATGTTCAATTACTGCAATATTTAGCAATGTTTGGGTTATCCGTTGATGAAAATAAGATGGAAAACTGTTCCGCTCCCTAAAAAGAAGATGGACTAACGATGGGGCACTTTGCTTAAAAAAAGGGGGGTTTCTGCAGATAAGATCTCATTCACTGCCAGTTACAAATGTCAAGAATCCATTTCTTTTGGGCTGGCAGTGAATGAGATTATATTTAAAAGTTTTTATTGCTTGCCATCAAGCTAAAACAGGAGAAAAAAAAAGGAATGGTAAGGTGAGAGCCAGCAGTTTTAATCATTTTTAACACTTGATGTTAAATGTTCCCAGTCTCTACAAAGAAAATAACCTGTGTTTTGACATTTTTTTGAGATTTAGTAAAAGCAATAGCAAACGTTTATTTTTTTCCCCCTCACAGTAAAGACTAACGTAATGTTACTCTTTACACTATTGTTCCTTAATTCATCCAAAGCAATCCAAACTTTGACCTTAAATCTGTGGAACTCAGCACAGCACAATTTCTTGAGCCTAACATTTATGTAATAAATTAAAATTTTAGACAATAATGACTAATTGCTTACTGGGCGTAGGTGGATTTACGGTCTCAAGCAGGAAGAAGTGAAGCCAAAAAGAGAAAAGAGATAGCAGGAAGGAACTGAGCAACGGAGAATGTGAGAGATTTAAACTCAAAAACCCAACGACACACTCCAAGATAAATCTCCATTATTGTAATATTACAATGGCGGCGGCGGTGGGGGGAGGATTCAGGAGAGAGGCGGGGGTGCGTCTGTTGAAGGGATTTCACTGAGATCAGCTCAATCCCCAAAGAGCCTGTAAATCTGATGACTTCTTCCAAAAGTTCAAACAATCCATTTTGATGGGCGACGACCTGACGAGACATGCAACATTCCACAGGCACAAAACCTGGCAGGACAAAAGAAGTATAGCCTTGGAAAGTGTGAAGATAAGAATGACTAGCGAAACACCCACAGTAGCACAGTCAGGAGAGACACACTTGCGATTTTGCCGCCTTCTTCTAAAATTGTTATCACTGCCCTCTTGTAGGAATGCTGATTCATGTCATGGATCCCTGGGCCACATTAGACAACGTAGGCAAACTAAATTGTATATCCGTCATAGGTACCTGCTTCCTATTGGGGCTCAGTAGGGCACTCGTAGGAGTTTTTCCAAGTCCTAATTTGAACTGTTTGCTTCAAACTATAGGGCTGGTCCGATCCGAACCGCTGCCAATCTAGGCCAAAATGTCTGGATCATATCAGACTGTATTGTTTAGAACTAGTCCGATCCAACCCAAAAGCCCAAATGAATGTTTTACCCTCAACTTCGTTTTGCACAAAATGACATAAACACAGACAAGCGGTCACCATTGTTGCTATGTGTGTGTGTTTTCATCACAGGGCAGTTGTAAAGTGAAGGTTGTGTTTAAGATGTCAATATCAAGCTAATTATAGCCACACAATATTAATATCTTTCAGACTGATAAACAGAGTCGGACCACATGCGTTCGGTATCGGTTGATCCTGCAGAAAATTTCAATTCCCAGTTAATGTAGCTGCCCGGAACTGTGCGCATCGTGTGTAGCCCTTCCCACCACTGTACAGTAGCTGCATGGTGGTTGCACAGCAGCCGCATTGGCCCCGACACACGCTTTTTACTGGGCACCGGTGCAGGGAATGCGTGGGCTGTGGCTGCAACACTGGACGTGCGTGGGGCTCTCCTCAGCTAGTTGCGGTATCTCCCTTTACAGGGTTGGTGATCTTGCCCAGGTCGACTTGTTTGGCCGATTCGCCCCTCATTTTAGAATTGGCTGCATGTCTAATGCCAGAAATGAGAGAATGAGAGAAAACAAGAAAACATGCAAGATAGCGGTCCTCAAAGACTGGAGTTTGTCACCTATGCTATAGACAATATAGCTTTGCTCTTTTGGGTCTGCTCTATATCAAAGATAGCAGCTTCCAATTTGAGCTCAAGACCCTAGTAGTAATCATTCTACAACAGTGGATCATCCCTTTTCCGACATCAACTCAGGTACTTTAATACTTATTATTGCTAACAGTGTTTAATACTTTAAGGTGCCTTAAGGTGGTCTTAGGAAGCTAGCAAAGAAGCAGCGGGGCCTTCATCCAACTTATCTCCAAACAGAGTTTGTGTTGAATCCCTTTTGTTTGCTCCTCTCCGGCCCTGCGGGGGCTTTTCATTTGGCATTCAAGGTCCAGTTCGACATGTTTGATCTTCACAATACAAGCGCGTATAAAACTTTAGCTGGCAGCTTCGTGGAAAATTCATTCTCAGCGGGCACCCCTATCCGAACAATACCCCCATAAGCTCAGACACTTTGTGCTCCTTCAAAGGCCTTAAAAGTGGAGCTGCTTTGTGCTTCCCAAACGAAGGCGGAGGCCGCCTTTATTTTTTTCTTTTTTTCTCCAGCTTTGGCCTCAACGGAGCCCAACCCCCCTCCCAAGAAAGTACAGCGGGAACTCTGCAGGCGCAAAAATAAATAAATAAATTAAACACCTGGAAAAAGTTTTGCTCACATCCTCTTGCGGTGCAGAGAAGACTAAGTGAATGTGCGGCGTCTTATCATCCGCTGCCACTGCACAGATTAGTGCAATGGAAAAAAAAAAGGTGGCAGAGGAATGGAAGGAGAGCGAGGGGTGAAAAAAAGAATAAAAGCTGCTCTCTACTATGAGAACAGACAGTCGCATTAGCTTCCTAATAAGAAGAGACAGAGCAATACTGAGCCCTGGCGAGGCGCAAGAGAAGCTGCCGCTGCTGCAGCCCACCCACAATGCTTGCCCTCCATCCTCATCTTTCCCTCTACGTCCCCTTCACTTTGCGTCAGATAGCAGTGGCTAGCAGGAGAACCGTGTCACAGGTTAAACTCGCATGCAACTAATTACACTTTGACCTGGCTTGCAGCGATAATCTACTTCTGCTGCTCAGCTAGCAGTGCAACATTTTTGATCACACTAGCCACTATCCAATCCCTTCTCCACATGATTAACGAGGGTTTCATGTGGGAACTGTGCAAATTCTCCATACGTATCTGACAAGCCAAGGAAAAAGTTCCTTCAGGATTTTCTCTGAACGGAAAGCCCTCTGAACTATCATGTGAATCAGGCTATAATTGGACAGATGTTAAAAAATATATGCCCTTACTAAGACAACTAGATCGTCTGTTGACAAAAAGGGCAAAAAATGGTACCGGTCAAAAATTTGGAAACCCCTTCAATTTCACACATTATTTCAAACACATGGAAAGCTTAAGAAATTGAAACTATTAAATGTTGAAAATGCACAGTTGTGAAGTGAAAGTCATTTCAAGTCATAAAAAATGCCAGCATTTGCAAAGCTGTTACCTGGACTTAAAGTGCCGACTTTGAAGAACCTATATTATTAAACATTCGGCTTTGGTGAATATTGTGTCATTTTTGATTTACCAAATAATTAATAATTTAATAATTTAATGATCCACTGGTGTTTCAACACAATTGATTTGAACAAGATCATGTTTTTTACGTTGAATTAAAAAAAACTGCTTCAGTCAAAACAACAAGATAAACAACTAATAAAAAGGCAAAAATGTCTTGGGTAACTAACCAACTCACAAATTATCACCACAACAATAACTAGTTCTCTACTAGCATTTTTTTGCTGGGTGGCGGTGGGCGCAGGGGCAATATGAAAACTATATGTTTTCATACTTCTTCATTCTCCCTTTGAACATGTAAACCACACTAAACTATAATGTTTAACATTAATGTTTACATTCAATAAAGTAACTAACTGACTAACTAAATCCCCCCCAAATCACTTGAATGTTAGTGAGTGTTCCCAAACATAACGGCACTTTTGAGGTCATAAAGGTGAATTCAAGTTTGCCAAAATGTTGCAAGAAGTTGCCAGATATTTGTTCATTTCAGTTTTTTTTTAAAAAAAATCCTGCTGCAATAGAATAATAAACGAATAAAAACATAAAAACTGTTGGTGAACATTTGTACAATGTTAGGCAATTTTTGACAACCTCTGGCAACATTTTGGCAAATGTTGGTGAGTCATTTGGTCAAGACAAGACATCAGATGTACCAGTGGATCATCACTAGCAGAATATATTCTAAAATGCAGATATGTGCTATTGTAGGGTCAGCTTTGGTTGACGTGATGGTTAATGTGAAAGAGAAGACTGTTTAGCAGCAATTATGCTCAAGTGCTGCCCATCAACTGTATTGCGTGTTTGTTTGCCACCCCCCCCCCCCCCACACACACACACACACACACACACACACACACAGCTCCTCCAGATTGGCACCAAGACTGCCTTTCGCAACGAGCAATTAAAAGTTTAATTAGGCTCAATGAGAAACGGACTGAGCTTTTCTCATTTACTTGCGTAAGGGAGAGTGCACCACGTGTTCTATTAGGCTCGCTCGGAACACATCAACTATAGATCTCCGGAGAGAACACTGTCAATACTTTGACTGAATGCAAGCTCCTGTGGTAAACAGACAATGTACACGCTGGCCTTCAGTTGAATGAATGAATAGGATGAATGATAGAGTCAGTTTTTTTTTTTTTCCTTGGATACATTTATTGATGATTATGTATGGATTCATGCTTAGATTTTTTTGAATGAATGAATGAATGTTTCTGCTTGGCTTTCAACAGAGGTGGATGCTATTCACATTGTCACAAGCTGTCATTTGTCAAAACTATTTTTTTAGAATTTATTGCATAGTTTGTCCTTAGAAAATCTAACCATAGAATTGGCAAGCTGGGCTCATGACTCAATTGACAGAATTCTCTCGATGAGAAGAGCAGGTAGAAGGAAGCCTTCTCAGCCCTGGAGCACATTTGCTGCTAGATTTACCATAGATTCCTGGAACAAGTGGAAGGTGGTGTGCCTATTGATTCTGTCTGTATATGATATAGAGGACATCTAAATCTTTAGAAGCCTGATAACAAGGATCATCAGTATTGGAGTTGGTGGGTTCATAATTTTTCGCAAAATTTCCAGACGGGCACGGCTGGATTGGAGAATAGTGCCCGTATTTTTGTGTGATGTGGACAAGTGATCAACAGTCAGGCTCATGCAACGTGTAACTAAATTGCAAATTGGAAGCGCCGTCACAGTTCTCGTGCAAAAACTTGCCACCTTGGAGAAGTTAGCATTTTGCCTCAAAAAATGGATTGCTTATTCAGCTAATTGAGGCCCTATTGAGGCACATTCTAAAACCCAAGGTTGACCACTGTTGATCAGCCCGTCCCCAAAACAACTGTTATCTAGAGAAGGAATTCTGCTAGCTAAACAGTACAATCTACCTCCCCCATCCCACCAGGTAGCCCAACAATGCTGTCCCCATAGCATTGAGACGATATGCATGGCGCATCACCTGAAGGACACTCCAACGCACACGTCCCTTACAGAATGTATGTGTGACATGACTTGCTGCAGGGCGGTTGGAACAGATGCCAGTCAGTCTCGTTACACTATGCCCCTACACTAAACATAAGCACACATTCATATGAATGAGTGAATCTGGAATGATCCATGCATGGATTTTTGGTTGGATTGATGAATGACTGAATGGGTGAGAGAGGTATGGAAGAAAGCATGGCAAGGAGGCATTTATGAATGTTGGATATTTGCTTCATGTCATTAATTCATTAAATTTCATAATGGACTTTTGTGTTATTTTTAATGAGATAAGTATATGAATGGTGGTGAGATTAATCTTCATTAATCAACCGTTTGGAAAAAAATCGATAATAATTAATTATTCAACGTGGTTTTTTTTTTTGTTTGTTTTTTTGGTGCTCAATCACTGCATAGATAGATGATGGAATAATTGATAGCTAGTACGTGTGGGGTGTGCTAGAATAATGCATGGCTGTATAGTTAATGAACGATCAGTTACAGGTGTCAAACTCCAGTCTTTAAGGATGTTTTCGATGTTTCTCTCTCAAACACAATTGATTCAAATAATCAGGATCATTGTCAAGCTCCCGGAGAGCCTCCTGATGAGCTAATCACTTGAATCAGGTGTTTTGGGGACAGAAGCATGGAAAACATGCCTGATAATAGCCCTTGAGGTCCGATGTTTGACACCTGTGATAATTAAGGCATCGATTTATAAATGTATGTGTCACTTTTTGGTTTGATAAATTAAGCAGTTATCGATTTAACCTACCTTGAAATTGGTGTGTCTGAAAAGAGGACTAATCGAAACACATTTTTATCCTCTAATATAGCGGTGTGTCCCAATACTTTTGAATGTCCCCTTTCGGGGGATTTCACGGCTTTGATTTGGGTTTTTGGGTGCTGCAGAGAAGCCTCAGCATCCTTTTGATGATTCAGCCTCCTTCAGATAAAGAAATTTAAGAAAAAGTCCTACTCTGTTGTTCTTATTACTGGCTTGCTTTTAAAGGCAAGTAAGTGGAATGCAAAGCAATTATCTACATGGATGTGTCTGCTTTTAACGTTACCCCGGCCTGAATACTGATGTGCGCCTTTGAATTTACATTTCCTCACATTGATGGGATTCTCTCATTTTTCCCCACAAAGTGGTTTGTGTGTGTGTGTTTGTGCATGTGAGTGAGGTTCACGGACTAAGCCCACTGTTGCTCAGCCTCAAAGATGACATTTGCGTGTGTGTGTGCAGGTAAGTAGGGGAATGAAAGTGATAATATGCTTTCTAGTCAACTGCACTTACTCACCAGCCTCCCTCGGGTTGAAA
Source organism: Hippichthys cyanospilos (assembly GCF_059441005.1). Taxonomy (NCBI): domain Eukaryota; kingdom Metazoa; phylum Chordata; class Actinopteri; order Syngnathiformes; family Syngnathidae; genus Hippichthys; species Hippichthys cyanospilos. Next base: position 7,468,404 of record NC_142381.1, read on the forward strand.
AAGGGAAGAAGGTTGTGTACCTGTCAGCAGCTCTAAGCACAATCATTTGCTTAAAGACAGCACTCGCAGGCCGACTCCGAGAGACAAATTTGGTGTAAGGAGTCGATCGGTGTTCAGACCTCACGTGTGAAGGACTGCATCTGGGATTTGTTCCCCCTGCATCATCTTACATCTTACTCTCTGCGCTGAGTTTTCTGCAGCAATATGCTTTGTCGAGCAAAAAACTCTTCACAAAAGTCCCATTAAGAAAAATGTGTGACGGCAGCAGTGGTAATGAAAAAGCAGGGATGAGAAATACTCTTATTAAAGTGAGGAGTACTCACGGTATCATCCTGACATGAAACAGTGTATGGAAAGGGTGAGATCAATGGGAATTAGTTGAAAATGAATAAATGCATGCAGTGGTTATTTGATGGATGGACAGAAGGACAGACATATGGACTGGGTATTCTTGTAAGCCTTCACAATGTATTACCTAAATATTAACTCATTCTATATTAGCCCAGTTAAAATGGAGTTTTGACTTATATACAGCTGTCCAGTTAAAATTGATCTGTGAAGTCTATAGTCGTTAAATGCAGGAAATGAGTTTTTATATATAAATACTGTTTATATTATTTATCAATATGTGCGCTCTCAGCATATTATTCTTTTGAGCCAAGGTTGGAGTGCAAAATTAGTGTTTTGAGTTGACTTTTAGGTTCGGTCAGGTTGAGGTTTCAAAGTATGGTTTGATTTCGGTCTTCCATATAAGATGTCAGGCCAGAGTTGGGATTTCTCGTTTTGGTTCTAACATAGTGTTTTAGGACAGCGTTCAGAGTTCAAATAGAGTTTCAAGGCAGGCGTAGGGTTTTCAAAGTATAGCAAAGGAGTCATGTTGACTGTTATTCTCCAAGTGTGAACAAAATGTATTTCAATTGTACACATACCAGACAGCGTTCTAAAACGGAGGCAAGAGAGCGTTGATTCCTATTGCTCTTCTTAGACCAGTGGAGTGGATTCCAGACAAAAATATGATATTCATGGACATTTCCAACTATCCGCTCTGCATTAATGTGCACTATCCTGCCTGGTCTTCCTCAAAAACCATGTTCTTTTTTTTTTTTTTTTTTTTTTTTTATGAAAGACATCTGCTGAATTGACGGGTTGCCGTTCTCCATTGTTCGAATCGTGCCAGGGGCTGAGTCAGTCCTCCCACCACCACCATCTTCTTTTATTATTTTTTTTGTAGATTAAACAGCCTCCCACTCGCATTAAGAGGCCAGCTAGTGAGTGCTACATTATCAATGGACAGACATCCCTCTGTGATTCATTGGATCCCACACAAGATATTAAAGCTTGATTGAGTGTTTAAGATCACTGTCCAGCACCAAACTGTAAAAGTTTATCTCTTGGCAGTGTTGATATTGGAGCGTTTAAAGCCAGAAATGGTTTTTAAAATTAGGGTTCAAGGAAAGGTTTTCCATTTAGGGTTTCAGGATGAGGTTTTGGGTATACAGCCATCTATCCCTCCTTTATCTTAACCGATTATCCTCTTAAGGGTCGAAGGTGTGCTGAATGCTATCCCCCAGTCTCTCAGCAGTACAGGAGGGGTACGCCCTGAACTGGTTGCCAACCAATCGCAGGGGGTTAACATAATGTCAAATGACAGTTCATTTTTGCAGGGATTGTAACAATTTTTGGGGTTTCAATTGAGGTTCAGTGTTTCTAAATAGGGTTTTAAATAAGTATTTACAGTTAGTGTTTCAAATTAGGGTTAGTGTGAGGGTTGGGTTTTCGGTTTAGGATTCAAGGCAGGATAAGGTTTTAGGGCCAGTATCAAAGCTGTTTCAAAGCAGGGTTAGGTATTCAAAGTAGTTTTCAAGCCAGGCTGGGTTTCAAACTACGGATATAATTTCAAATTTTCGAACTTCAGGTACGGGTTAGAGTTTGACATTACGAGATCAAGGCAGGTTCAAGGTTTCCCGTTAGGATTTCGACTGAGTGTTAGAGTTTCAAAACAGGCTTTCAGCCCAGGGTTGTTTCAAAATTTTCAGATTAGAGTTTCAAGTTGGAGTGACTTTATACACCGTGCATTGAGGTGACTGGGATACCTGATTTCAATTCAAACTTTAGACAGGTAGAGGGGCCATTCACATATGGTTGGCACACTTTGCCTTTCAGATTAGGGGTTTTGTGAGTTTGATTCCAGGCTCTGCTCTTACTGGATGTTTGTCCTATGCATCACCACCAGTCAGTCCACAGGCCCAATTTTCAACCCAGTTAAATTAAATAAGATAACTTCCTGCGGCACACAAAATGATCCCTTGTGAATCAGTAGTTGGAAACCAATGGTCCAGTCATTGTCCACGTCCATTGCACAGTTCAAGCCTGTGTGTTTGTCAGAAGGCTGACACCAAACAAACTGTCGTCAAGGCCGATTCTCCTTCCCTCCCCATCTTCTGCATTCTCCCCCGCCGGCCTCTGTGACTTTGATTGAGTCGCGCGACGAACAAAAAGCCAAGCGACTCGCTTCCCCATCGTAGCAGACGCCGGGTTGCACGTCAAGTCGCGAGACTTTTATTGCTGAAGCCAGGGCTTTTTGTACGCCGCCATACATCTGCGTCTCCCGTGTGAGAGGGGAATATGTGGGATTGGGCTGTCAAGATCACTGAGGCAGAATGATGGCTATGTGTTTCCAGCAGTCTTAGCAGCCGCTTTGTAATTGGGAACGGTCTGGGACGTGGCCATGTGCATTGTGGGTAAAAAGATGGCAGTAGACTGTAGACAGTCATCTTAATATATGCCCAATACACCAAGAAGGCAGTATTCATAAAACATGTTTTATTTTATTATTGGATAGAGTTTTATTTGTAATTGTGTTATATTACAAATGTAAAGTGCGGTAAAGCATATCTTATCTATTTTTGTCATGTTAGTGTTTCAAGCCAAAGTTAAGGCATTAAAGTAGGGTTTTAAGGTAAGCGTATGGTTTAAAAGTAAGGTTTCAAAACATGAATTGGGTTTCAAGCTCGGAGTAGGGTTTCAATACAGGGAAAATTGGGTTTTGGGTTTAATTCTCAAATTAGACCTGGGTTCAGAGTTTTCAGTCCTTAAGAGTTAACAATTTGGATTTTAAATAAACATTGTTTCAATTTGGGGTTCAAAATTAGGATTTCAAAAGTGAGCTCATTTTTCAAACAATAAATTAACATACCACAAAACAAAAGGCCTCCATTGAAATCTTCATAATAAGATTCATCAATTGACCTAGTTCAACACTGTTATCCATCTACAATATAAATAATTCCTCCGACAGCTTATCCTTGATCATTTTGTGTTTTTGCCCACACCTTCATTGTTTTATGCGATTCAAAATCAACACTCACCGGCAGCTTTGAATTTAGGAACTCCTTTTTACTGTCACAGATCATTAGCATATTGTCAACATTTTCCGTAATGACAATGACAGCCGGCATTGTTGTGTGACTCAAGTTTGATTTGGATTATTTTACTTCATCACTGCCGCCGAGACACTTTGCTTGTCTAAAAATGAAGAAATAAATGAGCCGTCGCATTGGCACGGTCTCATCTCAAATGCACATTGACGCACTTTTGCAACGCGGTGCACCGCGTGTCAAGACAATGACAGTTTTGACAAATTGCATAGTAGAGCCATCCCATTAATTATTTGACTACTGTGAGAGTCATCTGGACTTTGGACTGTGCAATATATCTACTCATGCTGTTTATTTCTATTTTGCGAGATGGCTGAGCGTATTATCTCTTTTTTTGGTATTATTTCTCATTCTGTTTATATCTCCTCTGCCATGTGACTGATTGCATTAAATCTAATGTACAGTATATTTCTTGATCATATTTCTGCATGTGATTGAACACAGTGTGAATCTTTTTGACTGTGGAGCATTTCAATGCACCATTTTATGTTGTCCTTTTATTTCTAAGTGGTTGGTTACAGTAGATAAACACCAAGGGGAGCAAAAATGTGAGACTCATCACAATTAAAAAATAGCATTGTTCATCACATGTCACATATCATTATTTATCATTACCATATGTGACTTCTTTTTTACTCTTGATATTTTTCCTTTATTCTGTTTAAAATACAAAATACTTAGCGACTATAATCGATTGGCGAGAGGAGGAAACTCATTCGTTATAACAGAAAATTTCCTTCCACATGATGGCCAAACTTATAAAATGACCGTTTTTTTGTTTACAGTTGATTATTTGTATTCAACTTTTTTGTTCTTTTTTGTGCAGAGTGATGGTTGTCAGGAATAGCTGGCATGGAATCATTGTGTAAACAATCACATAGTAACACACTTTTGCCCTGTTGCCCAAGTGAATCTTTGGAGTCCATAATTCTAACGAGCACTGGCGGGTATTGGCGGCCCATCTTGACGGCGTAACGTTCAATTATTTTCCACAGCAAAGCACTCGTAACATCCCTCCCAAAGAAGCTAATGCCGTGGCTCGCAATGAACTAATGAGGAGTCGTATTTATGCGACATTTTTATGTATCCTCATGACATGTAACACTTACGGGAAATCAGGGCCACTTACTGTTTATAAATAGGACTAAGAAGATGTACCCATAACGCAAGAGCGTTGCATTTGGATTAATGTAGTGTTTAACCGCGCAGCCACCACATCACACCGCGAGCAGATTACAAAACACCTGCTGTTAATATTCAATTAATCTAACTCTGTGATATTGTTTGTTGGCCAAGAGAAATTATGCAGATGTGATTTTCATTTCCCTTGCGCAGTCCTGGTGAGCTGAGGGGACGAGATAAGACGCCGTGCGGTGAAAAAGCATAAGAAGTTTCAATTAAAAACAAAACCGAATGAAGGGGCATTGAGGCACAAAATGGATCTATTTACTTTACACTATTTATAATGTGTAGGATGGAATTTGGGGAAAAACTGGTGGGACGAAACGTCGCTAAAGAGAGACATTCCTCCAATTCAGAAAATACAAGCATCTCAAATTTACATTGTTGGACAGTTAAGAAAACCACTGGCGGACAAAATGATGTACAAGACCACACTGACATCTGTAAACACCGTGAAACAAATAAGTTGTATCTATTTATTTCTATTGTGCAGATCATCATCATAGAAAACTGGCAAGGGAAGATGAGAGTCACAGCAAGCAGGCTCCGGTCTTCTCAAATAGGCGGCAAAGGTTGTAGAACATTCCGGACCCAGCAAACCTCGTAGCTTGGCCTATCCATCACAGCGGTCCTCCATCCTGCTGATGCTGAAGAGAAATATTTGCAGATGGCCTTGGGCTGCCTATTAATTAAGCAGCCTCATTTACACTTGATTGATAAACTGCTCTGAGTTGCCTGTGTGCACTCACGAACGATTTGAAGGAGTGGGGGTTTTGAAGAGGGGCGTGGGGGGTTACTTTAAAGACATCACACGCTAATGACCTTCTTCATCTGAAACATCTCGTTTGAGTCACTTTGAAGACGTTTTATCACTGGGAGCAGTTTGAACGCTTAACTCAATATAAGCTGAATAATTAGTGCTGTAACAAGGAAAAGGCACGTACTTCCTCAGCAAAATACAACAATGAAAAATCAATACATAATAATAATAATAATTTGATCATAAAACTATTATTTCTTGTTGTAAATATTGTAATTAAACATCAGTGACATTATTCAGTTCTGCAATTTACAGTATACAAGATCCAGTATACAGCTCGTGACCATAGGTGAGGGTAGGATTGTTGATCGACCGTTAAATCGAGAGCTTCGCCTTCGGGCTCAGCTCCGTCTTTACCACGGCAGCCAATTCACCTACCATCTCCCACTCCATCCTGCACTCACTTGTGAACAAGACCCCAAACTACTTCAATTCCCCCACTTTGGGCAATAAGGATACTCCATTTTTTTTCCAGCTGAGGACCATGGTCTCAGATTTTTAGGTCCTTCATCCCTGCACTCTCAGCTATGAACCGCTCCAGTGAGAGTTGGAGATCACAGCCTGAAGAAGCCAACAGTACCACATCATCTGCAAAAAGCAAAGATGTGATGTTGAGACCCCCAAACCAGACCTCAATGCTTCAGCTGTGCCTAGAAATTCTATCCATGAAGGTAATGAACAGAATCTGTGACAAAGGGCAATCTTGGGAGAATCCAATCTTGACTAGAAATGAATTTGACTTGCAATGTGGACCAAACTCTGACATCAGTGGTACAGGTACCGCCCATGTCATGGGGTTTGGTATGCCATTTTCCCGAAGGAGCCTCCACAGAACTACCCGAGTGACACGAGTGTTGAGGAATGTTATCTCTCTTTAGTTGGATCACACCACACAAGGTCCCCCTTCATGCCAGTCCAGAGGCACTCCTCCTGATGTCAATGGGATGTGAGGCGAGTCAACAAGGACAGCCTAACAATATCCAGAAACTCTAGGCAGACCTCATCTACCCCTTAGAGGAGTTTTTTGACCACCTCTGTCCACAACTTCCCCTGGGACGTTAAAGAAATTCTGTCTGAGGTGAAAGTTAAAACTCCTACTGACAGGGCAGTCTGTTAAACATTCCCAGCAGACCCTGGCAATTGATGGGGGTCTGACTGGCATCCTCCCCCACAATCAGAGAAAACACACCACCAGGTGGTAATCAATTGACAGCTCTGCCCCTCTCTTCAGCCGAGTGTCCAAAAGATGTGACCACAAAGTTAATCATTGAACTGTGGCCTGGGGTGTCCTGGTGCCAAGTGCACATATTCTCAATTTATGTATGATGCATTATTTTATGTTTTTTTAGACCAGCTTTGACCTTAAATTTATTAAAGTAGAGACATTCAGGACATTTTTTGCACAACTGCATTGCTTTACCAACGAATGATTGCTTGTAAATATCATATAGTTTTTGTGAATGATTTTAAAATCAGATTGCATTATATACATTTTAACATTATAACATAAGTGTTATGTGTATACAACTGCTAAAAATGGTTAGATTACACAACAGCAAAATATCGGCCATTTGGCTAATAATTTTTTGTCAACGTTTAAACTGATAATAGTTTAATTGACCTGTTTAATCATCCGGCCAATTAATTGGGTCGACACTACAAATTACACTAACCTATACAGGATCTTGTGTGACTTTTAAAAAAAAAAAAAGTCTTTCCACGTGTTCAAAATGCTTTAAAAAGAGCCTTTGAGGGTGGTAATCAAGGTTAATGGTTCCCTGTTGTTGCCTGCCTCCGCACTTATGTCTACTTTCTGTTAATATAGTTAATTCTCATCAATCACACATAAAGCACATGAACAAAAAATCTATACATGGACTGTATGTCAAGTTGCCTGAAAACTTGCTATTTCTGCTTTGAGGCCTGCAGCACAAGAACAATTGCAGCTGAGTGAAGGTATAGTCATGTATGGAACACCCAACCTCTTCTTCAGGCACGTGCTTTAAAGGTTATCTCTCTTTTCATAATCGCAAATGGTGCTACTGCGCTATTAGCTGAAAGTCAAATTGCCCTTTTGAGGTGCAGGTGTTACGCTCCCACCACTGCTGAATAAACGCTGACTGACTCCAAACGTCGGCCCTAGAAAAAGTGCGATAACAAATAATTGAACAATAACCAGCAAATCTTGAGTGCTGAAATACACTTCAGTCTCTTTTATGCATTCAACCTCAGAATTTCCATAACATTCAATGACAACTAGATCTTGTATGAGGATTTTGGAGCTGCTCACTATCGAAATTTGCACTTAATCATGATCATTTTTGGAAAATTTTGCAGATGATTAGTTTTAAACATTTATACTAAAGGTAATCCACAGTCAAAAATGTCCACAAATATATCACATCAATGTGGTCATTTATTAAGTTACAGTTTTGGTTGTTATTCAGTGAACAACATATTTTGTATTTTGTTTTTTTTTTTTCTACAGGAAAAAGTTCCAATGATCCCAGTGGTGCAAGAAGATAACCAAAACGGCAAAAATTGGAAATGCCAGGCAAAATGTGATTCTCTGGACCATTCATCATTATGCACATGAAAAAGTAACACATGAAATTCACACCACATTGCAAGAATTAGATTGGTGCCTGCGAGTAACTAAATGGAGGAAACGTAATTAAATGCAGGCTTTATAAAAGAATCCAAGCGCGGGATTACAAAAAGGCTCAGCCGGGCTAATTCTGTAGAGGCGTGTTTCGCTTGCGTAACAAGTCATTGGGCCACCTCTGGCGAGCTATGAGCATATCAATGATATGCTTACAAAAACTTCATAGCCTTTGCTGTCAAAAGTATAGCCTTGCATTTGTCCAAAGGATGCTTGGAACAAAATTTTTAAAAAGGGTGAGATGGTGCCCTAAACATTCTATGTATGAACATGCACAAAAAACATGTTTTTTTTTTTTGTTTGTTTGTTTTTCCATACCAACACAGGCTCTGGCGCCCAAGTTAAATTCAAAAAGCCTTTGTACTGTAATGCAATCTATTAGAGGTGCAGGGAGGCTTATTGTGTCTTAAATGACTGACCTGAGCAAGCATTTGACCAATGTGTTCAGTGATTTATGTTTCCATGATAAATTAGTGTATCCAGACAATGGAGTGTTCACAATCATATTTAGTCATCTGATTACTGATGTAGTGTCTGTCTACATAAGCTACTGCAGTCTTTGTTTTGTGTGTATATATATATATATATATATATATATATATATATATATATATATATATATATATATATATATATATATATATATATAGTATGTTTAATGTCATTAAGTTCTCATTTTCTGAAGGAGAAAGTTAGAATGCACATTTCTCAGATTTATTTTGAGAAACACCACACCAATAACAGAGGCTCTTCTCTCCGATGGAAGACTTTAAAGTCCAAAATAGACTCGTCCCTTATCACTTCCCTTCTATGCATTTGCACACGCTGTCGCTGTGAGGATAATTCTGCACGTTTACAGGCGACACGCTGAGCACATCCTTCGGGGTGTAATACGGCGTGTCACTGCATTAGGCCGCCATTCAAACAACAACACCAAAGAAGATTCATGTCTCAATATATTGCCAGGGAGCTGCAAGTTGACGGGTTACGTTCCCATACAAATCTCCTGAAACACAGCATTAGGTAGACTGACACAATCAAAATACTGGGCAGCCTTGACTTGCAAGTTTAATTTCTGTTGCGACTTAGCTCATAACTCATTTTTTCTCCATTGTAAGAGTCATGAAACCATTCAATTCCAACTCCAGCTCTCTTCACTTTTCTTTTTTGTTGTTGTTTGTTTTAAATGGAGAAATAAAGCACTGCATTGTAAAAGAAAAAAAAAACCTAAAGTAATGGTATAAGGGTCATTCCTGAATTGGAAGACATTTTACATCCCACTCATCAGATTTTACAATATTAAAAATAAATAAATAAATAAATATATATATATATATATATATATATATATATATATATATATATATATATATATATATATATATATATAAAATATGTATGTGTATATATATATATATATATATATATATATAATATATATATATATATATATATAGTTATAAATTGTTTTAGAAATAATAAATACATCGGGAGTAACCCTAACTCACCAAACCTGGTTAAGCTGCACTCCACTTGGCCTGTCAGCTGCCTTTGGACTCCCATAGGCCAAAAAGCCCGATCGGACTCTTTCTTCAGCTTGATGGCATCTCTGATTGCTGGTGTCCATCCAGCATCAGGTTGGCGACCATCTTACGGCTACAACTCCAATTAGCCGCCTCGACAATGGAGGCGTGAAACACAGCCCACTCTGACTTAATGTCCCCCGCCACCCCTGGGACACAGGAGAAATTCTGCCAGAGTTTGAAACTTTTTCTGGCAAGAAACTCTGCCAGACATTCCCAACAGACCCTCATGGCATGTTTGCGTCTGCCAGGTGTGACCGACACCCTCGCCCACCACACCACTAGGTGGTGATCAGTTGACAGCTCCGCCCCTCTCTTCACCTTAGTGAACAAAACATACAAATCTAATGTTACGACCACAAAGTCGATTATCAAACAACGATGAGATAGCTCAGGCATTTGGTTAGGATGCCTTCTGGACGCCTTCCTTGAGAGGTTAGGGGCGCCCAGGACACACTGGACAGACTATGCCTCTCAGTTAGCCTGGGGACATCTAGGGATCCTCCTCGGAGAAGTTGGACCAAGTGACTGTGGAAAGGGAAGTCTGGGATTCCCTACTAAAACCGCTGTCACCGCGACCCGACCCCGGATGAGGGGTAGAAAACGGATGCACGGATAATGTATTTATATCCATCTATTCATTTTCTAGAGCCGCTTATCCAAGCCAAGGGTCGCAGGCTTGCCGGCACCTATCCGAGCTGGCTTCGGGTAGTAGGCAGGGGAAACCCTGAATTGGCTGCCAGCCAACTGCAGGGCACACAGAGACGAACGACCATCCATGCCCCTAGTTACACCTAAGGACAATTTAGTATGTCCTGATGCATTTATAATTAATTTTTATTTATTTAATCATTTACTTGCTTATCCAGTTTTCAGAACAGTATATATTTTAAATAAGTTTTAGTTCTAATTAACTTTTCAGTACAATACATTTGCATTTGTTTCTATTTTAGCAGAGTATCAATATTCAAACTATGCAAAATGAAACAATGGCTTAGAATAATGTTTTAGACTTTCATAATTGCGGTGAGGGACATGACTTTGGTCAAAGCCGGTGTGATTAGTTCATGCAAATCAGACCGCGCTTGCAGTTTTAAACCCTCCTTATTTTTCTCTACTTGTATTTTAATATAGATGCCTGGGATAGACTTGAAGGGATCAGCCTTGGTCTCAAATCTCACGGTTTTATTTTCCCCCCAAGCCGCCGGCCTGTCACAATCACGCACATTCAAACCAGAACGGTTTGCACGTCACAGAATAGTTTGCATGTCAGCCTCCTCACTGATGCCTGATTGTGAGCGTTGATGAAATCACCAAAGTCATACTTGTACACTTGCACTAAAAGGGCAGGAACTCAACTAACTCGCTAACACTGAGACGCACACACACACACATTCTCTTGCTCTCTCCCACACGAGCATATTGTGTCTGCTGAAAGGCTTTTGCAGAAATAATGCAATCACGCTCATAGCCTGATCGCTTATCGGGGGGCCCGCAAGCGGCGGACTGCAGCGTGAGCGGAATCTTGCCGCAGGAGGCGTTGCAACGCCTCCTGCTGCGATAAAAGTCGGATAGCAAATATGTATTGTCAGGCCTATTATTGGAGAATAATAGAAAAGAAGGGACAAGCAGTGGAGGCACATGAAACTGAAAATGCTGGTCCTTGTCAGCTTTTCGAATCTCCAGATATGGTAAATACTTCCTATGATTTCCATTGTTTTCCTTGTTATGATGCCCCAACCTCATGAGGCAGCGAGATGCGTAAACAATACAGGTGTGCATTCGCACAAAGATGGCTTAGAGGTGCCATATAATGATTATGGTGGCTCCTCTCGTCAGTTATTCACAATAATAGACAAACAAATAGGAATAATCCGCAGTCAAAAAACTCTAGGGAACTCTTGGTTACGCATTATGTACTGGATGTATGTGAGCTGCTTCTGGTTCTGTATGCAATGGTTTAATGGTAAAAAATGGATAGCTAGATTTACTTAAAAAAAAAAAAAATCACTCATTAATTGTGAATTTCAACAAGAAGGGTTTTTGAGTACCTTTATACCAGAGGTGGGCAACTTACATTTTTTTGCTGGTCTGACTTTCGTCAGAGCCCCGCCCCCTTTCCTTCATTGTCAATTCGTCACTTTTTCAAGCCAGGTGAAATTGTAATTGTCAGTCCATCATGTATTTTTGCCCAACCTTCATTTACCTTAACCCAACCTTTAATTTCTATCTCTTTATTTAGTTAGTGACAGCCCATAAGACAAAAACAGATATTTGTATTTTTACATTATATATATATATATATATATATATATATATATATATATATATATATATATATATATATATATATATATATATATATATATACATATAATTATCATATGCAAACAAACAATGTTGATGGCACACACAAGCACATGAAAAAGCACTATAACATGATAATATTTGCAATAACACAATAGAAAAAAACTAAAACTCATATTTTTGGGGGGGTAAAACAAAATCATGGCACACAATCACAAGATCACACAGTTAAATGTGTAGGCTACCCGGTCCTGCCCAAAAAAAACAACAACAAAAAAAAACAATGAAACCTCCGTCTGTTAATGTAAAAAAGCAAACCTCTGGCATCCCATTAAAAAAATAAAAATCAGTTATTTCATCCAAAAAAAAAAAAAAAATCCATACACGCTCCAGCTTGGGTTAAAACAAAATGAAAAACTAAACCTCATCTCAAGGGGTTGAGCAAAAATGTATTTGAAATTGAAATATGCAGAATTTCAGTTTTTAATGGTGTATAACATTTATGGGCATTTAAAAAGTGGCATGATTTAAATACCCCGGCTTGTTCTAATAAGCAACTGTACCACATTTAGGTCAACAAATTATTATCATGGTGTTACTGTAGAGCTTGATGTTGAAGCCACAGGAGACCACTTACTGTGAATGTAGTGAACTGATCTATGTCACTTCACAAACTTAAGTGTGTATATCCCGCCACTTATTGCACTTATTGTACAAAACAATTCCATATTATAATCAATGGAAACAAGCAACGGCACAAACAAACAGGCACAACAGTTGGCTTGCATTTCTGTCGGCAAAAAGGGAGCCTCAGAATGATGGACATCTGATGGAATGCCTACCCCGACGATTAGAACAACGGACATAATGCTTTCCGAGTTTCTTATTCTGTCGTTTTGAGAAGATTTTCCGTCATTTGGGACACCCTGGACTGGTTGCCAGCCAACCGCAGGGTAAACAGAGACAAACATCCATTCACACTCACAATTGCTCCTAAAGGCAATTTGGACTCTCCAATACACCCACCATGCATGTTTTTGGACTGTGGGAGGAGACAGAAGAAGACCCACGCGAGCACAGGGAAAAACATGGTGAGAACATCCAAACTCCGCACAGGCCGGGCCACAGCTGGAAGTGAACCTGAAACCTCTGAACTACGAGGTAGACGTGCTAACCAGTCATCCACCCTGCTGCCTGGGCCCGACCAGTCTTTCCAAAAACCTAAATACATAAAGCCCTTGAGCACAAAATCTGCTCACCCCGATCTTTAAGGTCACCCCCCCACCCCAGAAATCGCAGCTGCTGTCACGAGTTATCCCTGACAACCACTGCCTTTGCAAAAGAGATATCGACAGGAACACCGACAGAGAAGACAGAAAGGGGAAAACAGACAGATGAAGAGACAAAATGGACAGATGGAGGTCAGCGATTATTCCACAACCCGCAGATGGTCGACGGTCTTCTGACAGCCATGCAGGCTGACGCGCTTGGAGGCGAGGCATCGAGTGAGGACAAGGCACTTTCTCTCCCGTTCTCATTACACTTGTGCTCGGAAGAACTCCCTCCCTCCCCGCTGCCGCTGGCTGCAGTTCAACTGGGTGCACCGTGTCACTTCAGAATAGTCAGAGACGGATTAGCACCTGATGGTTCAGCAGGAAGTACCTATCGCGCACACACAGCCCCCCCGAGCTCGCCTGCCCGCCTCCTTCCGAACTCACGACTCCCTGAGAAACTTTTCCATGACCCTGGCGACTATTGTGCACCGCAGAAAGCAAACAAATCGGGACGCCTTCAGTGCGCGTGTGTGTGTATATGAGGAAGCTCGAGGCCACAGGTGATGCTCACACTTGAAGATGAAGGCAAACAACAACAAGGCGAAACCTCCTCACATGGCACATACTCGACCTCCATTCAGGCCTCGCTGACTTCAAAGTGCTTATTATTGATTGCCTCATGGATTTGGAATAGGCCTTGTTCAGACTGACGACCGAAGATCGAATTTTTAGTTCATGCAGATTGAAACTGAATGTCGTCTGAACATTTACAAAGCATATTATATCTGACTAATGCGGCACAAATTGGAACAACAGTCGGGATGGAGTTTCATTTCAAATTTATGTCACAGTCTGAATAGCACCAAACACACAGACTGAATTGGACTTTTTGTTGTAAGCGTCGAGAAGGAAAAGAAAAGTAAGTGCCTGCCTTCAGCAGTATTCTTGAGGTATGTTCAATGACCCTCTCATAGTACAAAGTCTAACATAGAAAAGCATCGACAACTCTCAACCCTAAAACAATGTTTCCATTATAATTACAGCCACCGTCTGCCAAAGTTTGCTTGTTTTAATGTTACTAAGTGATTGTCTGCTCCGTTGCAACGAATCGATTGTTAATGTAATATCGTGTAAAAATTTAATACATACGGTTGGGAATATATATATATATATATATATATATATATATATATATATATATATATATATATATATATATATATATATATATATATATATATATGAAATACTCACTCCTGGGTACCACAGGTACAGTTTATTTTCCAAAAAGAGATCTCAAGACATGTTAATCAAAATATTTAGTCAAATTGTGTCATATAAAGAGCATCCTATACTAGGGAACTGATAATCAATCTCAATCAATAAAATTTGTACCGATCATACAGACTGCTGATGTTTTTATTTTGCCACTTATAAGCTTAACAGTGAACCACATGAGCCCACTTGAATCGATTCTTCTCACAAATTGCCACAACTTATAAATTTGCTGACGCCTTGAACTGCAACGCCTGTTCAAAAATGCAGCATATGAGGAAAACTACAACAATGACAAAAACAAAGTCCAAGAATTCTTGGATGCTCCCAATTTGGCAAGCTGGCCACCTCAGCAAACAATTAGAGAAGGAAAGCTTTTATGTGACTGCAGAAAAAAAGATGACAACGTTGAAATGGATCATAAACCACCATAAAATGTGTTATCCTATTTTTAGTGCATCTTTAAAATTACCAAGCTGCAGTAATTTGCATAATGGTGATTGTCTCAGGTGGCAAAGCAAAACGACACTACAACGTGACAAAAAAACACAGATGTAGACTCAAAAAGATAACAAAAAAGACACGTTACTGTCCCTGTATGTCAATTTTTTTTGTTTATTTCTATTATGCACAATGAATTATGAATTATGAATCATGAATAACTGCAGATAACGGTGATTGCATGAATTGTAGAATGCTTTAAAAATAAAGTTGAGTTGATGTACTTTGCTTAGATTAGATTAGGTTAGATTTGTGTTGTTTCAGTCTGTTTGTAATACCTCAAAAAATATGTGCACAGTCTATGTAAAACTTTATGCGAAAAAGGATGTTGGCACAAACTAAATCGAGCCAATCACCTTCAATAAAAAAGTACAGGGAAAAATTGATAATATTTTAATAATTAATTAATAATATAATTAAAGTGAACCTAAAAGCTTAAATCACTAGCTACTGGTGGGATGAAGCATCAAAGAATTATTTTTAAGCGTGACAAATTGGTAGATTACACCATAGCGACTGTGTGCATAGAGCCAAATGACATTTAATGACATTTTACCTTACATTAGAGAATAAGTAACAAGCACCTGGTTTATACTTTTTAAATACAAGAATTAATTATAAAATGTTTAGCTGACCTTCAAGCTCCACTACAGAGCCTCCCGGTGACCTTTGATACTCACAAAGGCACATAGGAGCATATTTGTGTGACTACTACTCTGCTATCAAAAGATGCAAAGTGTGGAAGTGTTGCTCACATGTGACAACAGTTACAAAAATTGTGTTTATTTGTAACCCTTTGTTACTTTTTTTCCAAGGCTAAAGGCTTTAGTTAGGGTGTTCTTTGACAATGCATAATACTTTTAAAAACACTCTAAGTTGTCTTGGCAGCACTTTAATCCGTCGTCAGGGCGACTGTTCTGCGAGCAGAAGCCAGTTGTTCTTATCTGCTTAAATTTCAAAGTGTGGCTGAGGTGGACAAGAGCTCCCTAATTGGAGCTGCCACGACCTGCCGATATGCCGGGCTCCTTCATTGACATTCTTCTCAATGTCGCCGCAGCTTAAAAAGTTTTATTTTTTTTATTTTTTTTTTATCCCCCATCCACGGCTTTTTTTTTCTCATGTCTCCTGCCATTCTTATAGCATTTGAAAAGTTATTTATGAATATAAATAAAAGTCTATATGGATTCAACTATTTTGTGATCGTTAGTTTGTGGTATGTTTAGAATTAAAACTATTATTGGCAATTTTACTCCTTTTTGGGAGCTTTTTTTTTTGTATTCCCAGCAGTGTTCAGTCTTTGTCTTCCCAATTTATTAATAATATGCTCCAAAAAGTACTTAGTTCTGAGGCAGAAGTTGAAACGCTCACTTATTTGTGTATTTTTGTGTTCTTTCTTATCTTTAAATCTAAAATCCCTAAAATATTACAAGATGGCCCCATAGCCCAGGATAATTATAAAGCAGAAATTGGTTTCAACTAAATTTACCAATATAATCGACTGATATAATTGATATAATTGACTGTAAGTAGACCTTGCATGTCTGTGAAGAGCTATTTTTTGCCAAGGTTGTTAGTAGAAGTCATGGAGAGGTGTTTTCACATATTTGTTCTACTTGGTAGAAATGAAGCTGCTTCAAATTTGTTGAGCATGTTACTGCCTTCATTCAGCCATTTTGCATTTTGAACCACAACTGTCAATACTATCACAGATATTTAGCATTTCTATATTTTTGTTGTCGTTATTGCTCCATTATAATCTAGTATTTTTGATTATCAAAAAAAAGACTGAAGAACAGTACTCATACCGAATAACAAACATTTTATTTTTAACTAATTGCAACAGTATCTATCTATCTATCTATCTATCTATCTATCTATCTATCTATCTATCTATCTATCTATCTATCTATCTATCTATCTATCTATCTATCTATCTATCTATCTATCTATCTATCTATCTATCTATCTATCTATCTATCTATCTATCTATCTATCTATTATCCATCCATCCATCCATCCACCCACCCACCGACCTGTGTATGGATTGACATGGACTGACCCCTTGCAAAAAGTGAAATCTGCGAGGTATCTTTAAAATGCTAATAATGCTAATAATAATATTATGATTAAGCAAAATCCAGTGCAATGTAGCACAGCCTAAATAATAACAAACTAAATAATAAACCATCAACTTAATAACTCAGGGACTGTCCAGGTAAACCTAATGATGTGTGCAATGGGTGCATGACAAATCATATATGTTTTTACTTAATCTGAAATGATGGAAATAATTGCCCAGCGTGGATGAAATGCGTCATCGCAAACACCGCAGACATCAAAACAGAAATCCAATGGCTGGCTCATTAGGCCCGCCGGCTATTGATGTTTAAGGTGAACCGCAGTCAGCGAGCGCTAAGACGCCCCCACTGCTGCCCCTCCGAGGCGATGAGTCAGGGCGCAGATGGACGGCGGCCATTCTGGGTTGTCCGTCGATAATCCTTTCATACATGGAGATCAAAAGATGGAAAGACGGAGACCAGGCGTCTGCATTTATGACATTTATATGCGCCAGTCGGTTACTGTAAATATCACTTAGGAACACAGAACACTGCAAGTAGCCTGCGAGAGAATGAGTAGAAGCCCCCTCGAGGCCCCCAAACGCTCATCGTACACAAACTGGCGCTGCAGAAACACGCTTTGAAGAGAATTACAATGACTTGGCAGGCGCAAGTGATGAATATTGGAAAAGCGCCGTCTCATTTGAGTCAGACAAAACAAATAGAAGTAATTCAGACACTTGAATCACAGGCATAACTATAAGGCCAATTGCACAAGAGAGTGAAAAGTTACTCCAGACCACTTGGTGGCAGTAATAACAATACACAAAGGAGACGTGCTAGAAGCAGTGGATTTGTTTTTGCCTCCAATTGTCACAAAAGTCAAAATTCATTAAAATTGTTATATTAAGAGTCTCCTGTTAACATTATTAAATTCCAAAAATGACAACGTTACATTAACACAATGTGATATGTTTATCTTAACCTAATCTACATTATATGATAGTCAGATAAATATAATCTAGTATTTTGCTGTAAACAAGACAAAACATTACAAGTTAGATTTCAAACCATTATGTCATAAATATGTCGCTTTCCTAATTTTTCCACAAACACAATAAATAATCAATATATGTGTTTATTTATTTATTCATTCATTTATTTATACGATCACTACCATACGTCTTAAAATACTGCACATCTATGTTGTCTATAGCTATCAATGGCAGTGAATGAGTTAAAATGACTTTAATTTTAAAGTTACATTACCAATAAAGAATAACATTATTAATTTGTCAACTTTACATTTGCAGCATTGTATACATGATCACAACCACAGTAACATTAAAAAAAAAAAAATCAAGCAGATTGGTCATGGAGACTGTGAGTGGTCTTTCCTTAAACTAGTGTTGCTGAATGCTTCCTTTATTATGAAAATGTTGTGCAGATGACAAATAACTGTATTAATACTTAAAATCTTATGTCAGTAATGACTTCACCAAACTTTAACATGCCCCAAGGAAATAAAAAAAAAATTGGCTGCATTTGGCCTGAGAGCTTTCAAACGTGAATCATCACACCAATGAAATTATTCTTACAAAGGCAACTGTAGTATTTGATCTCAGTGGACTTTGCAGGCATACCTATTGAAGTGTCCGCCGAGATCTATACAGTATTCTACAACACACTAACATTGAACTACAAAGGATTTTTTTTTTTAACCACAAACACTTTGATAACTTTGAACATTGTGTTTTTCCCAGATAAAAAAAATATCAAGATTGTGGAAAGACTTTTCCATGTCATTTGCAAAGTGATGAAGATGAAAAAGATTTTTTTTTCCTTTCTTTTTCACAAACAGGTGTGATCCAAACGGACCACGCTTCCTGGAGGCTGCTCGGCATCTATTTCAATTGAACAGAAGGCGCTTAATGGAATTTCCTCAAAGTCAAACATTGCGTACACATGAATCGCATGGATGCAAACTGTGTGTCTATGCTCGACTATTTATTATTGATTGGGCTTATGTGTTGTTGCTTCATCGTCTGCACGCTGTATGTGCAGTGACTTCTACCAACTAAAGTGAAAATATCATGGAGTGCTTTCATACCCTACAACTATAATTCATGCAGCCAAGACTTGGGACATGAGTGTAATGTGTAGTAGCTCAAAATGCTTGTGACTTAAATCATATTTTCACATTTGAATGTATGCAAATAGCAATCTGTTTGAGCCTGCCAGCAAAATATAATGTTGGGTTAAATTGGCTTGGTTGCAGTTTTTAACTGATAATTTTTTTTACCATGACGTGAAGGGGTATGTGCATGTGCAAGTCAATGCCCCATGGCATCCATCTATCCATCCATCCATTTTCAATATTGTCACAAGGGTCGCAGGCTTGCTGGTGCCTATCCCATCTGACTTCGGGCAGAAGAATGGGGACACCCTGATTGAGGGCTGCATGATTATGGCCAAAATAATAATCACGATTATTTTTCTCAATAATGAAATCACCATTATTCATCTTGTTTGGTCTATTTGTTGCCCTTTTTATTAATTGCAACACAGCTAACTTATTTTCTGAGTGCAAACCAATGAAAAAAAATGAAGTATTTCGAGCCAAGCACATTATTTACTTTTAAGTAAATTTTAATCTATTAGCATTCATTTTCGGTTGAATGGTTACAATGCATTACAAGTTAATAAGTCCAAAGATCTAAACAATGTAGGCTGTCTATATATCTATAATAGCTGACACATATCAAGAATGATCAGGATGAAACTACTTTGATATTTTGACTTAGACCTTCTCTGTGTGTAACCAGGGCTATTTAAACACACATAACTCTCCCCTCTCCGTGTGTAAAAAAATTTATATTGATATAGGTTTGTTTATTAAAAAAATGCTGTTACACGACTCCACACAGTGCATTTTTAAATTCATATATCAGCAGACCAAGCTGCTAGGCGACAGTAGTTTAGCCAAATTCTGTCCAATCAGAAAGAACTTCCATCTCTTAACGTCACAGACGTCTGCATCTTTAGCGGTAAGTATGCCTTAGTCATACTGTTATATGCCAAAAAAGAGGCGGCCCTCTAGCCATCCTTTGCTTGAGAGCTTTGAAGTGGCACATAGTTGGGCTTGCAACAAAAAGCTAGCAGCTAGCACATTGAAAATGGTTACAGCAAACACAGGTTTTTAGGGGATGGGCATCCATGTTGAATCTCAAACACAAGTCATGCATGTGACCTCAGGGCGTGTTTGTTGCATCGCGATGAAGTCAAACTCCCGTATATGACTGCTATACACAAATGCGGATGCGGAGAATTTGCAAATCTCCATTTTTCATATTTACAATATATGGGTTATCTCGTCACTCCAGTTTACAATACTGAGTTCTATTTTATTTTTGTATTTATTTATTTTTGATTGGTGTTTTGTTTTTCAGCCAAGCATTTCTTATTATCCACCAAACATTTCCATTTCGGTGCATCCCTAAATAAAGCCATCAAAATATTAGGAATGTTTACTTCAAACTTGTTGCTATTACATTAGGTAAACCTAATGTTGAGAAAATAAGTCAATAGCCCATGGCAAAAGCATTTTTGAATGTTTTTAGTATTTACCTACAGGTACTTGTGAATGTATTTTCTTCTTGCAAATGTGCTACAGCATAGTCCGCATAGTTTGTTTTTCAATAGTTTGGGAACACAAACAATTCTGATTTTTTTTTTTATTACAAATATTAGTATGACATTTTTTTTATGTTTTTTTAATGAAACCCATCTCATGTTGTGTTTGTCTTTCACAACACGTCTCCTAAAACTGTCTCCAACCCGTCGTTAGCTTTTGTGATGTAGCCTATTCCTTGCACGCAACAAGTCCCAAGCTGAGCTCTTTTGGGTTGAAATGAGATGAAAGAACAACACTGATTGTGCTTCTTTTTCTTCCACTCCTCACCGCAATTGAAAGAAAGGAAAACACAGGCAAAGAGAGAGCTTTTGTTTTTGTAGATGGAGGTCTGCCACACAGCTGAGTCCCATCACCAAGTAATATTATGTTCTGCTGCGTCTATAAAAGGCATTTTTGCATTTTGTCACCATTTGAATAAGCCTCCAAGTCACTTAGTTTGTAGTATAGAGAAGACGTTCTTGTGTCCGCTTCAAAAAACGCTTTTGAGGTAGAAGTCCGAAAATATGATGTGATAAACTGTGGATTTGAAAACTCAAAGCCACAATGCCAATGAACACCATTAGAACTAGTCAAGAGTTACAAAAAAAATCCACGTCATGATGGATCATACAACATGAGCAAACACACGCCCGCAGATGATCATCTTGCTGATTACTCACGAAAACTACCACCTTGCAAAACAGAAAGAAAAAAAAACAGGAAAAAAGAAATGAAAACAGGTCACGGTCATCATCACAATAAAGTCTTTTTTTCTTGCCGGTTATTTATGAAGCCCATCACCGTGCACAATGGAAATAAACTGAATGATGTGCCATAACTTATTTTGAAAAATATGTACACAGCACACTATGTCACAAATGTAGGCGGTGATCTTTGCCAGTCATTCTCAACACTGATAAAACAAATGGTTTGGAGCTTTTGCATATAGCTATAGAAAATAATGCGAGATGAGCACTGTTATGGCAAGGCTGTGTTTATAGGAGTTATTAGCGCACACTTGATTGCTCCCCAGGCACCGCTGCTGCAGTTGTTTATTGTGGCAGGATGTGTATAATAGGTTTGCGATTGGTTCAAGAATGGGATGGTACCATGACAGGAGAATATATACCGTCAGTAATTACATGTGAGAATTGGTTGCTTTGAAATTTTGCTTCGCTCCGCACCTGCCACTATCCCCCTGAGGGACACCGCCACACCGGAGAAATTTGGTTCCGCCATTCTCCAGTCATCCTGCTAATGAGAAAACTCACAGCTTTCACATTTAAACACAATTTAAATTTGGTGGCGGCCGAGTGAATCCTGCGGTGATATAATCATACCAGTGACAGATGTGAATGCTTTTTTAACAAATTTGTGGGCAATTGGATGGATTCCGTAGGAGGAATTCATCCTTGTTACTGATGGTTTCAGATATGGGCAATATGTGTGGCTGCACACGGCGGGGTCAGTGGGTGTCAACACATACGCCTCCAAAAAATGCTCCATCAAATGATTTTCTATTAGTATCAAAACGTGTACTACCTCTTCGTGTTGCACCAAGAGTGAGTGATGTGTTCTAAACAATGAATCTTTTGAGTGACCGTGAGCCATTGCATCACTCCCTGAAGTGATTAATTTTTCTCTCAGTTATGACCAAACAAAAGGCAGCATAAGGTGGGGGAGGGACTTTACTAAATGCATTGCCGTTGACAAATGAATGAGTGAATGAAACATACGTCATTTACCATCCAGAACGAGTCAGTGAGTGTACGTACTGCTTTCTTAATTATTTGTTTATGTCCCGCTAGCCAATAAATGAGGGAATCATATGTCATTTTTCGCACAGTGCAATTCATCTCCTGTTCAGAACGAATCAATGAGTGAACAGGCTGCCCCTACCAGTTCAGTAGTGAACGTGAGTGATTTTCACCATAGAGGAAACCACAAATGTTACCACTCAGTGAGCAAATGTCCATTCATCTTGCAAGGTTTGGCTTCCATTGTTCATCCACTGTTCACAGTTGATGCAAACCGCATTCAAAGAAGCACATGTTTTGATAAAGACTTACATCAAATTTGTATTAATAACAAATGTATCATGTGCACGTATAGTGGTGATTCAGTAAACACATCTAAAAACTATTCTTTAGAATGAGCTGATCCTAATGATGCAGTAGACTTAAAAGAACTGTTATAAGGTGCATCATCTAAATAAGAGTATTTAGAAATCATTGAGAACCCCTTGGGTATTGCAAAGGTGATCGAACGACAAGACTGTCCAAGGTGAAAGAATGTTCACCTTTGTGACAACGTGCATATGTTGTAAAGCAAGATTTTAAACTTGTAAGATGCTGTCATATTGAGAGATTGAGCTGCAATCAGGTGGAATCAATCGGATGAGTTTGTTTTAGTGGAACCTGTGAAAATAACCCAAATTCTGCTGCAAAGTTCACAGCAGCTTTTTGTTCAGTAAAGCTAACAAACTGACGGGATGGCATCATCTTGGTAGTGTTCTCGTGTGTTTCCTCAAAGGTCAGCGTTGTCGATAGCCAACACTCTCGCGCTGAAGGCAACAAAGACCTTGGTACTGAATTACTTGGGACCCTGCGGGAGAATTGGTTTTGATTTCTGGAATTAAAGTCTATAGATTTTTTTTTTTTTTTTTTAATGAAAATTGACTGTGGTACTTTGCCACTGAAATATGTACTGGCCTCGTCTTCACTGAAATGAGGAAGAAAGTGGCTAAGACGTTGGTTTTATCAGGGCAACAGATTAAAGCAGATATGACACAATACAGAATGAAAACGGTGGCAGGGTTTAATTATTATTATTGTCATTGTTATTGTTATTATTATTATTATGTAGCTTGGATAAAGTCCTCAAACCATAATTTAACTTTGTTGCCTTGCTCTACCCACACAAGACACTGCATTGCCTTCGGATTTGAACATTCAAATGAAGATAGCTAAATTCCTATCCTGTTTTGGTGAAGGGTTCTGGAGACTTGTTTTGTGTGCAGTACCTTGTAATTAGAGACTCGTTCACCAAATTTTATGCTGATTACTGGAACTAGTACCTAGGTCTTATTCTTACTAACTTTCAGACAATCCACAAAATAATCATTGAATCATTGAACTTTGATCCTATGCTTCTGTCTCTCTAAGTGACCTGGGCAAAAAAGTGCTGCATAACCTTCTTATTTCAGTGATATCCCCAGTTGGAGTCTGTCAAAAGATGTGCCCAGACATTCACCCCAAATTTTTACTTCAAACCAAAAGGCTGAAGTCCCGTTCAGATTACGGCATTGATACTTTGAACTTTTTTGTACTTCTTATGAGAGATGCCACAGAGCTTACTAAGGCCCCTAATATAGTGTTCAGATTTACGTTGTGATGGTCTCTTACTCTTTGTGTACACCAATCTAAAGCATAAGATGGCCTAAAGTAATGATATGAACTCATGATCCAAAACCTTTCAGCACACCCGTGTGACCGATTCCCCACCAAATGCAGCAACTTTCCGAAAAGCGATCAATAAATATATTATTTTGAGTCATTATGGAAAAATCCATCTTTTCTGTTTTCTACCGCTTGAGTTGCCACTGCCTCACAGGACTTGCAATGAGGAGAAAGTTACAAGTATTTCAAGGACTGAGCGAACGTTGAGATTAATGGAGCCAGACGAACATCGGAATGGATGGAGTGGATACCGCTCGACTTTTATTTCAACGTCGACGTGCAGAGATTAATGTATTGTTGCTATTTAACAAACAGCTTCCAATCAAATTCTGGTTGGCTTTGTTTTTCCACATTGATGTAGCCGTATGCCGGCTGTTTGCCACAACCCAATACAAAAGTGCTGCTGTTTGTTGATACCGATTTAGCATTTAATCTTTCATTTCATCATGGAGTCATTTATCAGGCAGCTCATGCACAGCAGGGTGATATTATTCATAATTAATAATAATGGACTGTATTTGAGATCCGCCGGCTGCTTGTTAAGCCGTTGCCTGCCTCACAGGCACTCAGAGATGATATATCGACAACAGCAAGAGTCCTACTCACTCCTCAAAAAATGATATTTGGCAGTACAGTACTGCATATTTTTAAGTTGTTTACACTTGTTGCTTTCTGCTAGATTTAGCTACGCAACATGGGTAGGGAAATAGGACGCAAATAACGATGATTACATCCACCATAATTTCTATATTAACATAATAAACCTAGCTCCTCAGCCAAACATATAATGGTCTTAAAACTCTTGAGATGTGTCACTATCGCATACTTCTTTAACTCGAATTACTATTTTGATTTTTACTAACCAGAATTTTGGCTACGCCGTGTGCCATCATAGGGAGTTGTCAAAAGTGCACAAGTGAGTATGCTTTTAGTAAATAGATGTGGATAGTTTCCACAGAGAAAACATAGTGCACTGTAAATAGATAGGGGTTCACCCTAAGCAATGACAATAAAGAAGAGCAAAGACAAAAAGGGCAATATTCTCCTTAGAGGAAAATGGTGCATGTTTTCCTTGCTGGAAAGCTTTTCCAGTTGACCCACTGGGACGAGCAACACAGAAATTGGGGTATTCTTGGTCTAGTCCTCCCTTTAATAAATTATTTCCTCTGTATATGCACTTTTTCACTTTTCCCTCCATCAGTCTTAAATAGGTCAAAAGGTCCAGGAATGTGCAATCAAATTTTGCATTTCAAGTCTGAATGCAGCTACAAGCCACACATACAGGTATTAATAATTTTGTAGAACAGACTTCCAGAAAGCAATCAAAAGTATGTATTTAGGCTGTGACGTTGACAAGGCTTTTTCCATTTTAGTTTTCTTTCTTTCTTAACTACAGTCTTTTCTAGTATGCCAATGTAAGTGTCACCTAAAGATGGGACATGATACAAATCCCAACAAATGAGATGTGCCACATAATTGAATCCAGCAGAAAAGATATTCATGCAAAAGATGTAGCTCATCATAATGCCTAGTATGAATTCCCCCTTTTTCAAAAGGTTTGCTTTTATTGCGCAGACTGTCAGCACATTCACAATCTAGAGCTAATGTAAACATAAACAGTAGTCAGTTTTGTTTCAGGCTCAAGTAACAGTGCTGTATGTGGCTGCACAGTAGGAGGAGAGCAAGACAGATATTAAGCTGCAACATACAGCCAAGATCCATTTCAAAGTAAAATCATTCTAAGTCATTTCTGTCTGAACATTATGTGGTATGGCAAGATTTATTTTGAAGTTGGCCCTTCAGTCATGTGTTGCCATGCTAAACTGTACTTTCACGCAGAGCATTAAGATTTGTTGCTGCGAGTGATTTGTTCTTCATGACGTGTCCATTAAGCCAAGGGAAAAAAAAATATTCCAAGAATTTTAGTTGTATTTGTTTTGCCCGTATCAAGATAATTGTTCTGCTACTCGTTGCTTGCTGCCACTCAACCCAATCGGCATCTATGAAAAACAAGAAAACGTTAAGTATGTAACCGCTGTGTGAGAATCTTGGCCTCCATGTACCTCATCTGCCTTTAAGCTTTGGCACACGTCGCCACAGCCATCCCAATAGCATACTGTAAGAAATGAAAATCACTCATCTGATTGAGGAAGTTAAGAGACAATCAAAGTGTTTTGATCGCCATAATAGCTGCACACGGGGTAACTGTCACGATCATTTGGGAAGGAGACCCTCTGTGTTCGTATCAAGGGAGCTGCGTAACTTTGAGGGGTGCTCCTCTAATGCCCGACAACAGAAAAGACAAGATGGAAGACATTGCCCGAAGCTATTGGCGAGAAAGAGGTGGGGGCACCAAGAACAGCTCAAGTGGCCCCTGGCGAAGTGCGGAGCACATATGCCGATTGAAGCGATGGTCGCATCCAGTTGGTTTGGCATTTGACTGCAGAACCCGAAAACACCTTAAGATACACATATTTAGGATACAAAAAAAATCTGTGATAATGAAAATTAATGATGTCGAAAAATAACATCAGATTGCAGATACATTTAAAAATATGTATTATTGTGCAGGGTTACAATTGTTTGGACTATATTATCAGTACTTGATATTTGCCTTTTGAAATGATATACAACAGATTGTTAGTTTCCTTCTCTCTGTATTTGCAATGCACCATCATGCACCTTTCCCTCTTGACAGTGGAGAGTGAGAGTTTAAAGTGCTTTAAACGCTTGAAGATATTTCACCTTTTAATCCAAGGGGCCTCTCAAATTCAGAGAGGGCCATCAGCTGTTTCAGCTCCCTAAGACTCCAAAGCGGTTGGTGTAAATGAACCATATGTTCTGGATAACCTTCCTGATATATAAAACAGGGTTTTTCGACATTTCCCAGGTTTGAAAATACTGGCACCTGTCACCTGTGGCTCCAAATTTGATTAAATCTGACAGGCTACTCATAATTACAGAATGTATAAAATCATGCAAAAACCTTTGCTGAGGCACCGCTAGATTGAAAGTTTGAACCAGACCTATTGAAGCTGTTCTACCAGACAATCTTTCTACACACTACAGAATCTTTGTACATTTTAACTATACTTTCATGAAAGTACAGTGTGACGTACGTTTGCCATTCCTACAGGGTTAGATTTGTTTCACAAGCATAATGTGTGTTTTGTGTGCGCAATAAAGTTTTGTGCATAAGAAACAACCCATTCACTTGCTCAAAATGTGTTGAAATGCTTGCAAGCCAACTCTCTTATATGTAAAATAAAACAACCTGTTAGGATATCATAGAACGTGGCATCCACCTCAAAGATCAGGGACCCGAGGTCAAATCCAGCTCACATGTTCACCCCGAGCACTCCGGCTTCCTCCCACACTCTAAAAACATGCATCCTAGGTGTATTGGACACTCTAAATTCTCCTTAGCTGTGATAGGGTAAATGGGTGTCCCCCGCCTACTACCCAAAATTAGCTGGAATAGGCACAGGCAAGCCTGTTACCCTTCTAGGGACAAGTGGCTCTAGAAAATGCATGTGTGAGATCAAAGAAAGTTGCAAATCACTGCATTGCTTTTCTGAAACCTCAAGAGCTGCATTGTTCTTCAGAACCAGGTCTTTGGACCTCAAATTGAGCATGTGGCTGCCTGCAGTCCGCTAAAAAAACACACCTTCAGGTCACACATGAACCATTTCTGACGCCTCTTCAATAATCCCATTGATCTGTTGACTCTCCCCCACCGGCTTCACTCAGCATGCAGACTTCATTTTCTGAGGTAGCGCACTCGGCTTGAACTGGCATTTTACCGAAAAAGAAAGAAAAGAGCCGGCTCTACACAAAGACATTTGCATACTAAAGCGGTATTATTGGCCGACACAGCCGACTTAAAAATGGCTCCTTCACTCACAAAGCCCCGCTAAAAGTTTTCATCGGTGATTGACACAGAGCGAATTGCGAGACGCCTTCAGAAAAAGGATTTGAAAATATATCCGAAAGCAACAGAAAACAATCTTTATAATCCGTGAATCATAATTGCCATTTAGGCCCTACATAAACTATCAACAAGGCAGTTTGTCTGGAGCTTGACTTATTTTGGTACAGAAATCTCTTTTATTGAAGGAATTTGACTTTGGAGTCTCTTAGTCATAATGTGAATTTCACTTTCTGTATATGCAAGGCCACCTTACAGCCCATGTTTCAATCCCAGGTAACAAATTCTGTAAATTGATAAATATGATGTACAAAACACAAACAGTTTAATAAGTGCTGAATTAACCTGAAAGAGGCCATATATCAAAGTGAGGAAGCAATTGTTGTGAAAAAGCTCATAGGGCTGTATATTCAAGGTCAGCTCCACTTGAGCGTAAAAATCTTCCTCATTTGGTTTCTAACACTGCTACGAATGTGCCAAAACATGGCAACTTGACTGCGAGTGACATAGCTAATGACAAAATAAAAAAGGATAAACGTTTTGGAAAGGACAAATCTGATCCCAATACGTCACAGCCAATTGTGGTGGACACTACTGAGAAGTAGCTTCAATATAAAGCAGCTCTTATAGCCACGTAAATTCACTTTGGCCTAATCCACTGCACACTTTTATTTGTTATTCAATGTCTCTTTGATGGAGCTAAATGGATTCAAAGTGTCAGAGATGCTGAATTACAAGTACTATATGCTAGAGTCCAGCCTTGACTTCGCAGGGGAAATCTGGGACGTTCAAGATGGCTACTGCAACCATTATCATCTGTTAGCTCTGTCCTAGCCGCAAGGGCGCAGTGCTGCTGACCACATTGCTTTGACCTCACCTGCAAAGCTGCAGTGACTAATTTCTCCCATGGGTGATGATGGAGGTTATTGAAAGTGCGGGGAATAATTGGCAAGCCAAATGTGACAAAGGTGTTTGAAGGGGCATGTTCGTGTCCTTGTACAAGTGAGCTGCAGCGACTAGGAATATTGAAAGATTCATCAATTGAGAACATTCTTTAGAAGGAGTCAACAGAAGACTGTGGGTCGGCATGAGACGGCGGTAGAATCGCACTCCTAACCGAAAAGTTGTGGGTTCAATCCCCTGACTGTTGTGACTATGTCGAAGTGTCCTTGAGCAAGAGACTGAACCTCCTGATGATGCGTTATCAGCAGGTAAATGAGTTGTCAGTGTAAAGTGCTAAGAGTACCTACAGGAGAGAAGCTCCAAAAATCCATTGTAGCAACGTGGACCATGACACCAATAGAGAAAAAATTGAAACACTTGGCATTTAAAAATCATTGGTTCATATTCTATATGGGAACCTAAATAACCATATTTCTGTCATGTACCAATAATACAACTCATCCTTACTTGTATCCTGAACCAAGCTATCTTAGTCAACTCTAGATGAGGCTTGGTACATTAGGAATAAAATTTGATTGTTGAGTTTAGGAGAAGGGTAGATGTCTATAACAGAACATTTAATTAGATAAGCTTAAGAAATTGTAGGTTTAAAGTTGGTAGAGGAGTACCTCAATTCACAAAAGTAAATTCAATATAGTTTTTGATGTGGTATGAAAGTATTTAAGATGCGTATGTTTGGAAAGTACAATGATTTGGATGTTTTCAATTGGATTCTGATTCAATTTGTTACGGTACTGCATAGTTTGAAAGGATATAATAGAGTGACATTTTTGTTGTTATATTACATGCATTTTAAATAACTTGCCAGTTCTTTAAAATTCTTCCCTTTTTAAGATATATCTCTCCATTCAAAGGATGTTCAATACATACTGTATCTATGTTTTGAAGTAAGGTGACTCAGTTCAATATAATGCAGCTTTAAAAAGTTCAGAACGTTTCTTCATTGCACCACTAAGAGTTTGTAGGGTCAATGTTAAATTACGAACCCTTCGCCATTAGTCACCAAGTTTGACGTGCAACAAAAGGATTCATTTCAGCTCCAGCATCTGTGAGCCAGTGGCTGAGTTTTGCTGTATTTGTTTACTCAGTAGCCATGTGGCTAGAGCAGAGCCTGTCACATTTCCTATCCCTTTCCTAATGTGATTCAAAGAAAGCACTCACACATGCCTGTGGTTATTACCGTCTCCTTTCCAAAGGTTAATATTTCTCAATGAAACGAGTGCCTTGTTTTTACACGCCCGTTATTGTACCACCACCTTTCCTGATAGTGAAATAATCCATTCTCCACCCTTGGGATCCGCCTGTCCCTCATCCAATAAAAGCTCTGAGCGGCTCCACTTAAATCCTGGCTATCCTGCATGCCGTAGGTACACAGTTGTAATTAACACAGCAAGGAGTGGTGGGGAAGTTACAGGAGGCTAATACAATCATTTGATGAAATATTGTGAAAGGGCTACATTGTGGATTTTGCCTTAAAGAGTTTTAGTGACCCAAAGCTGTTATGCCAGATGCGTGGCCAAAATCCTCTTGCGATCATAGCTTCCCACCATAGAGTCTTGCTCGAGTGTAAATGCGTTCAAAGAAGACCCTAAATCATATTTAATGTAGGATTATAAACCACGGGCTAGTTTCCCTTTTGTTGACGAATACAACCTAAACCCTTATCCAACCCTGCACCCTACTAATTTAATACTAATGCTACCTATTGTAACCCATAGAATGGCAAGGCAATACGATTATTAAAACATCCTTTTGCTAGTTATCATGCTGTATATTGTGCTTGCAATCCATCAATCAATACTTAAAAGACAGAAAACATATGAGATTCAATTGGCCCCCGCTATTTGTATAGTAATAGGCTCTGGGGTATTGTGCAGATAGTGAAAAGCCATACATAATTCAACTGTATAGTTGTTAGACATCAATCACCCACAGATATTTCTGACGTGATGCCAGAAGCATACTAGCTGTGCAAAAATAACATCAGCCTAACCCTTAAATGAGTCCACCTAATGCCTCCCTCGTCACAGAATTCTAAATTAACTCTGTAGCCTTACCCTATGCCTCCATCCACCTGTGTCGCCATTACTCTACCCTTCCAACACCAACCACACTGAAAAGCCATCGAGGCCCACAAATCAAATCACATTATATTGTCATTTTCCATCTTTGCCTCACGCCATCACTCTCCCCTCCTGTCATCTCAACCCCTGCCCAACTGAGCCTCTCAGAAAAAAAGCATCAATGAGTCAAAGGGTTGGGAATTTTCCCCATTCCCAGCATGTCATTCCTTGTAAGAGCTGTCTGCCCCCAAAAAGCTCTGAGGCTTGCCTGATTGCGCCTTTGTGTTTTGCTGAAATGACATTTCAATGTCACAGCAGCGGAAAGTTTGCCGGTTCACTGTGACGAGAATTCTTTACATTTGAGTCACGTTCTGCACAGAAATGGAATGGTCTTAATCTTTAAAGATATGAACACATATACACGCCAAAGACTCCTTGTAACACTTTGTTTGTGAGAAAATTATTACCCTCTATTTTACCTGGTAAGCCATACAGGGAACATCTGAAGCATAAACCTGAGTTCTGATTTTAAAATCGGTGACTTGACCAGTTATTTGACCAATATAGTGAGGAAACGCTTGAAGATTCTGTTAGACCGAGCTAATTAATCATTCAAGGGGATACAATGGCCAGCCACGTTCGTAAATGGATAAAGGTCAGCAATGGTTCAGCATAGAACCTTTCAGGTCATGATAGATGGATGGATGGATGGATGGATGGATGGATGGATGGATGGATGGATAGATAGATAGATAGATAGATAGATAGATAGATAGATAGATAGATAGATAGATAGATAGATAGATAGATAGATAGATAGATAGATAGACTTTGCATCAGTGTGGAAAGGTCTAGATAGACTTTGCATCAGTGTGGAAAGGTCTAAAACTATTCAAGGGGTCGTTCCCTCAAGCGGAGTGCAATAAAAGACAGGTTGAGGATTTCAATAAATTATAGTGCAGAGTTGAAAAAGACACTTTCCCAAAACCATACCTGCCCAGACCCACAATCATCAACCTCAGACTCCTCGCTCTGCCTTGACCATTCACAATCAAGATGTGATAAAACACTTAAAGCAACAATGCAGGTTTGAGTTTTTGATTCAGTTTTTCATTACTGTACCTTTTGAGCTAGTTATAGTGCCATTCTGCTTCCGCCACCAATACCTCAGTCGCCAAAAAAGCTGTAATTTGAGTGTGAATGATTACAGGCTTGTCACTCTGACATTTATGATCATGAAGTCCTTTCACTGCCTCATGTGCGACCACCTGAAGTGCATCACAGAACTCTCTGCTGCTCCCCCTACAAAGAGGTCTGTGAATGACACAATCAACATGGGAGTGACAATACTTCATCTTGGAGCACAGGGACGTCTGCAAGGATCTGGTTCAAGGGTTTAAGGTATCCGTTCATCCCTGAACTCTTTTCCTCTAATCTCCTCCAACTCAGTGTCTCCCCTGCCATCTGCCAGTACACTTATAGCTTCCCGATGGGCAGAACATCACAAGTGTGGCCGGGTGGGGGAGACAACATCATCAAAATGCACCATCAGCACTGAGACCCCCCAAGGATATGTTTTTTTCTTTATTGCTCTTTTCTCTCTCCTTGAAAGACCACACCTCAACGACTCAGCATATCGGCGGGAAGGGGAGAAGTCATTTGTGGCATTTTGCACATCTCTATTTGTTGTGACATTACCAATTTTTTTGTCGTATTATAATGACTGTTGTTGATCAGTATTACCACACTGCTGGCCATATTAAAGTGTTTGAGAATGTTAAGTTCTACACTATTTGCAGAATTGACTCAATATCAGCATTATGGTTCTAGCAAACTGAGAGGGGGGGAATATAATATTGCCAAATATAACTGATGGTCTATTGGGCCAGTATCCTTAAACTTTAGATAGTCACTACAAGATACTCAAACGTTAATGTCAAAACCTCTTGGGCTCTGGCCAGTGAGTGTTTTACAGATAAACATGGACCAGTGAAGTTGTCTGCAAGAGTGAAAAGAGAGACAATTAACAAGGGAGTTGAGTTCTCAGTGTTGTTAAAGGGCACAACTGTGACAAAGCTGATGGCAGTGATGGTATATGGTGTCTGGCTCGTGGAGGAGAGTTTGTCAGGATGATCTATATAGTACAACACTGTAATCAAGGGTTGGGAGGACAGTCATTTTAATGAGAAGCAATTTAGCAGAACGTGTAGATAGTACAGAGGACCTCATCAGCTTTTAACTTTTGGGAGAAGAATGTTGATGTCTGTTGCAAATGAAGCAAGCGGCCTAAGCAGGGTTGCAGCAATTTTCCTTGAGAAATGAATGGAATTGCTTCACTCATTATTTGCATTTAAAAGTAACTTAATTACTTACTGATTATGTCATTTTTAAAAATAACCGTTAGATTTCATGTTACGTCAATAGTAACAACCAGCAGATGCTGATAATCCCTTTTATTTCATTCAACATGAATGGGCTACTTGTTTTTTTTTTTTTTTTTTATTTAATAAAAAAACCAAACAATCTTTCTAGACTGTATGCGTTTTTTATTAAACTGGAATGCATACACTGCTGCAATCCACATATTTGTTGTTACTTTGATGCATAGTTTTTGAAGCTAGATAACACTTTGTTGAGAGCAGCGTGTGCAAAAAAACCTTCATATTTTTTTTTCTTTAGCTGAATGAATGTATTTATTAACAGTATTTCCAGCTTGAAAAGACAAACTTGCCTGCTTTCTCCAAAGTTTGTGTGGTATGGTACGAGCATATGAGTTTGCAAAAAACGAGAAGTGGAATGTTTCAATTCTAGCTGTAAATGCTGGAATTCTCCTTTTTTGTACATTTTGAGAAGTATACAGCTGTTTGGTGATTTCCTTTTGTAAAATTGCGTGTTGGGATTGAGGTGTTCAAATGTATTTTAGAATTTGTTAGTTATCATTGCATGCATAACACATTGGATATTGAGAGAAAGTCATTTCAGTTACCCATTTCAATAAATCGTTCCAGAAAGTAGCATGGAATAATATTTGAACTTTTTTTTAAATAAAGCCAATTCAAAAAGTACAAAAACAAGCTGCAGA
Source organism: Hippichthys cyanospilos (assembly GCF_059441005.1). NCBI lineage: Eukaryota > Metazoa > Chordata > Actinopteri > Syngnathiformes > Syngnathidae > Hippichthys > Hippichthys cyanospilos. The sequence continues at coordinate 7,502,669 of NC_142381.1, forward strand.
TTTGAGACATGGCAATTAGGGGAAGGCCCAGCGGTCTTCAGGAGTAACATGCATTGAGGCACTGCAATAACATTCATTGGACATTCAACGCTGGACTGGAAGTAGCTGCTCTAGCAATGCCCGCTTTTTGAATAGAAACTGAGCACTGCCACAATAGCAAAAATTGCCTCATGATGGCAGATAATCCCCCCCATCCCCCACCCCCTTAGACAAGCCTATGACCTGTCTGTGTGAGTTTTCCTACCACAGCATCAAAGGCTGAGTGGTACCGCTCTATTGTAATTGTATTCAATATGTCTTAACATACGTATGAATTTCAAAGGGAGTTGCAATTTCCATGCATCAGCTATGAAAAGAATCATTAGGAGGAGTTATGTCAGTGTTGATTTGGTCGTATTTCCCCCAAGTTTGCTGCTGTTTTAAAGTCAAAACACTGGAGCTCTTTTTTATCTTGATATGTGAAGCGAGGAAACATCATCTAGGAGAAGAAAAAAAATCTAACACAGAATCTCTATTTTATGTACAAAACATTTGGGCCTTATCTCAAAGCTTTGAGCTCCCACCGTCTTAATCAGTTCACGCTCCCAAAGCCCATGTGGGAAGAAAATTCTCCACGCAGCCACAAAGGTCTTTTAAAGAAAGGGGGAATTTTTTTTTTTTTTTCATCTTTCATTCACCCACTCAGACAAATATTCCTTTACTCCTCACATGAGTTCATGTTGTGGACAAAAATCAGAGCTTCTGTTCTGTGCAGTGTTGTGAGGAACAAAAATCCACTAAATTAAAATATGGCAATGATTTAACTAAAGCAATTCATTTAGCGCTCTGGTTTTATTTGGCCCAACAATATATTTTTCGATGAATGCAGTGATTAGACGAAAGGTGTCGCAGGTTATTTATTAGACGGTTTAGTTGGCGAAACAAGTGAGTGGTCGATATCCTCCATTTATCTTTCAATCAAAACTACCATCAGGCTCCAGCTGCGTCCCACATCCATGGAGGACTTTTTATTTAAGACAAATGGGATTTGAAGTCATGAAGCGTGTCAGTGGATTTGTAGTAACACTCCTTATTTGAAAAGGATGGATAAATAGATTTGGATAACTGAGAAGGTATATGCACTCAGTGAAACAAAAAAAAAATGAAAACGTGTTTAGGTTCAGGTACAGGGCATCATGTTATTTTTTTTCTTGGTTTTTTTTGTGGCTAGCATGATGTGTTTAGAGGCTTATAGACCCTTCCAGGGCTGTGTTTCCATCCATCACTGTCATTTAAGGCTAAACCTTTGCAAAAAAAATCTCATCATATCTTTTTCTCACCCACTCAAACTCGTGAGACATCTCGTCTTGTGGAATTCGTATCTTGTCTCTAGTTGCCTAGTGTTTTTTTTTAACCAGTTTTGGGGCATTTTCTGCCACATCATTCTCCCAGTATTTTAGCCAAGGGACGACACACTCCTGGTAGTGTGACAACTAAATGGCCGTGCCATGTTGAACTTTGGCATGCTGTCGCCATCTGGGTGAAATTTCAGCTCCCTAGTGTTTCTTTCGATGCTTTCTCTTTTTTTGTGATATTCCTTTGATGTAAAGCTCAAAGGATGAGACAAAATACTGCACAAAGGTTAAACAGTAGGACTATGTTAATTCACCCCCAGTCCTTTAAAAATGTGTCATTGACATCTATTTCCGTCAGTGAAATAGAATGAGTTTAGTGTGGGCAAACCCCCATTGTTGTCTCCTATAAGCCAGCAGCACTCCAGATGACTTGAATAGTCATAAATCCGAAGGAAAACAGGAGGGGTGCTCACCTCCACTTCAGCTAAGAAAACTGCATTGTTGTCAGTGCATGTGCCTGAAAAACATAAACCTCTAACAATAAAATCTCAAATTGAAAACATCCGCCTTGAAGTAAGTAACGGCATCATCTGTGACCCTCCACTAATGCCTACTTCACAGCCCTGAAGCAATATCATTTCCCAAATGACAGCAAAGGGAAATGATTTATCATTTTAACATAATCCTGATCGCCCACGTCATTAGTGACAGCCAAGAACTAATAATGTATCGTAAGTCTCGTGGCGGGGCTCGTTTTTCAGACATTTGAATGCCCCCACCCACCCCTCACGAATGTGTTCCCGCAACCAAGATTATAAGGACCAAGCTACAACAACAATGTGCAAAGTCTAAGCTCTTTATTGGCTTCATCTATAAAAAGGATAATACCGTGACTTTCCTTTAATAGAGAATGTGTAATGAGGCAACTTGAACTATTCTATTTATTTCCCGAATCATCCACAAAAGTCATTTTTCATTGGAAAGAAGCTCCTTAATCCCTTAATCTGCTGGACTTGTACTCCAAATAACTGAATAGGATAAAAACACTTAAAAAATTATGAAATTTGGAATGCAAGCCACAGATTTCCGCACTAATAGCCCTTCAAAAAAGAACACAACATCAGAGGGCCATCAATTGAGTTAGTGACGAAACGAATGTGATTTTTTTGTTTCTCTTTTTGCTGGGGCAAATCTAGTTCACCATATTAGGGAATTTTAAACTGTGCTACAATAGTCCAGGTGTTTTGGTGGACCAATGGAGTTTTCCATTACATGCCTTCAACACATCTGTAAATTTGGAGACAGAAAGTAGACTAGACTTAGACCAGGTGAAATCAGGACTAAATTGTGGCACAGGTGGCTTAGCAAGGTTTTGGTAGATTTGATCCTTACGCAGGCACAAGCCTGTTTGCATGTGTGATAGACATCATTGTATTTCAATAAATAAATAAGACAACAATCAAGTCAAAAGTCTACTCACAATTAGTTATATAGCTCTCAATCACAAAGTCACAGAGAACATCACAAATTCACAACAGCATCCATTGAACCAAGCTCCAGGTTTCCCGTTGGAACACACGGGTCACGTGATTAGCCCATCAGCAAGCTCTGCAGAAGCTCCATAATGATTCTGATCATTTGAATCTGGTGTGTTGCAAGGAGAAACTTGGAAAATATGCGGTTTGGCACTTTCGGGCCTTAACGGGTTAAACAATAAGTGTCCGTTATGAAGAAAAAGATAAGATAAATGTGGCGCTTAATACAGTGAACCTCTGCTTGCCTTCTGGCCCATCATGAACGAAAAAGCTGATGTGGGAATGGTATTATGTTAATCAGCCGAGTTGTGATGAAACAATTTAGAGGGGGCCCCCTCACGCATTTTCAGCCTTGATCTGCTTATTAAAGATTAAATTGGAAGTTTAAAGTTGTTGATTGGTCGAAAAGGTACTCTAAAAGACCTTTAGTATACACGCAATAAAAATATGGCCAAAGAAAAGAATGGCTGCTATCAATTGCCTCAAAAGATGCACTGCTGTCTTCAATTAGGCGCCATAAATTGCAATTATCCCCTGTGTGTCAGCGGTCAACAAATCAGGAAGTAACAAAGATCTGGTGGTGTCTTTTGCCAGTGACAAACAACACCACGGTGTAATTAAAGTGGATTTACCATGGGCTTAAAATTAACACAACTACATCAGACCAATACCAGGGTCAATATGTTCCGAGGCTGGGAAATTAATAATGAATGTTGTTAAATAAACAATTGCATCCGAATGCTAAACAGTCATGGCCCCATCTGCTATCGACCAAACTTTTTCCTGTTAATTGCCCGGCAACACGGCCAGGATGTTTTCATTCCTTTCAAGAGACATCATTGATGTTTCACAGAAAAGACATCTCACCTTAAAAAATATATGGATTGATTTTTGAAAACCAACAAAATAAATGGAGTGCTCACCCAAAATGGTGGCTTGCAAGGTTTCGCTGGCATGTCAGGCACTCATACTGGAAGTAAATCCCCAGGTCTAAACCCAATAGAGCATGCTTTTTTTTTAACTAAAAGGAAGTAACAAACATTATTTATTTATTATATAAACCGTACCCAGAATGTGTTGGCGAGTGCATTTATGGATCTGCACATGCATTCCACATGCCACAGGTAACACGTTTGTGTCATCCCTGATTACAAGCTATATGCAAATGTACCATGTTTATGCCGGTTTGCACCTGAAGTGGCTTTTGCAGCACGAAAGAGAAAAATAACGTCGCCTACCACCACCACCCCACCAGCCGGCACATCCCCTCCTCACCTCACTCATTGTGCGCTGCTTATCGTAAGCACTCAGCGGTGTCGTCGTCTAAAATTAGCTCGTGCTGGCTGAGCACTATCAGGGCGAGATAGAATAAGGTGGCTCTGGTTGAGTATTGGAGGAGGGTGGAGGAAGAGAGGAGCTTCTGTTGCTGCATTATTAATCTTCAGATGTGGTCTTGAGGAAGAAAAGGGGTTGATTCCTCCCTTTTTCCTGTGGCTTAAAAAAATAGAAATAAAAGAAACAAAAGCACAGCTAAATGAGACTGCCATCCTCACCTGGCACAGCAATGTGAAGTGAGACACGGGAGATAAGCGCCCCCTAGAGGCAGGCGGGACATTAGCACAGCCAGAGGGCACAAACACACATACGTACAACTTCAGAAACATGACTGGTGCTTTTTTTTTTTCTCCAAAACCTCTGCCCTCTAGAGGGGATTCGGGATGGTCCTGTTGCACCCAGTCCCGCAACGTGAAGTCAGAACAATAAATAATAATAAAACGCGTGTGTGTTTATGTGTGTCCATATTTGTGTGTCTGTGCTTCGACTATCAAATGGACTTGCTCAGGTTCCGCTACAAATTGTTATAGATTTTGGCAATCCATTTTGTTGAGACGTTTTCTGGAATGTGTTGCTGGGATTAATGATGTTATTTGGGGCTATGCCACTTTGAATGGGTGCAATTCAAACTCAGTTCAGGACTGGCCAAAAAACACTTCTTAAACTCTGCTAAACAATAAACTAAAGAAAACTATTGCAAACCTTTTCCACCCCTGGATTAAAACCTTGAATACAAAAACTAAACAAGTCCATACTTGTTTGAAAAACTCATTTCGAAACCCTAAAACTTGCACATTACCCAAAACGTACCTTAAACCTTTTGTTAGCAATTCTAACCTTTTTTAAAACCCTGGCCTGAAACCATAATTTGAAACCCTAACCATAAACCTAACTTGAAAGAGAATCTCAAGTTTGAAATCCTACTTTGAAAGCCTATTTTCATTCTTATCGAAACCCTCAACTTTCAATCCATGACACTACTAAAAATGTATAGAGTTGATCAGTGTTTACTTACTCTTATCCCACCCAGTATATTGGATGGAGGTCCGTGTCTCAGTTTAAGCCTGATATACTTTTTTTAAGCATGTGATATTTTGGTCATTGAGCTTCAAGCTACTTATCTGGGGCAGCCATACAGGAAGCGGCTGACTCAACAGCATTTGGACTGAAATAAAGCGTGTGGGCTCGGGGCAGAGAGGATATGCAAAACAGCGGGAATGTATAAATAAATCTGTTTATTTCCTCCACTATTTGGAGCCACTTACATTATCATATGGAGCACGGTGGGTCATGCCGCTGAGTGAGAATGACATTTCCCAAACTGGCATCCATGTATGGAAATGTCGTCAAAGGAAAAGAAGAAAGTGCATCAGTGCCACATTCACAATTTATGAATCAATGCGAGTCAGGAAAGACGGGATGGGTTAAAAATAAATATATAAATAAAACGCCAAGGGTGGCACTTCATCCACCTACACAACTGCGACCTGGTGAGGTGGTCCTGGACTGGAGATGGCTTTTCCAAGATAAAGCCACCATGAAAAATGAATAACTGCAACAAACACAGTGGCTACTGCATGATTCATGTGTGTTGTAATGGGAAAAGTGAAGAACAAATGACACGGAGAACCCTTCATCCATAAAGACGTCTGCAGAACTGCAGCGTGTATAATGTCGGAGAATCCAGACTATAACATAACAAACCATCATTCACATCATATATTTATGTGTCCGTATGTAACCCAGCAAAACCTGGGCGATTATAATCTCTTAACCTCCAAATAAAACTTTCTCAGTTAGAGGCCCCTCGCTAAGCTTTAACATTCCAACTCTAACAGACAAAAATAAAAATAAGTCTTAAGCAGCGACAGAATTTTAGTTTGAGAGGGAATTTTAAGGGGAATTTCTCCTAGAAATACCATCTGTGTGCAAGCGAATTTGAACCATGTATATTGGTGCCTTGATAAACACAATCCAATTTATGAGATAAACCTTATACAACTTATGACTTTCTCGAGATACCATTCCCGAGATGCTCGGTTGATGTTTTCATCACAGGTTGTGCACAGGTTCAGTACAACCACATATATTTGCCTTTAAATCTACTATTTTAATGCTAAAACAAGAGAAATGCCATAGATGCGCTAAAGATGAATTTTTATATGGTAATATATACTATAACATTTTGAGAAATGGATATTTGAACACATATTGTGCAGCAAAAGATACAGACAAACATTATAACAATACAAAAAATGATATATTATTTATTTTCCTCTGTGAAAACCAGCCCAAAATTCCTGGCTGGAAAAGATTAGAGGCATTTTCATCCACTGTGGAAGATGATTTGCGATACAGAATAAATGTGATCACGTGACAAGCTAATGTATAACCTCAAGGCAGCACTGTGTACTAAACAGATGGAGAAAAATTACATTGTAAAACATTAGCGTTGTCAGTTTGTCTTTATTTAGTCACATGTTTATAATTATTCTCTCATTGATAATTTAAGCATTATTTGCTTTTCTATCAGGGCATTTGTTTAGATGAATGAATCTGGTCACCAAAGGTATGGTTCATTTGAAGAAGTAAAATGTTGATTTACTTTTAATTACGTTTCATTCATATTTTTCTTAATTATTTCTTTGCACACATTCTCTCATTTCATTGTTTTGGTTTGTATGTAACTTTCAGTGAGCACTTCCACACATTCAGTGACTAGTTTATGATGTGAAACTTCATAAAAATGCAGAGACTGAGGACTGTCTGTACTGACCTCCATCAACAGACGTAAACTCTCTTCTCAATCCGTGTATTTTTCTCAAGGTTTTTCGTCATAGAGCACAGAGAAGCGCTGGCCGAAGGTTGGAGTTTTTTCAATTTGTCAACAGATTATCCAGCTCTCCTCGTGTGGAGGAACATAAAGACGAAACATAATGAGATGCCGTGAAGTATGAACTCGTTGAGGCTGACCGCATTCCATCTGGGAACAAATTGCAAAATTAGTACTTGTATACAGTATCTTAACATTTCAACCTTTGCCGACAGTTTCAATACGCAAAGCAAAATTCGGGTCAATATATGTATTTGGAGCAGACCCACAAAAATGCCCAGAAAGTAAAATTAAGTCTGCCTTTCTGCATTTCACACAATCAAATTCAAATGTTTTTTTGTCATTTCAAGGTATCATTCTTGTCATTTTGTCCAACTGCACTAAAATAAAACAACAACAAAACCGATGTTTCGCTATGGGATGCGTGATGGCTTTGCCATCAAGAGTAGAACCACAACAAAAAAGCTTGAAAAGACATTTGTGAAAAACCATAGGAAGTCTTCCATTCTGATTTGAAGCATCCATTTTAGGACTATTTCTACCTTTTCTCTATGTCGTCAATGCGATATCAGGATTCAAATCTTTGCACTACTTTTGTGCCTCTGACCAAGAGATATGATTTGATGTGCACCCAATGTAACATCGTAATGCACTGACAGTGAATGTAGAATCAGATGAGATGCACGCAGGCACATACTGTAGACACACAGCTCATTTTCAAACATTAATCCAAGCTTGCTGCAAGATGTCCGACTTTAAAATCCCATTTCAAACTCAACAGTTTTTTTTTTTCATCCCACTCTTCAAGATGCAGGAGGACGAGAAAATCAATAGGCAAAATAATGATGCTGTTGTCTGTGCAACACTGCCATGACTGCGCACATCCGGCGTCATTAATTCACGGCAGACCTGCAACCTCGCTTTTTATTCATGCTCTCTCTTGTTTATTTGTGAGGATGTGGGGGCGCCCGGAACACACGCGTGTAGAATGCAAGCGGGCCAGGAACATGAGGCAATGCATGAAAGGAGAGAATGTAAAGAAAAATGAAATTAATTTGGAAGTAAAACGGGAAGCGGCCTGTCGGAGGGGTTTGGCTCGTAGTCCTCGCACGCCCGCCTGCATAATGATGGGGAAAAGAGGAAATGTTCTTTCTCTGAGCTGGAGATAAAAGGATTTGTAAGGCTATGTAAGTACAGAAGAAGAGTTGGGAGAGCGATCAATAATTAATTTACTTTCAACAGTCAAGGGCAATTAACATGTTTTTTTTTTTTTTTTTTTGCCCATTACCCACCTAAGAAGGGGTAAATACACGGACCGAGCCCCAAATCTCACTAAGCGTTGTCACTGTGGAGTATTACATAGCTCACAGATCAATATGTCTACCCAAACAGCTCCGATTACTGGCATTTGTGAATATTTGCCAGTGTGGAACCTCTTTCTTCAATAACAGCACATCAACCTAGTGTTAAGCCAAACTGGCGACCAGTTTAGTACCTTATAATTTTGTAACTTATGACTACTGGAAGGCTAGCAACAAATTACAGGCCCCCATACAAACTGCAAGTCTCTCAAGGACCCTGGATAAAAAGCTAGGGTACTTACTTTTCCATTACTGTGATTTCTGAATTGTAATTACTGAATGACTAATGTACTAATAGCAGACTTAATGAAAAATATAGTGTAGGGATTTTAGCACTCACACTCAGGGACAATGCAAGGGGCCTTTTATAAGTTACAACTTGGAACAACATCTAGCCTGAATATGAGGATAAGGGTGACCCCATCGATTGATTTTGATTGACAAATTACTTGTGGATTAACTTTCCCATTGCATTTCAAATCTGCTTTCATATCATAATAGTGCAGTAAAATATATGTATCTGATCAAACTTAACTGAGGGGTGGATTGTACAGTTAGGGTTTCACAAAATAAAGCAACTGCATTTTATTATCTAATTTAAAATGTACTGGTAAATTAGCAGGTAATATCAGTAACTGACTGACATGTGTCGAAGGGAAAACATACTGCATGCATGTAAAAATGGCAGAAAAATCTCAAATTTTTTCCCCAGGTGTGTGGGTGGCCGAAACATCGTGCCCAGAATAACAAGGGGCGGCTTTTGCCACCATGTAACCCCATTCCTGTTTGCAGCCTTATATTTGCATTTTGGACAAAAGGATCATCCTGACACAAAACATTTATTCATGGCAACCAAAAGCATGTGTGTGTGTTTTGAGTGAGGGGATCGGCACTTCTTTAGCACATCATAACATGTGTTTATAAATAGAACACTTGGGCAGCGGCAGCCAACAACTGGAAGAGGCCCAGGTCCTGGCAGCGGGTGAAGGCAGGGGCCAGAGGCCTCAATCTCTGTACATCTGGAAAGCCACCAGCTGGTGCTGCGGCGGAAGCGTGGGACTAAGTGTGTGTGTGTTTGCATGTGTGTGTGCGCGTTTCTTTGTACATGACTATCCATTGGTGTTTTTCCAACCCAAATGTCAGTCCAATTCCTTATTGTGCCACCTAAGAGATGTTCCACTTTCTAGTTTGCATGATTTACATATTTGTGGTAGTTGAAAGTCAGTTATTTCAACAGTCCAGAAGTTGGTGTTTACAAATCCTGGATGCATTAATACTTTAGCCTATGCCATCATGGTTTACAGTTCAGCAGTGAAAAACAAGCCAATGCACTTATAATTATCCAACAGTTTTTATCCCAATGTAATCAAATTTGTTTACCCAGCCTCTCAAATATACGTTGACATGTGGCTGTTTTCATTTTGGGTCATCAAATAAATTATAAGATGTTTCCACGTACCCCTTTAAATGTGCTCAAGATCCAGTCTACTGTTTAGTGCATTGAATGAGGTATTTCTATAGACAGGGGTGCGCATAAGTAGTACGCAGGTATGCAAATGTGATGGATATCACTGATGTGTGATGTTGTGTGCCTCGCTACGCGCATTTGCGTCCCTTCCTTAACTTTTATCTTTGACAATCGAGCCCGAGCTGAACAACTGTTTGGTTTGTTTCCTGAAAAGTTGCTCTAAATTGCGCCATGGCTTAAAGCACACATGTGCTACAAAATTTACTGCTCGTATCCTCGGCTAATTTTCAGTCATTCTTTGTTTGACAAGTATGAAAAGAGCAGGTGAATGTAGCGCAAGTTAAGTGGGTGACGCAATGAGGGTGTGAGGAAAAACACTTTATCCCGAAACATGTCCTGTGTAAATTCACGATGTAGGAAAACGCACGTTGTGACTGAAATGACCAAATGGTGAAAAAATTAAATAAAAAATAAAAAAATAATTAAAAATACAATTAAAGCAACTAATTGACGTTGAGAAAACAGTCATCTCACATTATTCACACTGTCAACAATGTAGACTATTCGTGACATCCCCACTGCTTTATACAAGTGAGTGCAGTTTTTGCTTTTTTTTCCTTTTATCTATGCAGCTATCGATTGTTGACTGCAAACTTTTTTTTTTTCAAAACTTTGATTATAAAAAAATAAATGAAAAACCCCACAAAAGTCAGTTCTTCGTGTAAGCTTTAAATGTAAACATGCAAGTAATGTCACACTGCTTGCTGGGATTTATTTTTTCCTCAGGAATAATTTACATTGGCCCGACAGGTTTGTTGAATGGCAGCAAAATCAACTTGTTTTTCAGGGGGCTGCCAATTTGCCGCTTGCTGTCACCTAAAAATAATCAAAAATGACATCACCGTTGCTCTGGCTCAGCTCACCTGTTTTCTGTGGTTTTGTGACATTCTCAAGCTGAGCCATCTGTGATGTCATCGCCAGTCAATGGCAAGTGGCAAAATGCCCCTCTCCCTCCAATACGGATGAAAATGGGTGATTTTGCTGCTTAATTCATATTCCACAAAATAAACGTAATATGAATATTGTGTTTAGAATAGCGTATTATATATAATACATTTGTGACTTGGCTTCTCTGTTAAATAAAACTGCTCACACACCAATGATTCCTAATCTTTACAAATGGACGTCATCAAATTGATCAAGTCTGCTGGTATCCATCAACATTAAATAATATAGACTATTTTAGTTTATTAACCACATTAGAACTGTTCTGCCCACTCTTTGAATGTAGTCGAGCCGAAGGTGATATGCTATATATGCAAGAGCCGCTGCGACAAAATTTCCTGTCATACTTGAGAATTCTTTCGGGCTCCGGTCAGAACAAATGAAGCAAAAATACAACAGTATATTTCCTCCAATTTTCGCACAGGGAGGGTGGCCAGGCCAGCTTCAGGCACTTCTTACATGCATCTTGTCATACAATGTTCCCAGAATAGCACTTGGCAAGAGGATTCCAACATGTCAGATTGAGTAGTGACATCTTTATTAGCAACTGCAGAACACAGTCAGCATCCTCACGGTTAATATCCTACCCTGCTGTGCACGCCGACATGTGTGTCAGGGAGCACTTGAGGAGGAAGGCTGGGAGAACATGCACCTCCTGTGGATGTGGGGCCAACTCGCTTCATCTGTGTCATGTCTCAGGGGTTGGAAGTTGTGCACACAAGCAGACAGTGAACCCTTGCAGGGTCATACCAGTATTCAGAAATATGAGAATAAGATTGGCTTTAAGAGTGATAGAGTCCTCGAGTAATTTGAGTACCACAATTCCAATTTTTCCTGCCTTGGATACCTGTGTACAAGTCAGAAAAAAAATTCAAGCCTAGGGCAGAAACAATTCTTCATGCTCTGCATGACAGTAAAACACAATGGAAAAGCGGTCAGTAGGCCAATTCCCAAATAAATCTACTTACCAAATAATATGTGGGCACAAATTTCTCATTTGTTTTTTGAAGTTGTTGACATTTAGTCTGAAAAATTAGCTTGAAAAAAGTTGGAAAAACACTGGCTTAGTGCTTGATGTTACCATAACAACAGTCACCAACTTCGGATCTCAAGGGCACCTCTCCAGGATGTTTTAGGTGTAACCTTCTTATCCGACACACATGATTTATAAAATGACAGGATTATTATCAGGCTCCCTTCCTCATGAGCTGTATGAATTGGGTGTGTTGGTGGTTGGAAATTTCCAAAACATGCTTGGATAAGTGCCCTCAAGGACCGGAGTTGGTGACCTCTGACATCGGCTCTTTTTCCGTGTTTCAATTTCAACATGATCTACCATAAATGGGGGATAGCTTGTATTTGTTCAGTCGGCGTAGCAACGTTGCCTCTCAGCGGGCAGAACAGGGATAGCCTTTTCACGCGTGAATATTTCCAAAACCTGCGTGAATCTGAAAACAGCGTGTCTCAAATAAAATGCGCGTGCCCGTGTGAATGTCCATTCAACACTTCCCCAACTGAACTTGGCCGGGGGAAAATAGTGGGAAAGTAGTACATGAGACAAGGGGACACGTAACTGATGAGAGCTCGGTGGAATCATCATTTTTACTTATACCGTATGTGTGCGTTTTACTTGGCTCTGGATAACCAATAACGGAGCTATACTGACATCTGCTGGAATTATGGAATAAACAACAGCAGATGCCATAACTCGGGGTGAGTATACGTTTGGTTCTTTGGGACATTCAAAATGGCGACCAGAGTGCCATTAAACATCTATTTTTGAGTGAACGTTGAAGTCCTCAGCCCGAGAGAATATTATTTCAAGCAGGACTGCTGGTAGTGCTTCTTAAAAGTTTTCTTTGAAGTTGTAGGCTCGTCACCTGCCTTTTGACTACGCCTTTTCCCAAAGATGTCTGTTTCTTACTCATTTTACTTCTTTGCAAGTAATTTGACGACCAGTTTAAAAAATAAAACGTTTTTCAAAATATTTCAGCCTCAGATAACACATTAAACGGAAACAGCTCATTATTTTAGGGGCAGCTCGGTACCAGTTGATCTACGAACTGGTGGTTGGGGACCCATGCTGTATACCATGGGCATAGATTTTGAGCTTTTGAGCTGAGACTAACTCAATCAGTCAACAAATTTGCCAACAGTAAGAGCTTGTGAAAAGAAGAACACTCAAGTTTTAGTTGACATCTCTGGTGTGCACATTTACTGTTGAGGGACGCGGAAAACAGCATTACTACTCACGTCCAAAACATAAATTAATGGGAGGTTTACTACAAGAAAAACACAAAAGGGAGCTGACAAAAATAATTGCATTACGTCAGCTTCCTCGACAGACTCAGTGAAACAAATAGCAATAACAACCACATTAATTTGTCGACAAACGTAAATGCTCCACAATATTACATAAGCATGTGACTGAACTCATCAAAAATAAGTCTACTTTTTTCTAAACTATTCACACTTTGTACAAGTGGCTTGAGAAACAAAAAAATACTCTTGCAGGCATTTCATTGTACTGGATCCCAGAAACGTATATACACCAATTTTGATGTGAAAGTGATGGCAAGAAAAAAAAAATTGACAATCATTAGGCAACAAATTTGTTTTTTGTAGTGGAGCCGCTCTTTGTAGCCGTGTCGGCATGCGACTGATAGCCAATGACCACTTTAGAAGGGACTCCAAGACGCTCTTTGTAGACACGTCTATCAAAAAAGAGAAACCGTTACACAAATAGTGTCAAAATATATATATATATAAATAAAGGCCAACATTACAGCTGTCTGCTAACCCTATGTTGGTGATGGCCTCCTTGTTTTCAACATCAGTGGTCCAGATGGCGATCTTATCCCCTTTGGCTCGGACATTGATGACTGCGCCGCACACATCGTCGCTGTGGTCGTCAAACGCTTCGCCCACGAGACACAAGAGCTGCAGTGCAAGGACGTCCTCTCGTATAAGGACATTACGGGGACGTTACGACCTCTGGGTGCAAAACCCTACCGTCTCCAACCAGAAGCGATCCAGGTCGGCCTTGCGCTGCTGCTTGGAGAGCGTGATGAGCCAGCGGCCACCTCGTCGGTTCCGCTCGTCCTCCCACATGGGATCAATACCATCCTGTAGACAAAGACAGGCAAAATGCAAGACATGTTCCTAGACCCATCAAAATACCAATTGAGTAGCTCTTGACGGAAGTGAGTATTCATACCTTAAAGAGTGAATAGTCACAGCCAGACATCAAGTTACTGGACAGCTGAATATGGTTATACAGCCTGACGTGGAACAAAAGGACACATCTTGATTAACCTCAACGGTTACCTAAATGTTGCAAGTCACAGAAACTTACGCCCAAAAGTCCTCCACAGTGTCAAATTTGGAGATGAGTCGAAGGTTGGCCTGCCAAGTTTTGCTTTTGTCATTCTTGAAAAACCAAAGAGCCCACCTGCACATGTACAACAACGCTGTTGTTGATGTGTATTCAAAAGTATGTTCATGAGACTAGCATGTAGCGAAGACTCGGATTCTAGGACTGACCTGTTCTGTAAGGGATGCTTGATGTATGATTCTGGACTTTCAACCAATTTTTGAGCAGCCGTCTCACCCTCTTCCTTCTCAAGGTTCGGCGTGTTGGAGGGTAACACCTAATCAACAAAACAAATACACAAAGGTTGATATTAACAAGAAGAACCAGGTCATGATGAACAGACCTTACAAGAAAATCTGAGGGGATTTTATTTCAATTGTTTTCCCTTTCTCTTACAGGAGTCACTTGTAAGTAGATATCGGATTTGGCTGCTTGCAAAAAGCAAAACATATTTTACAAACTTCGAAGCAAATACATTTCTGTCAGAATCATTTAAGCGATTCCTCGAATGACATTAAAAAGCAACAATCGTCCAGTACCATTTCACTGTAAATTCGTGAAGACACTGTGTGACGTCATTTCGGATTATTCCATGCAAAATGAGCAAGTTTTTAGGAAAAATCTCAAGACGTACATATTAAGAACATAAGCGCAGCTGGGTATCCACCAGCACCCTGGAGAGGGACTGATGCTTGCTGGACTGATTGATGTATGCTGACTGTACCCTAAGTGAGTAGAACTTTACACGTAAAAACGGCTTTTTTTTTCACTCGGTGGCACTCGTGCGCCCTGGTTAATTTTGCGACTCAATGCTCAATGGTTGTCTTTGGCAAACATACACGCACCCAAAAAAAATGTATAGGCAAGCCTGAAGCGACTTTAAAACGGCCAGTAGCACACATTGCACTCACCGTAAGAGCGGTCGCCATCTTGGAGGTAAAGCCCTCCTCCGTGATTTTTTTCTCTGTAAATAAGCTGATTGGACCAGAAGCAACGCTGCAGTACGCATGCGCTAGGGACTCTGACGTCACGTGACGTTTCGTTTTCGCTCACAGGTGGGCCAATGAAATGCCCCCAATATAGAAATCTTAAATATATAAATATTGAAATGACACTACTGTACAGAAAAACTAAATAATAGATTACATATAACTAATCGTGTCTATTTTAGAATAATTAATGTTGATATACATGGTCAAGTTGTTAAAAGCAAAAAAATAAATTAAAAAAAAAATCAAAGGTATCCTTTTATTATTTTAACCTTTTTGCGGAGTGCACTTTTTAATGATTCGTCAGTCCATTGCACTTGTGTGCCCTGACTTCATTCCCCAGCTGAGGTTGTGTGCACGGTTTATTTATTTTGAATATCTTTTCACTAGAATATTACATCTGAATCAATCAAATATAATTACTAAAGTAATCTGGTTATAAGTGTGCCTATTTTACTGTGATACACTATTCATAAGTGGATCAACATAAATATATATGAAAAAGTGGACAGAGGCAACTTTTGGATGCTTTATTTTAATAGAACTGCTGCAACCGTCATGAAATTCTTCAGACAAAAATCCTTTTTGACTATGAATATTATGTGACATGAAGTGCTTTTGGAACGCTGAAAGGTATATGCCACTTAGAAAATGCTTCACTGGTGGTTGAGGCACTTTAGAAGGTCAGGACTGTGCGGATGCTGCACAAAAAAAAAGAAAAGGAAAAAAAAAAAAGAAAACGTGGCAGTGTTAGGGACAAAGTTCAATCAATCAAAATAAAGGACTACGGCATTAATGAGCATACCTCTTTCCAGAATGCATAAGGTCAAATCCCTCATTAATCTTGTCGAATGGCAGTGTGTGTGTGACAAATTCATCCACCTTCAACTTCTTGCTCATGTAATCCTCTACCAGTTTAGGGACACTTTCCACGCTCTTCCAGCCTGTGGGGGACAATGTTAAGGGAGTCTTCAGATAACATACAAACAAAAAATGACTCACCTCCAAAAGCAGTGCCCCGCCACACTCGTCCAGTCACTAGCTGAAAAGGCCTGGTGGAGATTTCCTGTCCAGCTCCGGCAACACCGGCGATGATGCTCTCACCCCAGCCTTTGTGGCAAGCCTCTAGAGCAGCTCGCTGGAATATCCAACTGCTTGATTTCTTTTCCTACTAAGACTGACAGGCTAGCGAACACGACATCTCACCATGATCTGCACATTGCCGATACACTCAAAAGAGTAGTCCACGCCGCCGTCGGTCATCTCCACCAGCACCTCGTTGATGGGCTTGCTGTAGTCCTTGGGGTTGACAAACTCTGTGGCGCCGAACTCCTTGGCTTTGTCAAACTTGGTGGGGTTGATGTCGACGGCGATGATGCGTGTCGCTCCGGCCACCTTGCAGCCCATAATGGCCGCCAGGCCGACAGCTCCCAGGCCGAAGACGGCGCACGTGGAACCAGGTTCCACCTTAATGGAAGGCAACACACAATACTCTTCGGGCACTTTCATAAGGCTCTGAAAGATGTACTGTGACATGTACAGGAAGTGCGGATATACACTCGTAGCAGGGCCAAAAGACTGTGCCAAAAGACTGCACAATTTGCTTTGGTTCCCTTTCTTTTTTTGAGGAATTCCCTTCTTCTTTTATATAACGAATACTTTTACCACACTTTAGGTTTTGCTTGGCCTCAGTGGAAAAGTATTAATTTAAATGGAATAATTAAAGAAAAAAATATCTGTGAGAATCCATTAGAATATACCAAAGCGTATGTGGCCTATATCCTTAGAGCTCTTTCCAACAAACCCACCCACCTTGGCAGTGTTCAAAGCAGCACCGTATCCCGTAGAGATGCCGCATCCAAGAAGGCACACCCTGTCAAGTGGAGCCTTCTCATTGACTTTGGCCAGGGAGATGTCCGCCACCACAGTGTACTCTGAGAAGGTGCTGGTCCCCATGAAGTGGAACACTTTCTTGCCCTTGCAAGTGAAACGGGAGGTCCCGTCAGGCATCAGGCCCTGACCTTGGGTCACTCTGGAGAGTGGGAAGAGTCAAAGGAGCAAAGTGTTTACTAAGTCAAAAAAAAACAAAACAAAAAAAAAACAATACTGAAAACAGTTGGTGGTAAATAATTGTCCAACATGAGCTGTCACATAACAGTAAGGGACTTCAAAAGCAGGAAATAATGAGCTAAATTAAATAACCCACATTTTGTCAACAATTGCGTCAATTGTTGAGGAAGTTGACTGATTTGAAGTGTCCCAAACATGAAAAGTCCACTCTTTGGAGCTTTAATCCATGCTAAAATGTTGATTTATCACCCCAAAGTGTTATATTCCGTGCATTGATGCATTTCTAAGCATCCGGTGTTTATTCTGCACTCTTACACCGGTCCTGCCCAAGTAGGAAAAAAATGACTTGAGAAAAGCTTATGACTACATGAGTAAATACACGCCAACCTTATCCACTTTGTTATCTTTTAGTTCCAAAGTTGAGGAGGAGAGATTTGGTAAGAGTCTGCCAAGTAAACACCAACATTTCATTTATTAGTTACTATTAGTTATTAGCCAGACAGTTAATGTCAATCACCGTGGGCAAAAATTTTTTATGAAAATTACAGGAACAGATTTGATAGAAGGAATGTTTGTCAGTCAGTACGATCCATAGACAATGTTTTGCATTTTAATGTCTTTAAAATGCCTGTTTTTGGCTCCTTCATTCATTCTGCGACCCTCATGAAGATAAGCAGTTAAGTTGATGGCTGAATGAAAGTTTCATGGCTGGAGAAATTTAATGGCATTCTCAAAGGGGCGTGGCAGTCACACAATGAGAAGTAAGGCCCGGCAACAAAACATTTAATTTCTAGGTTACAAACATAGCAGTCCCATAAAACTCATATTTAATGGGAAATTAAATCGTCATTGTGCCAAATGTAATTGAAATGCATATATTTAATTGTGCAAAGCGTAAAAATACCATCTACGTCCTTTAAATCTTAGCACAGAATTAGATACCTTTACTGCAACATGCGAGAACTCATCCATGCTGAAAACGGTGAAGTGTACCTAATTTTCTGGCAGAGGTTGGTCTTGGGATTCTTGCAGAACTTGCATTCTCCACATTGAGGCACATACAGGGGGATGACAGTATCGCCTTGACAGAAACACACGTCATTATTCTATCAACCGACGAAAATGTAAATTCTTTTGAAATCCCAAATGTGCCCAGGACTGCTTACCGGGCTTAAACTTCGTGACTCCCTCCCCAACACTCTCAACGGTGCCAGCGCCCTCATGGCCCAGAATTATGGGGAAGACGCCCTCTGGGTCACTGCCGCTCAGGGTGTAGGCATCAGTATGGCAAACTCCAGTGGCAAGGATCTGGGAAAAAAAAACAAAAACGTGAAGTTCCCAATTAAGTGTGCACCACGCAGGTCAGCTTTGCCTTACCTTAATTCGGACCTCATGGGCCTTGGGTGGAGCTACCTCCACCTCTTCAATGATCAGAGGCTTGCTTGATTCCCAGGCTACAGCAGCCTTGCACTTGATCACCTGAAAAGTCAAATCAAGCAATGGGGCCATTTTGTATGGAATCAGATGTTTGGCTACAAATGCAGAATTTCCATCGGTTAATCTCTGGAGGCAGAGGCGTGCTGATAAAGTTAAGAGAGTGTGTGTGTGTGTGTGTGTGTGTGTGTGTTTGCGAGTGAACTTTGAACTGTATGTGAAACTTGTGGGGGGAAAAAAAAACGGTCACTCTTTCAAAAAGTGTTCCGTTATTAGCGATACATTATATGCTTGTTAGTTTACTAAGACCACCCTGCCAACGAAACCTCTGTCATTTTTCTTCACTAGAATCTTATGTAACTTAACCGGAGTACCGAACTACTTGCATTGTGTAGAACAAAAAAAAAAAAACGCCAAGGGAACGTAAATCACAAAATAAACTTTAGAAGCCAGACGAATTTACTCTAAACTGGAAAATATTGACATTAAATCTGTTGAATTGCATCTTTTACCCACCTTACCAGAAGTCGCCATGCTCCTTCACTGTCTTGAAGTCGAAGGGTGTAAGCAAGGTTTGCGCAGCCTTACAGGACAGTTTGACCAATCAGATACAGGGAAAGATATGACGTATTTCCGGAACAGCGCCAAACGGTAATTTATTTATCCTCATGAAAGGTCACTGCTTCCGCAATCCCGCCAAAGTTTGTTTGAAAAAAAAAAACAAACATAAATATATGATACGTAGAAGGCACAAAGCTAGTGCCGTTTTCTCTAATTGTTTACACACTCGAGTAGTGAGAGCCGGAAAAGACGCCTTGACCAATGCGAAACGGGAATAGTAGTGACGTTTTATCTTAAACCAAACGGAGCAAATTCATTGAAAATGCTCCTAAGTATTTGTACGCCGCGACACTCTGAAGTTATCACCAATAGACCTTATGAGAAATACTTGTGCCTTATGTTTGTTTTTTGAGCATTTTGGGAGTTCATTTATTACATATGCCTTGTGAAATGCTTTTTTGAACATTATTGGTTAGATGGGAAAACTACTTTAGTATATGAACGCACATACATACATGCGTGTGTATATATATATATATATATATATATATATATATATATATATATATATATATATATATATATATATATGTGTGTGTGTGTGTGTGTGTGTGTGTGTGTGTGTGTTTGTAATTTTGATATTTAAGATGCACAGAACAAAGAGAACTTCATCCACTTTTAGCACCTTTTACCCCTTGATCTGGGTGTTGCTTAATACAACACTTCGGACCATAAATTAGTCGAGACTTAATATCTATGACCATAAATCAAGATAGCAAAAGCCCTTATGTACAAAAGCAGCAGATAGTCAAACGAAGACTTAGGAATGATAAAAAAAAAAAA
Organism: Hippichthys cyanospilos; assembly: GCF_059441005.1. Lineage (NCBI taxonomy): Eukaryota > Metazoa > Chordata > Actinopteri > Syngnathiformes > Syngnathidae > Hippichthys > Hippichthys cyanospilos. The sequence continues at coordinate 7,522,810 of NC_142381.1, forward strand.
AAAAAAAACCAATATTTTACAAAAAACATTTAATCAAACAAAAGAATAATCATTTTCAACAAAGGTAGAACTCAGGATCCAATTCCCCTGCACATACTTGTCTGTTACTGTTTGATTCATGAATGTACATGTTCAGATTATTATGACATGCCAAGTTTATCTCATAACCTTTAAAATAAAATAACAAGATCCATAAAAGGGGGGGGGGGGGGGGGTCAACACAACAAAAGGAAACAAATTCACTCGGAAACAAATTTGTAACCCTCACAGAGGACTAGGAAAAATGGAGGACCCACTGGAAGATCATCTGCCACCTGCAAAAAAAAAAAAAAAAAAAAAAAAGAGGCTCAGCACCGATACAATGACACAGTAAAGGCTACATTCACAGTGCAAGATGTGATGCCAATTTGGTGTGTTTTGGTCAAACCTGATCTTTTTATGTACTCATTCATATTGCAACAAAGAAATGCAACTTCTCATGAACAAAACGTGTCAGGATGTAGCATGCCTGGACAAAATGCATGACATTGAGTGACCCCCGGCCTCTCCTCCCCTCAGATAAAAACGCCAAGCCACACTGTTTACACAAGCAGGAGTTCTCGTTAGAATGTCATATTGCCCGAGTTGCGATGCTGGAGGAGGAAGAAACATTTTGGGGATATGAGGCATCACTCCTCGTTCCATGGAGACATTAATTAAAGCTGCCGTCAAGTCACAGTCGCACATAATAAATGAACCTTCGGTGTAAATGAAATACTACCACCACAAATGTCAGCTCATCAAGTGGGATACAGTAAAAGGCAAAAACGAAGTCAGCATCGTCATACTAAAAAACCTTGCAGACTCATTGACGATTGCCAGGAGTAGTCTCCCCTCTCCTGAGTCCTCTTGCCAACACACACAGAGCACATGTAATATTGTGTAGGTCGGAAGTGTGCGAATGAGCATTCATGCTGCAGATCCATCACATCCATATCCAATTTATATCCACATATTAAAGAGGCCCAGGTAAGATTTGGAACAAAAAAGAGATATCTGAACTGTACTTTTCAAAATGCACAAAAAATTCAGATTCACAAATGCATATCAGAATTGTGCTACAGTGTGATTGTAGCCAAAAGACATCAAAATGCCAGTCAAAATGTGTCGCTACCTCTGAATCCACGTCCTCCGCCACCTCCTCTTCCTCGAAAACCCCCACGTCCACCTCCTCCGAATCCTCCACCTCTCCCACCTCCTCCATAACCACCTCTGCCTCCTCCTCCTCTCCCACCCCGGAATCCACCTGAAACAGCAGGAGTTTAGTGACAATTGTTAAGAGAAAGTCATCATACAGGTACTGGCTTTCTATACAGTAGAAAGGCATTTCAAGTTCCGTACATTTAGGTAAGGAACAAGACTTGTAACCGCAACACCTTGGAAACTTAAATCTAACTAGCAAAAAAACTGCATGACTCAAACCCTGGCCAATAAATCGCTAATGAAAGTGGTTTTAACAGAATGTCAAACCCATGTAAGACGTGTGAACTACTTTAAAAAACACACACACAAATGATACTAAGGAGGGGGGGTGCAATTAGATGATTATTCATTGTTAATCTCGAACATATAATCATCAACATAAAACCAAGATTATAAACATAAGACCAAAATCATTTAAAGAAATTCATCACCTCCACGACCACCGCCCCGTCCGCCACCTCGGCCTCCTCTCGATGGACCCTTTTCACCAGGTGGCCTTGGCAGGAATCTTTGCAGTGGAAGAAGCTTCATTGGATCTATATAAAACTGGACAATAACATTGGTCAATTACAAGACAGTTTAATGCCTATTTGCATGTAAACCAGAAGTGAATGATTACCTTCTGCAACTTCTTAAACGAAGATGCCTTCATGTTCTCAGACAATTTGACGGAAAAATACTGAAAAGGTGAATTAAGGAACACTGTAGCAGCAAGAATGTTCTAACAAAATATTGAAAATATGCTCTGATTAAATAAGATACAAAGTCCCGTAGCTGTCCAAATATCTCATCCACTTTTCCGATCTGCTCCTTGTTTTCCAGGTAAACTGGTGCGTTGAAGTAGGGAACCTTGTTTTCATCAGTCGTGCATTTGCACACGATGTCGTCCTCGCAGGGATGCACAAACTCTCCCAAGGCTATGCAACAACAGTTATGGTACAATTTTATCCAACTGTTTAGTGGTATTTCAAATTGGCGTTATAATTGTTCAAACTAACGTTAAAAACATGACAATCTACATGCTACTGCTAATTTAAACTGCGAAATATAGTCTGCAAAGAAGATCCATACGACCCTCAATCGGCTTTCATTAATTGTCATAAACGTAGCACTCACCAACAACGTAATCTGGGGGTCCATAATCTTGTTGTCTGAAACCACCACGACCCCCACCACGGCCGCCAAAGCCACCTCTGCCGCCGCCACCGTAGCCACCTCTACCGCCGCCGCCTCGGTTATTATATCCTCCTCCTCCCCGGTTATACCCTCCACCTCTTCCACCACCTCCTCTGTAAGACATTCTTTAAAATATATATCTGGAATAAAAGAACACACACACACACAAATCAGAATGTTGAATTGACGGGTGAGCACAACGGACTGATGATAGCTAGCAGCTAGTTTATCTCCAGCCTTATATGTATCAATTTCTAAGCAAATTACTGCGTGTTTGCATTAACTTGCAACGCAAAATCTTTAAACGCAACGTCAACACGCTTAAAATTGTACAAAATCATCTCGATTGCATTTCAATTACGTTACCTAAGGCTTTGGCATCGACAACAATTTCCCACAGCTCTCCATGTGACAACACGTGTGACTACATTCTGCCGTAAAGCATTTTGTCAGTTGACTGTCGCGATGAAAAGACGGTTGAAGACGAAAGGTGTCGCAAAACCGATTGGCCATGTAGAACAGTAATTGTTGAGCCAAAAAAGTAATAAACAGCGCTAAATATTTAAACGCGGAAGATATGAGAGAGTAATATATAAAAATGATGGTAATATTTGCATATATGGGGTTTCGATCATGTATTTAGATTATTCCAGAATGTACATTGAGTTTTATTCAAATGTCTTTTTAAAGTCAATGTACTACGTACTACACTATTAACTGTCAGGTAGCCTTAAGGATAAACACTATTTACTACTTCCATAACTGGAAATTGTGGTGCATACTAGTACGTATTTGCCTTCCCAGTGTTATTCAGCAGAGGGCCTCCTCGTTGGATCTAGAGGTAAAACTCTCCTCCGTGATTAACCCTAATCCTATTTGTGAATGAATTCTGCCTACTAGTTTGGTCCAGGACTACTACTACTAATAAAAACCTTTGAAATAACATCCACATTTAAACGCATTCAAAAATATAAATATTTCCTGTGAGGTGTAGTCATTCTAATAGCGTGCCATATACATAGTGCGCAACTACAAATAATGCGCAACACGGACCTTAAGATAGATAACAAGATAACAAGGATTCGCGTGAAATCAAGGATAATTTTAAATGATTGTTTTATTCTTGTTTCGTTTATAGTTTTCTTGGGTTATTTTATAATTATAGTCACACATGCGCCCATGTCAACGACCAATGGGATGACGTCAAGATGATGTGAATGGCCACTAGATGACAGTGTTCTTTCAAGTAAAAAGCTACGCATTCCTGTCCGTACATTGCCAATTAACTTTATATCGTTGCTTTTCTATTCACGCGTCCTTCTGTTCATCCTTGAGACAACATGACAAATTCTTGCCACATGCGACGCCCTTCATTAAAATGACATCATTCCTACTCGCATCTCGAGTTACTCTGTTGTCTGTCCAAACGCTCATTTTTGAGTAGGATGTTGAGCAGAGGGAACAGGTGCGAGCGGACATGCTGTAGCCGATTTACAAAGGGAGGCCTGTGTCTCACGCCACCGTGATGACCTATATCATCTTTGGCGGAGAAGACGAGCGGAACCCATGCCTTTGAACCCCGCAAACCCCCGGAAGGGTCACGTAGTTGTGTAAAGTGATACTGCCAAGAGAAGGATCAGACATCTTTCTTGTCTCACCCTCATATGGGAATACTTGGGAGCGAAAAGTAGGATGAAGAATCGTAATGAAGTTAGAACCACCACCACAACTACTAGTACTATTAGATACTACCGTTACAAATACAGTATGACAATGACTACTACAACTGCTACTACTACGTTCACTCTACTAAGTGCTGCGACCACTACTTCGACTACTACTATTACTACTACTACCAACACCTATAATAATATAGGTAATAGTAGTAGTAGTAATAATAGTAACTATTGTACAACCACCCGGTACTAGTTGATGGTAGGACACATTTTTTGCATAACGGGAGACGTCAGTGAACAAAATTGTGTGTGTGTGTGTGTGTGTGTGTGTGTGTGTGTGTGTGTGTTATTACTTTTTTGAGACGGGGAACAATTATCGTCTTTTAAGAGTAAAATGTTCTCCACAAAATTTACTTGTAACAATAATTTCAGTCAATCTGTTCAGTACTAAATGATCCCCAGGTTGCAGACCAGTGATTGAGAACCTCTGCTGTACTTAACAACTGCATTCTGTAAATGCAACTATGTGCATGATAAAGTAGTTAGCAGTACTGAATGTAAAGGCAGTAGCTGTGGTGGTAGTGATAGTAGTAGAATGCAGTTTAGTCTTGTCATGGAGTGTTGGATTGAAGCAGATAATTTTTCATGTCTTGTGGAGATGAGTCTCTCATTTACAACTTTATAACATCGTGTAAGGCCGAACGTATCAGTACATCCTGTATTGGCGGAGCTAAAGCTAGCCTACAGTACATGTGACAGGAATTAGCTGCAGAATAGCTGGGATATGCTGGGGGTTTGCAGGCTCGACGACGGTCTTTACTGACTTAGGCAGGACACTTTTCCATAGCCTTTGCTGAGCTCTTTGGCCCTTCCATCCTGCTTTGCTCCTATTGCTTCCTGTGTACTTTTTACACCTTCTTTTAACTGCTACATTTGTGATTCTTTTTTTTTCATTATCTTACAAAACAAAAATATAAGTAAAAAAACTGGACAATTAATCATTAACTAATTAATTAAACATTAAACAGATCACAAACACACATTAGAATCACAAACTGACAAAAGCTTTTTAGCACATTTATCTGATTGTAAATAAGTAAATAGTGTTAGTAGTAGTAGTAGAATTAGTAATAAACAGTTAGAGCATATGTCACTATAAAAAGACTATTTTGTCTCACTATTAAGATTGGACCAGCAGCTACTGCACTATGAAAACAACTACTAATACAAGCACTACTTTGACCACAAGCATTTTATTTACTACTACTAATCTTACTAATACTCATGCTACAACCAGTGCCACCGACACCATTCCTCATATGACAATGGCTACTGTCACTACCAATGCAACCATTGTTATTAATGATCGCTTCTACTACTCTAATTGCTAGTATAACCAGTTGTCCTAACTTCTCATTCTGATGGTGTCATGATTCAGCATGAAGCTGTGCAATGGTGGACCCAAAGGCAGGGAATCGGGAAGCAAGTTGTACTCAAAAAAATCATATTTAATGAAAGGGGGGACCAAAAATCAAACTAGCAAAAGAAGGGTGGCAACCTGAAGGACATGAATAACTAAAGCAGCAGACAGGGGCAGGCTCGAAGAGGGAAACACTAAACTAAGGCGAACAGAGGCAAAGGCTTAACTAAGCGCGGCGGGGTAACTTGGCTACGAACTCTGATGAAGAGCAAAATGACAATCTGACAATGACCCGACACGAACTGAAAGCAAACTCAGACTTAAATAGACTAGGGACTCGACAAGGAAACGGGAAACAGCTGGGGAGAAACAAAAGGCAGAGGGAATTGATTGGGTGGTACAAGGAGGTCGAGTACACAGGTGGAAACAAATCATGCTAACGAGGATCGACACATGGGAAACCAAATGAGTGCAAGACACAAGAACTAAAAGAACTCACAACTTGGAAAAAAAACAAAATGCCCCAAAACAGAAAACCCAGCCCGAAACCACAATGGAAACATGACAGATGGGTGCCTATGAATACTACAACTAGTACTACAACTACCACCACTACTACTGAAATACTGACTCCTTTACATTTTAGCACAACTACGACCACCATGACTGGAATTTCTGACAACTTCTATTACTGTGCTACTGCTCTCCCTCCACCTCCAATTTATGAAGTGTTCTCCAGAGAAGTATAATGGTCACAAAAGTGGCCAAACTCTCAGCTTGAGTGCAACACTTCTTGGCAAAATTACTTTTAAACGGGGGCCCATTATGGCGTTTTTCCACACGGTAACTTACTTTGACATAATACACTGGTACCGGCATTACGTTCCAGACTTTGGTTTACGCAAAGGGGGCCGATTAAGTGTCTTGCGCAAACACCAAAGCTGCCGAGAAGTGTGTGGAAAATATAGTGATGACACACGCTAAGAGGGTAATAGACGTTATTAATGGAACGTTCAGAGCTAAGGTCTGTGTTTTGGGTTCAAACCACTGGCCTTGATAATGACTGTATCATACTCTTTTTCATTGAGACCATATGTCTGCCTATTCGGTAACCTGCCAATCATGTTCAATATGTGTGCATGTGTGTGTGCGCATATATGTGTGTGTTTTACAATAAACCAAAATGGACGATGTGAGGATGAAAAAGACCAAACTGCCCAGCAGCGGGTAGATAAACATACCATACATGAGAAGGTGCATGCTTGACAACTTCTAATCCACTGCTGTATTTTACTTGACTAATGGCGTCGCTGAGGTACTTTTATTACCACAACGAATATGACAATTACTCATACCTACTACTACAACAACAAGATAATGTGATCAGATACTGAAACATTTTTTACAGTATTTCTACCTCTATGGCGAAATAATTAGACAAAAAAAAAAACATGAAAACAGTGTTCATCCTGTTCGTTTCGGACTCACTAAAACCCAGGGTTTTCTTAAGTTTAAGATCTTTGCCATTGTTCCCTACATTACATTACAATACATTAAAGTATTTAATGCTATCGTTTGCTGTGGCTGCAGTTGCAGCTGCGTGCTTTGCATTTATGTGGTAGGCTAAACCTGAGCTGCTTCTGTGATAAACAAACTTTCTTCCAAAGAACACAGACTTTTATCAAAGGCACCATTGTGGGATTTTTTAAAAAGTTAAATTTACTATCAGACTGACAACTCTCACAGGCTACTCCATTTTCACATCCTTCTTCTGAACTTGCCCTCCTACCCGCAATGGGAGCCTATCAGGTTATGGCAAACACAATAATAACGGCGTGTCCAGTCAAGCGGGCCTCCTGGATGCCAGATGAGAGATGCTCAGCGAGTCCAGTGAGGGGGCATCCTGGATGCCAAATGAGGGGAGCTTGGTGAGAGTGTCCTGGATGCCACACAGGAGCAGGCTATGGCTGCAGGCCTGGCGCCGCTCGAGCAGGGTCGGACGGCGAACGCAGGTCCGGCATCGCTGGACCTGGGTCGGAAGGTGGCCGCTGGAATTGCACGGTGGCTGCTGTTGTTCATTTGACTGTCCGCTTTGAACAACAAACACTAATATCAACCCAGAAAATAACTGGGTCGGACCACACACAGCATTGTTACCAGCGGTATCAGATAGGATAGGTAAACACACAAGAAGGTGTGTGCGTGACAGCCTCTAAGCTGCTGTTGTGTTGCGTCTTGACTGAAGGTAGTAGTTGTGAGATTAGAGCTAAGGCTCTATGGCGGTGCTCCTTTGTGAGTCTTTGGCGGTGCGGAGCTGGTGTGATGTAGTTTGACAGATAAGCTGTCTAAAATCATCAGGCACTGACCTTTGTTCCATTCAATTATCCTCTGTTATGGTTTGGTTTTCTTTGGCACACTATTTCCATAGGGTCCCAAAGTGTGAACAAAAATCACTAACATTTATTTGACATCCATGAGTCAATCTTAAGGTCTATGTACTACACCGTTTGCCATTATTATCACACTAGTGGAAAGTGGAAGAAAATATAAAGACTTTACAAAAGATTGTATTAATTCTGTTTTGCTATACTTTTCAAAGTGTACAGGTGAATATAGAAAATACCAGAATTGGTGCCCCGAATTACCTGTTTTATACACAGGTAAGTCTTATATTTGGGGGAAATATCGTATTTCATTCACTAATCCTCGGTATGCTTCATCTTGCTAAAAATATTTCCACTTTGTGATGCGGATTGTTCATGGAAAGAAGGAGGCCCATGTCTCGCTGATGACTTGTGATCACAGTAGTCTGTGAGTGAGACAGGGAGATGCATCACTTTTGGTTTCTTGTTTTGTTATGTAGAAATGAACAATGAATGGCCAGACTTGTGGAGTGCAAAACAAATTGAAGAATTCCAATAAAATGTCTAAAAAAAAACCCCAAAAATGTTTGCCTCATGATGAAAACATTTTACATCCACCTATTCTGCTTGTGTGACTAGGAATATGTAAGTATAAACTGCACCTAATTAAGTCATGATACTTTTATAATACTAAGTAAAAATTACAGATTTTTGATTAGTGTTATCCTATATGCCACTTGTTCTCAAATGGTCTGTTTTTTAACTATTTAAAAAAAGGGTAACATTTGGAATATACCCACTTATACTACTTTTACTGCTATTACTACTAGTTCTACAACCACAACCCACCTAGGAATGACAAGTTCGACAACACTACCCTTTCAACTATCACTTCTACCACTATTACAATTACAAATACTACAAACAAAACTACAAATAATAATACAGCCATGACATATATTACTGCCACAATCACTACTACTAGTGCAACAACTACTACTATACTTTCTAACACCATGAACACTACTATCACGAATCCCACTACTAGTAACACAATTTTTTACAACTATGACTTCCACAAGAAACTACACCAACAAATACTACTACTACTTCTGTGAACTCAGTTTCTTATAGCCACTATTAATAATGTGTAATAATTATGCCTTTTCTTTTCATACTAATGAGATGACTAGTTGCACTTACTACATTCTACTACCAGTGTTTTCATTGTTTTTTTTTTACCGGGTGCACCTTCCGTATTTCTGATATAAAAACATGCCTTATGACTTCCTCCCTCAGGAGCTTATGATGGAGAGTAATGTCTAATAAGTAAATATGTGTATGAGGGTCCAGCAGGGGAGCAGGTGAGGGGCCTTGAGGTTGGACTATGTTATTGCGAACATACCTCGGTGACATTTTATTGTGTGCACTCGCTGCTGCCGATGATATTAAAATAATGTGTGCATGTTTGTGTTTGCCAGCAGGGCTTTGGAAGATAAAAGGCAAACATGAAGGCCTGTAGAGATTTTTACTAAAGAGAGTGAGTAGAAGGTGGCAATCAATTATTAGCTTTCCCTGTGTGACCTACTGATAAAACATGTTAGAATGGCAAAGTTAAAGTTTTGGTATTCTTATAAATACCTCGTATCATAGAAATTCAACTTTTTGGAGCTTTTAACAATGTTACAATGTTGATTTCTTACCATAAACCAGTGCTTCTCAATTAACCACATGTTGTTATACAAAATGTAATCTTGAATCTGATTCTTATAGTAGTGTGATTAGAAGGTAAGAAATCTTATCAATCATCTACATTGCTGCTAATTCAGTGGTGTGGCTGTACAAAGTATGTGGACTCTTGAAAAGGCAAATGAGAATTAAAGCTAATAATAAGCAGGCCATCTCTAATCTCTTAAGCAAACCTGCTCTCTCCCTTTGTGGCCTTTTTCTTTCTTGTGTGAGAAATAATGTATATTTTGGCAGGCCCCCTCTCCAACCCTTCAACCTCCCCCTAAAACTCACAAACAAACAGGCTCTTTCACCCCATCGGCATTCCCCCCATGTCTCTTTTGACTTTTGAATTGTCGTTATAGTTCAATCCAGTCTTCAAACATGCCTTATTCTCCCTCCACTGCCACCTTATTGGTTTACTTTAATTAGTGAAAGTGAAGACTTGGGGGGGAATGGCTGGGCAAATGAGGAAGAAGGGTGATGATGAGGAAGAGGTGGGGGGTGCAAATACTGAAAACAAACATGGCGTTTGAATGGGGAGGATGGCGGCGGTTGCATCGCAGACGGAGGGGGACACATGGTGTAAGCAAACACTCGTAATTGCATTAGATTCCCTATGGCACATGGGTAATCTTCACCGCAGAACCCCATACACCGCCTCCTACCCCACGCCCCCCATCCTCGAATCCCAAAACACAACAGGACACACACTCCTTCCTCATATTATTTATATAAAACCTCCAACGACGTCATTGATCATATAGGCTAAACATCCTTTATGAATGTGTGTGCTATGGTGTGTGTGTGTTTGGCTCATATCTTGACAGAATGAGCAAACAAATATGAGGGAATTGTGAGGTTTCTTGGAAAAAACATGTTAGCCATTCAGAGTTACGCACAAACCAAAACCAGTTCAATATCTTTTGTGAGTGCCCTGTCCCTGAACCGACAATGAATTGCCTGAGTCCGATAACGAGTCTGGATTCTGTGAACTGATACAATCAAGTCAATGTAGGCCGCTCGCTTGAGTCAGTGAGCTGATACCGCCTCATAATCTGAGTCTGTGACCTAGTCTAGCAAGTTGTGTAGCTCAGATCAGACATTTAGAAAAGTGTGGTTTGCAACATCATGGGCGTCAATCTAGCCAACCTGATTCACAGCCATTTGTTTCCTCCAAATACACCATGCAAAGGGTGTACAAATATCTTGGTGTAAGAAGAAACAGAATTTTTTTCCTGTCGACAGGTGGTCGAGGTGCACAAATGACCAAAAAAATGATATTTGGTAACAGGCACAACAATGAAATGTTATTTTGACCAGGTGCTTGGCTGTAAGGTCGACCTGTATAATCAGTACCACTTGCCAATTATACAAGAGTATAATCATTTTATGTTCAGTTAAACAGGCTGAGACTTCACACCAGGTCAATTTGTGAGTACCAAATCGGATCATTATTATATTGTTATGTACACTAGCGATTTGTGTGTGTGTGTGTGGGTGTGTTTGTGTGTGGTGAGATGTGAGAATTTTCAAATCTAAAATATGTGCCCTGAGCTCAAGGTTGGTAAATACCAGTCTAAAAGCACAATGGGCGGCTTGCTTGTGCTCTGTAGCAAATTCCTTCAGTTGGCAGTGTTTTGGCTCCAACAGTGCCAGTATATGTTTGTGTGCTTTTGTCAAATGGCAGCATACAAACTACATTTAGAGATAAACATGCCAACAGTCCTGTGCATTATCTAATGTTTTATCAAGATTTGACGGTATTATACCGTATTACTTTGGCATATTTTTAGCCATCTTTTCCCTTGCCATCTTGCTGGTGCATTGTGAGATGATATCTCTGTATATGGCTGCAATGATTTCGATTGTATTTTAATTGATCTCGTTTACAAGAGAAATGCTTTATTTTTCAAGTAAAACACTCTCATTGAAAACTCTGTCGCATGCCTTAACCGTCAGACCTCATTTGAAATCACAGCTCAAGTTTGAAACTTGACATTTGAAATCAAACCTTTAAAATCTTAACCATGGCTTGAAATCAAATGCTAACCCTTGTTTGAAACTTTAACACTGACTGAAAACTCCATCTTGACACATTAACTCTGACTTGAAACTTACTTTGAAATCAGAAACAATATTCTAACCCTAGTTAGGAATCCATTTGAAACATGGCAGAAATGATTTCATCTTGAATTATGATTATCAATGTATTACTTTACAAGCTAAATGTATTTTATTAAACATAGTTGAATGTGTGAATAACTATGTAAATTGCCTCCAATTACTTGCACTTTTTCTATTCATAACCAATCTTTTGAAATGTTAGCATGAATATTATTGTTCAGTTAATATTGACTCCCTGGATATATTATTATCACGATACACAACAAACAAAACAAGGGTTAGGGTTTCAATAGGTTTACTAAATAGTGATCTATTTTGATCTAAGGTCAGTTAAATACAATTATAACGTACAAGCATCGTTAAACAAATAAATACATACATAATGGACTTGCTACCAGCCTTGTTTTTAATTAAATATTTCAGAAATATTTGTAGCATGATTACAGCTGTATAAACTAACATCCTCTATTATTTTATATTATATATTGCTGTGTGTTACAAAGTTATCATCACATCTAATATTTTGGCAGGTTTTTCACTGCCAAGCGCGAGGTACCACCGGTAGAACTCATTTAAGTCAAGCAGCAATTGGAATAGTCGAAGCTAGCACTACCGTACTTACGTACTCTCGGACATGCTCGCATCGGAAGATTGTGTTGTCCTGCGGTGCAGAAGATGTTATAATGTAGTGGTACAGTCAAGTCGTATATTAGTTGAACCGAGAAACATGAGGTTATTTTGGAATCTTAGACATGAGGCAGCCATTTTGTGATGCTATCCCTTGTGTCAGCTGAAGTCAAAGCGGCGTCCTATGTGGGTGTTCGTTGTAGCTTGTCAGGACACATCTGCGCTTCCTGGGCCGGGGGAGGGAGGGATTACCCCTGGGCACAGGTGAGCCGAGTCAGACATGGCAGACGCGGTTGGGGTGGGGGTGTTCTGGGTCTGGGCTTTAGGGGATCACACTTTAAAAGCAACTCGCTGGGTGTTCCCCTGCTGCCCTCGCCCTGTCTCATCCCGCTTGTTTGTTTGTCAGTCATTAGAGCACTTTTGGGAGAGTGTGGGCGGAGCCTCTTAATCCTGGCCGGTAGTGATTACGAAGGACGGTCAATAAACGCTAATTGCCTTCACTGAGGGTTAATCCTGATGAAGATGTCGGACGTTGTACCATTGCTGGAATGATGGAAATATTGTTTTGGGCTCCTTTGACGGAAGAGCATTGTAAGGGAACTTCATAAGAAGTCACCCAAACTGTCTGCGGGCCTTCATAATGTAATAGGATGGATCAGTGTTTCCCAACCTTTATTTTGCCACGAAGCACTAACGTAACCTGAATTTACAATGTAAATTCTTAACTCTTTGAAATGTTATAAATTGACTCCAAGCTATTTCCTTCATTTTGCAGCATTTCCATAATTGAGCTTCCTTTCAGCCTGTATGAAGAAGGAAAATTATTTTTCATCCCCTACATACCAGGACGTCATAACGTTTTTACACCAGGGTTAGTTCAGGATAGGGTATCAAATTTGGGATTGTACATTTCGATATGGGGGTCCAAATTAGAGTTGGGTTTTAAATTTAGGTTTAAAACTGTGGTTAGGGCTTCACATTATTATTTATTTTATTTTTTGACAAAAATAACATTCTGGTTGCAATTCTACTGAAAGCCATAATTGGGTATTCGTAATGGAAAAATATTATTCGTACGACAGTCGTTGTCTTAGTAAGTTTAGCACATGAACTTTAAGATGGACATCGAGCTAATTGAAACACACACACATAAACACAGACACACACAAGATCAAACAGCTCTCGAGCTGTTCATCTTGTGTAGCAACATCACAAATCTTTGTTGATGCAGTAACGGCTAGACTACACCAGGGGAGGCACTTTAGCACAAAAACACATTTCCTCCTCGTTGATTGAAAATGATGTCGCCTGTGCTCAAAGCTATTTATTGGTCATTCAGAAGCTCTTACTCCCGAATATAGGTGCCATTTAAAAGAACCCTTCTTTTGAAAATATTTGAAAAAGAAAACAAAAAGTCCAATCCTTTCTTATTAAGGAAAGCATTTTGAGGTCCGGTATCTTTGTCTTTAGTGATCCACAAACAACATTACATGATTTTCATAGAGCAAACTAATTGCCCTTGTGCATAGCTACATTACAAAAATGCAGACAGGAAATGAGCAAGAACTGAAATCAACATTTGAGGTGCTTTTGGCAATGGTCACATTATTCACTGACTGCACTTGTGCATTTTACAGACTGGTTTTTATTATTACCAAAGAAAAAGAACAATACTCCGTAAAATACAGAGATTTTAAAGATAACTCGCTCCCTGCCCATTACATTATAATAATTAGTTTACGACAGTCATTTTTGGACCCATAACAGGGTTATTCTTAACTGAACGTTTTTTAGAGTAGGCACATAGATAAACAACGCCGTGCTTATAAAGTAACTATCCAGGTCTTTATAGCTTTCAAATAGTCTTTATTTGTAATATATTTTACATGTGGCTCTCCGTGTTTCAAGCTTAAACCATTGGTACATACAACTAACTGATAACACATTGATCACTTTTGGGGTGAATTTTGTACTTTTTCTAAATCTATACTGTTGATCAATTTTCACATATGGGTGTTATCTTTGGTAACTATTGACTAATTGAAAGTGTTGAAAATGCTGGTCGGACATACTTGCCATTTTGGGTTTTTTTATGAAAAGTGATGCTTTTGGAGATAAGAAAATTCCGCCCAATGCCAGTAATATTACAAATATATTTTATATCCCACAAAGACTAACCCATACTTGAAACCCTAACCCAGATTTGAAACCCCACTTGTAAGCCCAAATGACATTTTTGCATCCGACACTTTTTTCTTTTGAATTCAATATGAGAACATGCTTAAATTTTTTCGATATACTGTACACATAAATATAGTGTAATAAAAATGCTCATAATAAGTTCAAAAATGGGGAGTTGTAGGATGTGTGGGATATATGCGAACCCCTCACACAGTGCATGCAGTCTTATCAAGTGGAAGCACATGAATCACTTTAATATTACACAAGCATTCATTTGTTTCACTGTAGCCGCAGAAAAGAAAATATGCTTAAGTCGTACATTATGCCTTTATCTGTGTTTAAAAAAAAAAAAAAAAAGATAACATATCATTGTGCGTGTTTGCAAAGTTAAAGTAAAATTTCCAAAAGACTTGATTTGAACTTCATTTAGTTGTCAACCCTTCCAGCGTTCCCACGTGGATTTTTCATGTGTTTGCTTTGGAATCCCGAAAATCTTCGCACAATCTGCAAAGAATAAAACAACTTATTAAGTTAAAAACAGTAATTTCCCACGAGCATCCACTCTCCAAATGCTTCTTTGGCCCACAATCATGTTCTCAATTTCATTTTTCTCTTAACGTCTTAATGAACAGAATGAGGATTTGATGTCCTCCGCGCACATCACTCAGAGGACCCATGTGCACGTCTTTGTGTGTGATGCCACTTTTTGATATCAAGAGAAGAGCTAATACATAAATTACAAAAATCTGAAAATGTTTTTGGTATACTTTACTTGTTTAACATAGTTGTGACAGTTAATAGGTTGAAATTGTATCATACACTCATTTGAAAATTGCTGTTTTTTTGTAAAAGTGAAAGCTTTGGATAGAGGAGGTAAACAACTAGACTTATTGTGTCATTAAATGCTTTTAAAATTTGTTCGACTAATATTTATATCATTGTATTCGTTTTTCCTGAAATAATCTGAAGTCAACTCGAGAGAGGCATTTAAAGAGTTTTGATGGGCTACTCGCCCAGTCAGTGTCTCAAGTAAATGAAGGCACAGGGTGAAATGTACCTCGGCTTTGTGCTCCACAGTAAAAACGCCTCATAAAACGTTACGGCATCAAGTCGAGAGGTGCAGAGTTGAAGCCATAAATCACCTATCCTCACCTCTTCATCATCTTGTCCTCCTTAGCAGACTCTTCAGAGTTCCTGGTGGACTTTGACCTCGTCAGCATGACGTGGAATCCAGACACAATCCACATTACACATGCGCCCGCATGCGTCTTCTGTAAAAGACAAGCAAAATACATCATAGCATTTTACAAAGCACGATAAAGTATTTGGTGTTTAAAGTTTGAAATCCTGAGGCGGAATACATATGTAGATCTTTGTTAAATGTTCAAGTAAAACACCATTCTAGTATGATAACATTCTCGCAAAATTTACCATTGAGAATAAAGTTTAAAGTTAATTAAATATTTAGCAATTATAAATTGGAAAAGTAATAATATTTTAAATGCCAAATCTGTCGTAATATATTGTGCTTTCAAGGTAAAAATGTTTTAAAAAAACATTTGAAACGTTGCACTTGAAAGTCAAATAGTAAATACACAGAATACAATATGTTAAAAGCAACATATTTTTACATTAATAAACAAATAAACATTTGTATTTACCAAGGTGAATTTGTTCCTTTTTGAGTAAACTATAGGGGTTAGGAGTTAGGGTTAGGGTATAGTATAGGGTTAGGGTTAGGGGATAAGGTGTAGAATATAGTATTTTGTGCAAAATACATTAAAATGGAAGACTTGCAAAGACAAAACCTAACATTTAAATTTAAATTTCTATCAAAATATAGTAAGTAAATTGCAATCATGATATCTCACTGTCACAATAATAGAATGTAAGACACTTGCAAATTATATATTTTTTGTGTCCAAAGAAAGAAATAATAGCATTTAGAGTTACAAACATTTTCAATGTAAATTACAAGAAAATTTCAATACCAGGACAAAAACACAATTGAGTTTCAAATTAATAGGAATAGAACAAAAATGTAGTGTAAAATAAACTATGCATACATATTAATGGAGAAATGGACGAATACAAATTATAGAATTTCCAGCAAAATGTAATATTTTCTGTGAAAAGGCATGGCACACACGTTCACGATTAAAACACAACAAAAACAAAGCAAACAATTACTAAGGTAGAACAGAAGAACATCAAATCTGTTTGAATGTGAAGTATCAACAAGTCAGCAAAATATGCATCTGACATTTTCAGTTTAGCTTGAAAACTGTTTTGTGGGTTAAAATCTGCCTCGAGATGAGGTTTGCGCCATGTCGATAATCTGAGGGGTTATACCTTAAAATGACAAAATGAAGCATCTCCCTGCCCAGCATTTTAGCGGTCCCTACATTCAAACTTAGAAACACGCCATAAGAAGCCATTTCAAATGCACATGCCTGTTTAAATGTGTGTGTGTGTGTTCTGCTCTACACACATGCGGGCGAGCATGCACACACGCAGATGGTCCTTCTGCTGTCTTGCACACAGCAGACCTTGAGCATATCCTTGTGCAAACTGAGGCAGAAACTTCATTCCGCAAGTTCATCTTCTATGTGTAATGTTTTTTCCACAACCCCCCTATTTTGGACACCCTTCAATTAACACAATGCAGTGCGGCAGAACATCACACATAAAGAGTTAGCCTAACCTTACTTCAAAACAATAACTTTGACTTGAAACCCAAATTTGAAAGACGAATTATGGCTTGAGACCATAATAATTTGAAACCATAACTCTGGCTTGAAGCCATTTTTGAAAACCTTGATGTTAACTTGAACCTTAAACTTGAACTTTAAAACTTAGTTTTAAAATCTGAGCTCTGTCTCGAAACCCAATTTCTAAACTTCTCGTGCTGGTGGGCAGTTGGTCAGTACTGATGGACTGTATATATATATATATATATATATATATATATATATATATATATATATATATATATATATATATATATATATAATGCTGACAGTGTATGTTTGTGTGTTTGTTATTCTATCAAACCAAAAGGTATTGACTATACGGTAAATTGCAAGAACGCATACGAGTAGAGCACAAGACTAAAATAAATGACCTTTATTGCGTTTTTCCTCAACCAAATTTCCAACCGCTTGAATACAAACACCCTATTCAAGAAGCACTTTGCTGCTGAGTGCACTTGGAGACGCGTTTTGTTGGTTCAGCCATGCAAAGCAGCATTTGCCAGGCATACGACTAAGGAAATATTTGGCTCTCGCTTTGCGAGACAAAATGTCTTCTTCTCCTCCTTCGCCGCACTCGGCGAGCGGCAAAAACCTGGAAACTAAACAGTGGAGAGGATCACAATTGATCCCTCGTCTAAGCCGCGCTCAATCGCACTTAAACGGGCCGGCTTCTCCGAGCACAGGAACCGGTGCAAACCTTTAAGTCCGCAGCTAATGCCGCTTTAGTCAGGACGACATCAGACAAGCTACTAGTTGAATGAGGCCCTCTACATTTTTTGCCCGGCCACCCTTTTCAAACACTAACTTGAAACCTTAACCCTGGCTTGAAACCTTACTTTGAAACCCTAACCAGACCTGAAATTCTTTAATTCAAATCCCAATGCTGGTTTGAAACCTTTATTTGAACTACAGTCTCTACATTAAAAATTTAGCCATTGTTTGAAACCCATAACAAGCTTTGAAATGCAAGGTCTTGTTTCAATCCTGACCCTGACTTCATAATCTCATTTGAAAAACCCATCATGGTTTGATAACCGAAACTGAAACCCAAGCTTCCAAATTGAAGTCTTCTACTTTGAATATTAATACACAGACACATGAAAGGAATTATTTACTAAAGTTAGAAATGTTATTTAAACCAAGGAATGTGTTAAAGGGACAGTGTATAAAATACTGTTTTTCATTAAAAGGAATTCTTTCAACGATTGTAAAATTCAAAAACTTGCAAATGATTGTGTTCTTAATGATCAACAGCATGTTTTGAATATAATCATAGGTCTAGTTATCATTAAATTATATTTCGTGGGGGTCCTTCTTTGGAGGCGGCCATGTTATTCATAGCTACGGACAGTGGTAAATGCAGAACTTGCAGCACCTCCTGCTGTTTTTTTTTCAGCAAGCTTTCTGATGTGGGTACTGCTTTATGACCTTAGTTTGCCTTTGTGCATTTTGAAATGTTAATAGCTCTATCTATCTATCTATCTATCTATCTATCTATCTATCTATCTATCTATCTATCTATCTATCTATCTATCTATCTATCTATCTATCTATCTATCTATCTATCTATCTATCTATCTATCTATATCTATCTGTCGTCCGTCCATCCGTACGTCCCAATCACGATAAATTACGTGAAACCCATATTGTGGCCAACGCGCGATAACTACAGTGAAAAACAAAAGTGATTATTTTAAAAATATTGAAGTAATCTGTCAAGGCCAATAATTCTTCTTTGATCAATTTAAAAAAATAAATTGGTGTAACACGAACTGAAATCTTTTAAATTGATCAAAGCCTAAATATTGGCCCTCAGGATTATTTAAATATTTTCAAATTAAGATCATGCTTTTTTGTCACTGTAGCTAGCTATCTAGCAAGCTATCGAGTTAGTTAACCATCTTCATTTTGTTTCAACCCTTATTGATTTTTCATTATTGACCCCATTTCCAAAAAAATGTACATTACCCTCCATTTCTTGGAGTCACCTTCAAACCCAGCAAAGTGGCCCACCTCCCGAGTCCCGGTCGCCCCGAGAACGAGGATGACATTTCCTCACCCTTCCTCACCTCCCTCTAATCCAATCAGTGAGGTCCACGTTTTCTAATATACTGGTGGTCTCATACTCTGACTTGATCCCTGCAGCTGTGCCGGACCGCTCATTGGCAAGATTAAGGCCTGTGCAGCCCCTCTGATCATGTATTTCAATATGAATGGGACCAATAAGGGGGTGGATTAGGGCTTAGTTACTTTGGAAATCCGAGGCCCCCCTTTGATGCCCCCGGGTTCGAGCGGCAAAGGCGGAGCCCCGCCTGGTCGGTGTGGCGTGGCGTGGCGGCAGCGATGGCGGCGCCACCTGGCAGTCCAATGTTTGCTCATATGCACTCATTAAACAACACCGAGCCTGGCACCGCCGCGCGGCGATGAGCGCTGGCCCCCGATGGCGAGCGCCGGCCACGACCAGATGGCGCCGTCATCGGCGTGCCAGGTGGGGCCTTCGTCGACGCCCGCCGCTCGTGAGACGCGTCGCGGGCGAGGGATTTGAGATTGTGCGAGGTGAGGGAGAGGCGACGATGGACCGAGAGTGTTGCCAAGGAGGACAAACAAACAAACAAACAAACAAGACAAAGTCAATGCAAACTTCCAGCAGGGTACTGATGGACCTTTTATGGTGTTCAACAATGACGCTTGGTGCTTGTGATGACACTTTTCTGTTCCTTTGTTTAGATGTCACATCCAGTTACTTGCATGATTTGATTGGTGCAGTTCCTGACGAAAATATCGAGGATTACTTAGCTTTGGTTCAATTAGCAATATTTAAAAACACATGCAAACACATTTTTACATTGTGTCTTAACTTTAGGGTGGATTGGACACATTCAGGCTTTCAACAGGGTTTCAAATCAGGGTTTATACCAAATTTAAAGTTGCAAATAATGCTTTCAAGGAAAGGCAACATTTTATATTAAGGTCTTATACCAAGTCCGGGTTAGGTTTTCAAGTTAGGCTTTTAAAAAAGAGATCAAATATGAAATTTTGCCATCTCAAAACAGGATGTCACTACCGATTTAATGAATCCACTGCCATTGATGGCTGTTTACGTCAAAGGTCCATTTTTACTGGGCTGGAAGCGAATGAGTAAATGTTTAAAACCATCGGTAGTGCCTTGAGCCCTGGTTAGGATTTTGGAACTTGTGTGTGGGTTTTGAATTGTATTTCAAGACACAATTAGTATGAAGCAAGGTTTAGGGTTCTATTTTCGGTTAGGGTTGACTGGCTTAAGGTTTCAAATTGGTGTTTGAAGTCTGTGTTATGCTCTCAAATCCAGGCTTTAAATTGGGGTTTCAAACAAGATTCCGGGTTTCAAAGGAGGGTTCCAAATTTTCATGACTGCATTTGGGGTTCAAAACTACATGTGGAATCTAATCATTCTGATTGGTTGCCTTACGACTTGGGTTGTCACAGCGTTTTCATGTGGATGTACATATACCGTTGTTACCTTCTCCAACCAAAAGTTGAATGCCCAGACTAACTGTTCTCATTTTGACTGCCAGCCATGAGGAAAGCATTGGGCCAGAATCCAGGAAAAAGTGCTTTTGGCCTGGCTCGACACAACCATGTTTGTTGGCAAGAGCTGGAACCAGCGTCCTTCTGCGCCCTCCAACTTTGGATGGAAGGTCTTTTCAAGGCTCTCCTGGCATCACGGGGTCCCGGTTTTCGTATACTTGAAGAGTTGGAGGTGATTAATATTTGTTTTGCCTCCTCTGTGGGAGAGGAAGCCCCCCAGCTGATCCACTGTGAGTCTGGTTTAATCCCCAAGCAGGTCCACCCCTGCTTTTGCCGTTTCCTTGTGTCGGGCTGCGTCCGACAAGAAGGCATGCTGTCAGGAGTCCTTAAGAGGTGCTGATGAGGTTTTAGTCACGCTAGACAAAATCCATGGTGGTTCAGTGGAAATGAGACCCTGTTTGGATTTTTCAGACTTTGCGGAAAAACGATGAGCACATCTTCTACTTCACTAAATCTTTGTTGTATGCAAAGCGAAATAGGAGCAAAAAACACTATTTTTGAGATGGAAATGGAATTCAGGGTTAAATATTCATATTTTAGTTTTATAGGGACATTGCAAAGCCTGCTTTAGGATGCCAAACAGGAGCCTGTATCAAATTAGGATTTCAAGAGGACTGATTTTTGGGGTCCATCACAATCGCCATTAGCGAGTGTAACTGACCACACACAAGCTGGGACAACATGTTAATTTAAATAGCTTACAGTATTTACACCGTGTACTTATATACGGTTTATAATGCATTCAAAAAAATGTTCATTCATTACCTATCAAAGCATTTTTGCCATGAAGCAAAGCAGAACTTGAGATATGTATAATTGGATGTAACAACTTGATGTACTTAAAATAATATTTTGCATTTATTACATTTATAAACGAACATACTAGTGCAAATAAAAACATATTTTTTGGAAAGGATCAATCACATCATTATAGGGCAAATGATGGGGTAAAAATGTTGAGTTTGGGTTTCTTGCCACGTTATGGATTTCATTGATGATAAACTATAGTAATTTGGTTGGATTTCAAGCCTGGGTTATAGCTCTCAGGTTCATGATTTAATATTAGAGTTTCCACTCCAAATTTCAAATCCAATATGAAACTTCCATGTGAGGGTTAGGGTTTCCAGGTTTTAGTACGGGTTTGACACCATAATTAGTTTTGAGCCATGGTTAATGAGTTATGTTTCAAGACAAATTCAGTGTTTCAGTCTAGGGTTAACATTTTCCTGTATGGTTTATAACCAGGTTTGGGGTTACAAGTTAGAATTCGAAGAAAAGACTGTATGTCAAACAGTTTATTGTTTCAAAGTAGGGTTTCAAACCAGCGTTAGGTTTTTAAAACCTGATGCAGTATATGGTACTACATAGATACAGTTCTACAACTCCTCGGGGTCTATTGAGGACTTGTGTTTACAGACACTGTGCTCCTTTTGTGGCCACATAGCCCGTAAAGGAGACGGCAGGTGCGGTTAAGGTCCAAAGGCATCGTGTTTCCCGTGCGTTGTAAAAACACAGCTGTCTGTCTGCACCGGGCTTGCCTTTCTCTCCAGCTCCTTGTTGCCTCGTTGGCGTCGCCGGTCAGATCGCAAACACTCACTGGCGCTCTTTAGAGCACAAATGGACAGAGAGGCAGAACACACTTAGCAACTGGATGGGCCCACGATGACGGGAACCCGACACCACAATGATATTTAGCACACACATGCACACATACGCACACGCAGGCACACGCAAACACGCACAGCAGTAAACACTGGTCGGGCCTGCATAAAGCCTTGTATTCTGATTAAAATGAAACTGAATGAAAATACAAATAGAATAGGCAGGTCGAGTACAAATGGAATTTTATTTGGCTTCACAGGAGTAAAGGCTCTCGACTAAATATTTATCTCCATTAAATCCACCACGATGTCCAACCTGCACTATAATTTTTTTTTGTCCTGGTTTTAGTGAGTTAAAAATCTAGTTAACTTCTGTCATCAAATCTATGTACCAAATTAATCGACCAAATTCACAAACACCGGTATACTATACCTGTCATCATGATGGTGAGGGCAGTCCTCCTCAAAATATTTGACAAACTTGTTTTTTACTTTTTTCAGTTTTAGACTAACTTGTTACCTGTAAAAACATTGTTAAAATGTATTTACAGTTGTTAAAGTAGATGAACATTTTAGCAGATTTAGTAAATTAGAAAACTATATATGTTTTATTTTGTTAATGTTAGAAAGGATAGAGTTTTAGATATACTTATAACAACTTTTATAGATGATAATCTTTTGTATATTAAAAATAACTGAGAAGCACTGCTGTAACCAAATTGTCAAGTGTGTCACTGGACACGGGTGCTTGCCAAAATAAAAAGGGCTCTATGTCTTTCTAATAACTACGTTGCTTGGCCATTTGTAGAATGGCAAGCGCACACCAGCAGAACAACTATATGTTATTAATGATGGTGTGTACAAAATTTCTGATCTCGCGATAAGGACTTTTATTATTTTGATTAGTCAAAGTTTCACCAGTATTTAGTTGGACAAAATAATGCTAAAATGCCTGAGACAACAAGACTATGAAATGACAGTTTAGTACGATGATGCTCTCTGGGTTTTACAGTACTACACAGGGTGAAGAACTCCAGCGTGTCTGCAAGGTGGCAGTTATAGTGAAGGAGGAATTAGTTGTAGTGTTGTTTGAGTCTCTGCTAATCCTCTGCTGATTAGTGGAATTCTCATCAGGCCTCCTCAAGAGCCAGTGAGAAAGTGGCAGGGTGGGAAAGTGAACACACAACACACATACATAAGAAAAATAAAATGCCCCTCCCTCTCTCCTCACCATGGACTCACTCTGGCCA
This sequence comes from Hippichthys cyanospilos, assembly GCF_059441005.1. NCBI lineage: Eukaryota > Metazoa > Chordata > Actinopteri > Syngnathiformes > Syngnathidae > Hippichthys > Hippichthys cyanospilos. The sequence goes on from NC_142381.1 coordinate 7,546,521, forward strand.
ATAAAACCTGAGGTCACCTGACTTGGCCGCACTAATCCCGCAAGATTAGCGCTCTCTTTCTCTCTCACTCACTTGCAAACCACTCCAGCCCGAGCGACCCGCCCTGGCAAATCCCGAGGTAAATGTCGGCAGCTTCCGGCTGAGTAGCGCACTGGATTACAAGGAGAACGGGATAATATTTACAAGGCCTGGTGCCAGTGAACAGTCACGGTGCCTTGTTATAGCCTTTTGTCCATCTCTGGCTATTTAAGCACAGTGTAGTTGTTATGAGTGTGTGATGAAGGTCACAGAAGAAAATCCTGGCGCAGATTGAGCCAATGGGGGTGATTACTTTGAGGACCATTAAGAAACCATGACTTTTGGCATTAGTTTGGTGTTAGTTCTCAATTTAGCAAGGCCGGTTCAGTGCTATTTCAAGCGACGGTTCTAGAACATTACAGGAGTACTTGGCTCTAAATTGTTATTGATTTGAGATTCAAACATTAATGGCAAATCAGGGAAAAGCAATTCTTTTCCGATGTGGTGAATATATATATTTTTTTTCAAAATCAATTATATTTTGCTCTAAGTTAAGAAAAGCATTATGTGGTGTTTTAGGAATACTGTAATACATTAAAAATTATGATTAATTTGATCCCTGAACTTAAATCATTGTGTCCACTTTGTGTAGGATATCATTCAAAATTGTTAGATTTTTCTTTCCCTAATGCAGTAGCGTTCTTGCTGTAACAAAGAACAGTAAAATGCGGTGGTGTAAAAAAAAAATCCATTCAAAATGATTACTGATAAAAATTTTACAAATATAATTATCCAAAAAAAATAGTAACTTGCACATTTTATGGTGTAGTAGAAAATATTCATTGGATCTCAGAGTTGTTCCACGCTCACCAGTGAAACTAATATTAAAGGATAATTCCTTTGAAATTTCCAGGGTTTGCTTCTGAGTGGGTCTTGTTCTAAACCCGATATAAACACATAGTGTACATGTAAACAGGATGCGCAACATTCCCGAAAACTGACACATTTCCCTGCACAAACACAAACAACCACTCATTCTTACAAACATACCTAGAAAGAATCAAGAGTGCTTAATATATCTACCATGCCTGGTTTTGGAATGTGGGAGGAAATTTGAGTATCCATAGAAAACTCATACAGGCAGAGGGGGAAGATGCAAACCCCACACAGAAAGGCCAAAGCTGGAAGTAAAACCATGATCTGTGCACTCCAAGGCAGACATGCTGCCAGGACAAAGCCTGACGAGATCACAAGAGCTGCCACCTTCGCCGATATGCTCTTATATTTGCCCTTTAGTAGGATAGAGGCCTAAATTCTGAAGTTTTATTGCCTATTCCATCCAGATTACTGTAGCTGGATCATTTCAGGTATTCTCTGAAAATAAAAATAGCCAAGTCATTTCAGGGCAAATTCTGGGACTTTAGAAAACACCGTGAAGAAAACGATGGATCCGTAGGGTCTACCCTGGACAAATTCTGTGAGTTTGCTAGGATGACAAGTAGTCATTAAATCCAGTTCACACATAAGTATTCTTATGTATACATAGAGCTTTGGATGGGAAAACCCCCCAGAGACTTGGGCCACAGCAAGTGATGGATGGACTGCTGTTATCTCTACTGTAGATGGCACTGTTAACCTTGACTTGCACACATTCGAGGGAGGGAATGGTCTGCGTCTGCTCCTCGTTAGAAGGGGAGGAATTCATAATAAAAGGGGGAAGAAGGGGAGATGGCGAGGGACGGGGAGTCCAATAACATCAATTATCTCAGTCATCACATCATGTTGTGTTAACATGTTAGCTCCACGGGGAACAAAAACAACCCTGAGGACAAAAGCGTAGGTAGAGGATTGTTTTTTTTCCCTTCATCTGGTGTTTTCTTCGAGAAGTGGTGAGCGAGGAAGCAGAGGGGGTGGGAGTTCGGTGAAAGGTGAGCGTGTTATTGTAGCCGAGTCAAGAGGAGGGCAGTGTGTCGCTCGCACGCGAGGCTCCGACTTAAGAGGCCGGCATTCGTGACGTGGACTGACACCGACCGAATGGTGCAGACCATCCATCTGGAGATGAGGGATGACCTCAGTGTTGTTTCCAGCTCCAGGCCAGACAAAACACGGCAGTGAAGCTTCATCTGGTTGTCGCATTGTTTGCCCCAGACAGGAAGTCCAATTTGGGTCGGCGTGGAAGCACACATGGCCGCAATGATGTTTGCAAATATTGTCCCCCCTCCATAGTACGACTTGAGAACTGATAGACCAGGACGGAGGGACCCAGCCCTGTCTGGTGACCCTCACTCGAACCCCCAAACTGTCATTTGGGTCGCTTTCCAATTTGAGTCTCTGAAGCCTAATAGAAGGCAGGTGCGGGATAGAAAATACCACAAAAATTGTCAGCAGATCCAAATCGTTTCGGTTCCGCTGGCTCATCAAAATTTTCTAGCGATAGCATTTCCTACCAAATTTGAAGCTCATATACTAGACAGATTTGACTTTTTGTCATTTCTTGGCAGTCAAGTTTGATGACACTAAATAATGCTAATGCAAAATATTTTTTTCTGAAATTTAAGTTCGCAAAGCCGGGTTTTCATAAGCCCCCATCTCACTGACGAGTGAAGCTTGGCAAGTGTCAGCAAAGGTAACGGCTCTTTTAATATCATAAGGATTTGTTCAAGGTCACCAGCATCCACTATAATGTCGCAAGAGAGGGGGGTGCCACCCGTGTTTCTTTTTTTCTGCTCTTTCCTTAACAGTAGTAGTACAGTACTAGAGTAATACAGGCGAATATCTGGTGACACTTTTGCAACCTCTGGTGGCATTTTGGAATTAGTTGGCAAGCTTGAATGCAGCGTGACTAGCTCGAAACAGCCACTACCTTTCTGGACATTCATCAACGTTCACCTTCTGTAGGATACAAGCCTAGGAACATGAAATTTTGGAGTCAATCAGAGTAGACTTCCTCCAAAATAGCTAAACAAATTCCTGTGCAAAAAGGCATGTAAAGTTTGACACTTTTGTTAAATATATATATATATATATATATATATATATATATATATATATATATATATATATATATATATATATATATATATATATATATATATATATATATATATATATCCACAAAAAGTGTCATACCTGATTGGGATTATCGGTTCAGCAAACTCATTAAGGATTTTTATACCGTCCAGTTATCATGTAAGATGGCAAATTTGCCCATGTTATGAACTCCTGATAAGTGCAAGAGATGGGAAATTGTCCTGGAAGTTAGCATAATCAGCTCATTAGCCTTGGGTTAATATTGTCTCAGCAAAGCGAAGATCAGGCACTCCGTTTGATGACGTTTTAACTGTCGTCCTCACTGCAGGAAAGTATTCATTTCAGTTGTAGAGGCAAATATGAGGGCATCGGCATTTTATATCCAAGACCCATACACAGAAATGACTTTTTGAGTTTTTTGAGATTTTGAGTTCACTGAATTCTGGTTAGAGTTGCAAGGATGCTATCCAAAGTTGTGCTTCCCTGACTTGAAAATTCAACCCTTAAAGGCAATTTCATGAAATTTGATTGACAGGCCTATCAAGTGTAGAACTAGAAAAAAGTCTTGGGAAGCCATGTTCAAAATGACACAGGAAGATGGGCATTTTGGTTTAAAGCTGCAATTTTAGCTTGATTTACTAGTTTATTTCAGACAAACTTGTCTGAGAGATTTTATCCATCTTCTATAAAAGTGTGTCCTTATGTACTAACTAGACACACAGCAAAAAAACAATGCCCTAACAGACAAGGTTAGCCATTTGGCTTTTTGTGGCCGTTTTAGGGTTCTTTTGTAGTAGTTCTACTTAAAGGACCATTTTAAAGTGTGAAGCATATTGACAGGAACCAATGTTTCTTCCAATGGTGTAACCAGAGTGAAGCAATTACAGCTCAGACACGCCTTTGAATGGGTCACCGCCCAGGGGAGGGCAGGCGTCTCGATGGAGTTTTGCCCATTAAAACACCATCAGAGCATACCGTTTATTTAAAAAGACATCGGACTCTCCAGTGCTACTGTTGACACTGCCTCCGCGGGAAAGCAAAGAACATACAGTTTGAAAATCAAAGAGCCATCAGTGCCGTACTTCAAAGTCACGGGGATGCGAAAAGACCCCCCCCCCCCCACCCACACACACACACACACACACACACACACACACACACACACACACACACACACACGCACACACGCACGCTCACACTTTTAAGCCTATTTTTTCACCCATTTGGACAAGAACTCTATTTGTTTTGAAAGCTCCAAATTTTTGGTTTTTGCATTTGCACGTTGAAGAAAAACTGACATTAATTTTAATCAGTTTAGATTATTGCTCAGATAAAATGAGAGGAAAAGTTGGAATGTTTAGGTTTTCATTAAAAAAAATTCTACTGGTAAATTTCAGTCCAGTTATTAAAATTTTTTTTTAAAAAAACATTTTATATTTTAATCAATACAAGATTGCATCACTGCTGAGATCAAAGATAAAATAAAACAACCAGACCTCCCCAAAATAATCCAATGAGCCACAGTTTTTGCAGTTTTAATTTGATTAGATACAACAATAGATATAACAACGACACATTTGCACACAATCTGCTGGTAAACTACCTAACTCAAACCTATCATCTTTTCAGAATTTCCTCCAGAATTCAAATGTTTTTAAGCGTTACTTGCTATCTGTGAAAACACTAGTGTGCAAAGAAGCAGGGAAGATGTTGAACCGTCACTACCGTGCAGATAAATCAGTCAACACCCGCAAGACCCCAGGGGGGCCCCGCAGCCACATGCTGGTCTTATCTAGAATATTCCACTACGATAGCAGCTTTTCTCTCTTCTAATTGTCCTGTCAGTGATTCGGTAGCATTGGATGCGTGTGCGCAGTGCGTATGGTGTCTTTGTTGGCGCCGGCTGGCTTGTGTGCGCGCACGCTGAATGCAAAGTAGAACTTCTGCTTGCCAACATTGGAAGCATTAGGAGAGGCTCAATCAAATGCATCTTTCTCAGAATTAGGCAACGATCCAGCATCCACTTGTGGGACTTTTTCCTTGTGAGCCTTTCAGCAAACAGATCATAGGCAGTTAGCAACGGGTATAGGCTAGCGTTACGTGGTTCAGCACTATAGTCTCTTTTATTTGTGTGCTAAATCAGTCATTTGTCCTCATTTTTAAAAAAGCACAACTTAAAGCATGGCATTAAAGGCTCCTGAAAATCCTATATAATAATGTTTGATAATTGTAACATTAAACGAAAATAGTGAATTGGCATCATTTTGAAAAGGAAAAAAAAAAGGAAAATTAATAATAAGTGTGCATTTTATTAGGTTCCTTTGTTTCCATGTGACATTGAACTGCACGTCACGCTACATTCACTGTCATGGTAACGCTGTTTAATGAGTTTGGCTGCATTCTGCCAAGTGCTGCTGCTGCATCATTATGAATTCACGTGTGTACCTTATACATATGAATATGCATTGGCATATACAGCATTTGCCAGCAGAGCTGTGACTTGAATTAAACTAATAAAGAAGAACAGGTAGCCACGGGCCTTTTGTTGTATCAGAATCATAAAAATCGAAACATCTAATAAGAAAATGTACCTAATCTTAAAAAAGCTGACTTTTTTTTCCATGTATTGTTCTTCACTAATATTCAATAGTTTTCTTCACTAATGTATCACACTGATATCTCGTTTTGATGACATTTCTCCTGAGTCGTAGGTCGAACGAGGTCAGCGGATAACGGCTGACAAATTACTCTCAGTGCCCGTCTGCCTGCAAACCTGACTGATGGCAATTATAGGGGGGTGGGGGTGGGGTTGTGAATGGCCCGGCATGTTTGGAGGTGCTTGGGTCAAGAAAGTATACGGTGTCAAAATGAACAAGTGCAAGGATGTAATTATAATGGCATTCCACTGCAACCTTTTTTGCTTTACTGGAAGGTACTAGGTGAGGTAAAGAAAGCTTACAGTAACAGCCCGAAACTTTTTCCACTTTTATTTTGCAAACAAAGAATATATATATATATATATATATATATATATATATATATATATATATATATATATATATATATATATATATATATATATATATATATATACAGGTACACATTTGGTCCCCACCTCTCTTCTCTTATCTCTTCTGTCACGTCAAGTCGGAGGCTTTAACAAGAAGCAGCTCCTGACGCTGGAGGTTAGACAAGCAGGCGCTTCGTGGCCTGGTACTTTTTTTTTGTTTATAACTTTTTAATGATTTTCTGCCCCAGCTGTCATCTTGGACAGGCGGTGGCGAGACAAGACAAGACGACAGGACAGGGCGGCCCTGTTTGCGTGGCGTGAGGCTTTTTCTCTCTTCCTCAAACAGATTGCAATTTATTCCTCTGCAGTTTGTCCGTCAAGGCAGACTCTGACAACTTAATCCCGCGCTAATCCGTCGTGTTCAGCCTTCCTTGTTGGCTCTCATGCAAAAAAAAAATTCTCCCTGCCAAATCCCACCGTACCTGTCAGCCCGAACCCTGCCGCGGGGAGCCTGGCAGGAGGGGGGGGGGGAGGAGAGAGGCAGAGGGGGTGATTTAACCCCTGCCTCCCTCACTATAATCCACTGTAAACAGCCAGAGCCTTAGAAGGGCTAAATGCGCTAATCAAGCCACAAGCTGGCCCAGTCACTATCATACACAGTGGCCTAAGAACTAGAGATTTGAGCCGCTATTGCACAGAATGTGTGTGTGGTTTTGTCCCAGTGACAGCTCCCAGCCATGGTCCTGGGAGAAAGGTGGCAAAAAAACAAAATAAAGAATTGCTAATATACAGACGAACCGTACATGTCTCTCATGGCAGGATGGGTTTACCCACCCCGTACTCTAATGATAATTGTATCTGTACTTTTTTGTATAGAAAAACTTGCTATATGGCTTGCTATAATTCTGTCTTTATTGATATCATATGGATGGATGGATGGATGGATGGATGGATGGATGGATGGATGGATGGATAGGAATTTAAAAATACGTTTGACTATTTCACTCATCCAACCATTATTGATATTCAATTGGCGAACCGTTTTGGGGATGAACGGCGGAGTGCCAAATGCAAGCGAGTCACAGGCCTGTACTGGTTTCTATTCATATGCCACAATAGCAATGTCTACACTGTTGACACTGGATAGAGAGGTAAGATGTCGCCTCTAGGTAAATTTTGATATTTATGCAAGTGAGAAACGAGATTGGAGGTTTTATAAGTTGCTAAATTACATTCATACAACCTAAGTAAATGAAAAATAATTGTGAAAGACTTCTTTAAAAAAAAACTTAAAAGTGGAAATTATCGATACTACAATCTTGAATCATTGATTTATGAACAAAATTCAACAGAAGGCTCATTTTGGTTTGAAACAGGCATTTCGGGCAAATTCTAGAACCCATACTTTGACAAACTTCAAATGAGTTCAATGATCTAATGCCCTTTTTTTTTTTCTATTTAATCACTTATGATGGAAGCTGTCCATAAGTGTCACACCACTACAAAGACTTCTCAGGGCAATCCCTGTAACAAGCTCTTCTTGTGAACCCACTGGAGGATCTCAGCATCTCTGTTTCATGTCGTCATTCTCCCCGCGGCTCGGTCAGTTTACAACTTCTTCATCCGATATGCTAAAATGACACACGTGTTTGTTGAGTTTTCCCACATTCCCCGAAGTTGGCAAAAACCACACCGTGCAGAAGCGTGGGCAGGCATCTATATTTGTGCGTGGCATCTGTGTCACCAGACACATGTTTAACAAGCTGGAAGAAAAGCGGGATGTCTTATCTCAAAGCGGAAGGCAGTGGCGGCAAATTCCATGCCTGCGATACAAGACCAACGGCAATGTGAAGACAAGAAGGGCTGGAACACTGGACTCTCTGAAACGGGTCCTACATGGCTGTCACTTGACATGATGGAGTTTTCCCTCTGGTTCCAAAGCCAAGTCTTAAAGACTGAGCTATTGCAAGACCGAAACATGTATAGCAACAGCTGGGAATCAAACCCCAAGAAAAAAAAAATGATTGTGAGACCAGGATCTTTTTTGAGAAAACTTTTGCTCTTTGTAAATCTCTAAGACGCCTGGCCATTAGGAAAGTTGTAAATGGTTTTAAGGAAATAATAGATTAAATTACACTCTGGGGCTAATATATTAAGATCCCTTATATGCTGGGGAGGAGCTATGTTTAATCTGGGCAGTCATTATTTTTGAATCTATAGTTTATGTCGCATTTTTGGTAGGTATTGTTCTGGCAATAAAACATTTTGCATTGGTTTTTGTTCTTGCATTGCCCTTGAATTTCTAAACCATAAAAAGCTGTGGCGCTGCAATGCACAACAACGATGGCCGTCACCTTTCATAAAACATTAAGTCACATCAAGCGGGATTTTGTGGTGACTCGCAAATTCCTTTCACTTTCACTGACTTAGAGCCATTTGTGGAGTTGTCTTCAGTCTTTCTTCCTCCTCCAATATAGTGTGACCATCTGAAGCACAGAGAGGACGTGAGCAGAATTTCAATGCAGCTTGAAGACGAGTTGAGAATATCAAGCGAAACTACAAGTCGCTCACTTTTATTTTCAAACTTCTAAAGCATGTGAGTATGGCTTAATGTTACATGTTTTAATATTCCGTTTAAGATGGAATATGTACATAACAGGGGTTAAAATTATACTTCCATGTAAAAAGTTGTATGTAATAGGATTGTACGTTTTTAATTGTCCAGGCAATACTGTGCCTGTTACAGTGATTCCAAGAAGACCTCTGTATCTTAAATTTTAGTTTGAAGCTGCCATTTTGAGCAAATTCCAAGGATAGGATGGGTCGAGACCTTTAACATACTGTACATCCCAGGATACACAGAAAAACGATGCCTTTTCGAGCACGGAATAATGATCAACACGGTGATTCCAAATGTACTCGGGCCCAAACAGTAATAGATCCCTGTAGAGAAATCAATGCTCTGTGCCTCCAACAATGCCACTCTAATCTTTATAATATTAACCTAATGCCAATGAGCCGGTGAGCTTTTTACGCTCTTGTAATGAAGGCCGGCTTCATCTTACCCAGGATCAAGCTCTTTGGATGCACTTCATTCTCCCGCTAAGTCACTCTCAGAGGCGGGATCAGAGCACTGGGATTCTCCTCGCGTTTGCTCTCTGGGCCACCCGATATTCATTAATCATTTAAAAAAAGCCGGCGAAGCTTTGTGTTGTGTCCGTTCTGTCAGCGAGGCTTTTGTCACAGTTTCCACACGAGGTCCACTCAAGCTTCTGACCTTCTGTTTTTATTAGGGTTCCACTGCAGGAATGGCAGCGTGGTTTGATTTACACGACTGTTGAGGAACGGTTGGCAGGATTAATAAGAGGTGGCAGTCCGATGGGTTTACAGTTCTGAGAAGGGGGCATGAAAGGTTGCGCACTTTGGTGACATTTTGAGCAAGCTGCCGTCCCAAGTATTCCGGTGGGCATTACCGGGTCATCCATAGTGGCGGCGCCCCTGTCCCACCTCATAAATCAAAATCTCCAATGGCCCCTCCCACCGAGTGTTGACTGCATAGCAGACTTACAGAAGGATCTTCAGCAGGCCCAGATTAGCCGCTGATCTCACTGAACTTGAAATTGTCATTTGTTCCCAGTTGGTGACCTCAAGCGTCTGCATTGTAAAATAAACGCGAGGGCGGTCAACTTTCCCACCTACAGACAGAACAATGAAAGTGAGCACAAAGCACAATGGCTGGCGAAGGGGAATCCATTTTGTGCCCCCTTGGGGGACTTCCTGCTCGCAGCTGCTTCAAAACACAAACTTGCCATGTAATCCCTTGGGCATTCCAGGGCACAAACCAAACAGCACCTGCATCAGCCATCCCAAACCTGCGCCAGAGTTGGGTTCTATTTAAGGGGAAAGCACGGAGGCTCTTGATCCCTTAACAAAATAAATGCTTGACACATAATCCCCCGCCCACACCACAGAAGTCCGGCATGTCAGAGTCAAGGATGATATACAACGGGGGGCAGCGAGCGCCCCGGTGAAGACAAGCCACTGACACTTGGGATGGCCCCGCTTGCTGGCATGATGGACCCCATTGGTTATTTCGGGAAAATCCGTTCACAGACTCCCGATTTAAGGTTGACATTTGGCTCGACCCTGCTGTCGTTCGCCCGGCGCGTCGATCCCTTGAGCGTGGTTCTGCTGCGGTTTAGAAACCTCCGTACAACCCCCCATCCATCCGTGTGTGTTTTTTTAATGCATCAGTATTACCAGAGGCTCAACAGACGTGTTAGCGGTGAGCCTTCGTGACACACTTCCACTTTGTCGCTCATCCAGAGATTACGCGCAAGTACGGAGCGCTAAGTTATTATTTCATCATTAATAACACCAGGCCACAGTCTTCAGTAGGACGGCCAGTTCTAATGACTGCACGGCTTGGTTTTTAGCTATGATTTCATTAGTTAAGTGTGTACATTCTTGAAGTTACGTCCAGTCAATGTGTGAAAGTCTGCTAAATAACTGAGAGAGTCTCCTGAACTAGTGAGAAATGTGCCACATGTTTTGGAGCCTTCAGCTTAGTTTGGGCCAGGCCACAGTCTTGTCTTTAACGTTTACAGGTGATACCCAGACACATGGCATTTTGTTTGATATGATTTTCTTGGTGAAGCATGTGAATTGACAATCATCTTCAGGCAAGTGAACTTGTGGTGTCTCATCATCTTGCAACATTACATTTTTAATTTTTTTTTTAATTACTACTTTAAGCTCTCCAATTAATGTCCACTACCATAACCATCTTCCCTAATTTAAATCCTCCATATTGAACTAAACCTTTCAAGATCCCTAACCATCTTCTCGAACGCTAACACAAACCTGACATGCAGCCCTTCTTTTTGAACCTAAACCCTTTTTTCTGTCATCCTAAACCCAGTCTTTTTTACAGTAAACTGAAAGGTTGGAAAACCCTAAAGGTTATTAGGGATGAAGACTTTTACTTGAATTCTACAAATATTTCATGGAAATCAGTTCCTGGTTTACACACAATTCTACTACTATTTAGCAAACAAACAACAAAACAATCAATTACCCTCATGCTTTTGCTCTTGGATGAGGTCCTGATTGCATCATAAAGCTATAACTTAACAAGGGAACTACAATGCAAGGTACGCACTCCTTCGGACTCTGCACCTCCTCAACACCTGACCTCCATTTGCACTTTGACCCCCATTGCTGCGGTCTTTAAACAAGGATGCCTATTACGAGCTGTGCTAGTACAGTAAGAGGTTTTCATGGTATACGCGTGTGTACCCCCAGCGCATTAATCACTTGACCTCAACTCACGGTTGACCATGGATCTACAGTACATTAGCATGACGACATATGGTCCTTACATCCCAAGGAGGGCGGCATTCCACATGTGTGGGTTTACTGGCGACAGTAAAGGGGAGAAATGATGGAGATGGATGGTGCTAAGCTCAGGGTGGAGCCATCAGGCTCAATGTCTCCCCCGCTTCTCCCAATGAATCACAGCAGCTGGCAAGACGGAAATGCACCGCAAACTTGAATGCATTGAGAATGGGAACTGGTCAGAAAATATTTGATAATGCCCAGAAGAGCAGCTTCAAATAAAAAACACATGCTGAGAGAATCTGAAACACAGAACAATGTGATAAAGGACACATTGTACCATTGAGCGTGATAATGTGAAATTGAGTGACACAAATGGATCCCTGAGGAATCGTCACCCTATGCTTCAACTTTACTTCTCAACTTTAAAGTAGTTTCATAATTGATGTATTGTGCAAGGCTAACTGCCAACGCTGCTGTTTGCATGCCAAACCACTAGTTGGCAGCGTAACTCCGACCGCTACAAGGCGAATGTTATTTTTGGATGATAATGATGAAGATGATGCTGATGATGATGAAGGATGTAAGACTAATACGCCAATCATCAAGATTGATTGTAAGTAGCTTGTCACAACTTTCAGTGTAGTACCATTTGTTGTTTGCTGCATAGTACAGATGTGCCAAATAGTATTGTGCTATGATGTCAAAGTAACAAGAAATGGTAGGAAAGTATAAGTGGGTTTCAAAAGATTTTCATCCTGTCATGGTAAGTCAGAAATCATGGTGAAGTACATATTTGGGTTTTAATGTTGGAGTTCTGCCTGTGACTTGTTGGCAACCAGTTAAGTTGTACCCCGCCTCCTGCCAAAAGATAACTTCACGCCCACAACCTTTGTGAAGATAAGCAGTCTGGATGGATGGATGGATGGATGGATGGATGGATGGATGGATGGATGGATGGATGGATGGATGGACAGATGGATGGAGGGATGGAGTTCTGTTCACTGTACAGTAAAGGAACATACTGCAAAACTGTGCTTGACTTTCAAGCACAGTGACTTTTTAATCCACTTCCAGATTTGAAGAACCTGAGAGATGGTTTAAATTTGTTTTGGATGAGCTAAATATGACATATAGCCAAAAGCATCTCGCCAACTGTGATATCTGCTGTCTGCTGATGCTGCATTGAAGTTGCCTACTCCTGTCACCAAAAAAAGATACAAATAAAAAAATCTCAATAGGTGTTCTCCCCCAACCCTATAGCACAGTTGGAAGATGATGGCGGTAATGCTCAACCAATGCAGCTGTCTTTACAGTTTACAGAGTGTGACGCCTTTGACACTGTGTGAAATGACGAGGGCTTGCGTCCGCTCGTAAATTCTGTATGCCACGATTTTGTTAACCTTCACCGCTTTAGCAGCCGGGTCTTGCAGCACCCATTCAGTCATGGCTAAGGCTCGGCTCACTTTTGCACAGCTCATTGCTCAGGCCTGTGGTGCATCAAGCGACTGGTTTCACGAGCTCTGAGTGTGCTTTGATTGTTTTTCTTTTAGCCAAGCATAGCGCGATCTGCTTGCAAATGTAGCATTCGATACGTTGGTTAAATTTTACATCCATTCATCATCCAAGGCTCATTTTTCCACTGTCATTATCAGTCGCCTTATGAGAATATTGTGACATCATGCAAACATGCGATGAGGGCAGCATGGAATGGCAAACAAATCTGGGTAAATCGTTGAAAAGAATAAAAAAGTTTTACATTTATTTTAATACATTTCACACCCCCTGAATCCATTTTATATTTGAGTGTTGCAATTATACCTTTTCTGGAATTACTTTCTTCAGACTTTTGATTTGCTATAATAACTACATCTTTCGGATGCTTCAACATAGCTGAAAACACAATAATATTTGCAAAATCCTGGCATGACTATATTTATGGGTTCGGAACATGAGCACCCAAAGCTCGCTCAGAGGAACCAAAAATAAGCTCCAAAAATAGAAACAAAAAAGCATCCTTAATTTAGATTCTCGCAGAATAAAATTGTGTTAACTATATAAAACACATACAGCACAATGTCAGTCAATTATCCTCAGCACAATTGTATGTCAAAAGCTTGAATAAATATACATACACAATTAAGCAAGCATTCTTTCACCCTGACATGAACCAAGCTTTCATCTGACTTGCATTCTTGGCTACCATTAATCTCAGTGGGGTGGCTATTAGGACGTGTGTGTAACATGCATGTCGGCCCACATGTTTACATGTACTGTCATCTAAGGTCAGCTAGGTGGTTCTTTGTTTGAAAAAAAAAAGTCCCTCTGATGACTGTGTTGGCTGATAGATGTGTCATGTGACAGATCAGCACTTAGGAAAATGCTCATTAAGGCACCCCTCCTCAAATCCTGTTGACACTGATAGTGTAATTTTTTGCTCTTAAGTCCTGCAGCATATTGCAAACTGTACTAATATTTTAGAGTAGAGGGTCTCAAACTATTTGGCTTTGGAGATTTTTTTTTTTTTGAGGAGTGCGTCTGAGGAATTAATTAATTTTGGGGGTATTTTCAGCAGTTTTGTCTCTTGCAAATGCACCTCTGCTCATTCCAGAATGTATATAAATGTATGTAAATAACATGAATGGTATTTTCACTTGTGGATGCTGCACTTCCTTCCTATCATGAAGGTGTAGAGAGCAAAACAGGGCCCGGATTTTGAGACTTCTTCTTTTAACTCCTTGTCAACCTGTGCTTGCGAAAATAATATTCTAACACTCGTTGGGAGACTTAATCCACATTAGAAGTTTCCAAATAGTGTCAGGATATTATTAGTAAATAAAATATTTATACCAATTGTTACTAACTCTTCAATATCGTTATCAACTTTAGTGTTGATCTTTCTTTATTTTAACCATATGTACTTAAAAAAAATCATGTTTTTATGACTGGGTTCCAAACCCTTGATCAAAATGTTAATGTACCAAAGGAACAACAGGAGCGTTAAGGAGTTGTCACAAACTGCGGCACCTCACACTTTGTTCCGTCCGCGGCATGTAACACTTGGTTGGCGTCTCTTTAGCTCAGCGGGACTTCAATTAAAAACTTTCCTCGCTAAGCTAGGTTAAGCCCTTTTGTTGCCCAACAATCATGATTACTTTCAACAACTTTATGAAAAAAATAGCAAGAAATAAAAGCAGATATATATTTGTGGAGGGGGAAGAGAAATAAACACATTTTCTGTTTTAATTCCGACGGTGACAACTTTTAAGGAAGAGGCCAGATTGAGTCTACACATCAATCTGCTCAGTGCGAGCTGCAGGATTTACTCAGGGGTTTGTCGAGCGCTCACCGCCATGGCCATGGTAACCTGACAACAACTCAGCGCCAGTCCTTAGATGGGCGAATGGGAAGCTTCCTCCACCTCCCGGAGACCACCTTTTGGAGGGGTCAGCGACTACCACTGCTAATCTACGCTGGGCGAAAAGTCACCGACTTAGCAATTATTTTCATCCTTTGCTCACAAGAGAAGGGAGGGAGAGGGAGGGATTATGGGATGAGAGATGACCCAGAGGAGGGAAAGTAGTGGCAACATCACAGCTGAGAGAAAATCCGGCAACGCGTGTTTGCGAGAAAACTACTCTTGAGGCTGGCTAAAAGAAGTCTCGGCACAATTGATCAACTAGCAATTATTCGCTTCGGTTAGCTTTGGTTTGCACTCATCCCACTTCATCCTTTCGGGATTTTTGCTACGTCACGATCACGTTTCACGTCTCCTTCGAATTTGGTGCATCTTTGATCAAGTTTTTTTGCTTCTCAAGTTATAGTGTCATCTGGCGCTTCTGGATGAACAGCCTGAATGAAACAATTTGACTTTTGTTTTTTGAATTTTGATTTTTTTATTCAGGTGTCAGTTCACAAGTATTAATCCTATTCTTCTATGATTTGCCATTGTTGTTTGTGTTATTTATTTTTTTTTAATCACTTTCTTTTATCCAGTTTAGTTTGCAGGCATTAACAGATCCAGATTGTCCTACAGAAATATAAGTATTACACCTTTGTTTCACATGAAACATCCTCATACACATCCCCTTTGTGTCACTTTGTGTCATTGTCTTTTCCTGAAATATTTTTATTTCAACTGATGATTGGCTGCAAGTAAGATAACCTAAAGCTTATAATACCACTGAGGTCAGCATTACTATTTCCAGTCAAGTAGTCACATTAAAGTTACGATTCCGATATCACCATTAGTTATGATTTCATGGATGATGGCGTGCTCTTCTTCCATTTGCATCAAAGATTTTTTGGTTCGAGTGCGCTTTAGTCCAAGGTATTCCAGGGTAGGAAGAAGCCCATATTTTTATTCCATGGACGGAGACGCACATATGTGTCCCAGGTTAACACCTGATTTCTTCACTGTGTTCCGATGATTGTCTACGTAAACCTTATTCTGAGCATTAGAATGTTGTCCAAGGGAGGCAGTGGAGAGGTTGAGAGGGCAAATAAATCAGCCCTCCATGACACTCAAGAGTCACTTAATGCATTGCACCATAGCCTTAAATCTGCCAAGCTGGGAGGCTTTCGGAGCGAGGAGGCTTGAGGGTGAGGGGACGGGTCGTAGCACCAAAATGGAGCATCTACGCTTTCGTCCGTGGGGTCCAGAGCCGCTTTAACGACTGATAAGACTACCGCAACAACATTCCTGACTGCCCCCCACCCCTCCTCACCTGACGATGGCCAGTCTACTAGAGGTGAGGAGTCATCCCCCAGCACCGCACACTGGAGTGTCTTGACAAGTGCTCAGATAAGGCAGGATGTCCTCGGACACAACCTCGCTGATAAGAGCATTTTTGGAGCAAGGCACTACAAGTAATGTAGGACACTTTGTGTGGATTAGTGGTGGATGTAACTTCTGAAATTACGTTATTGTAGTCATTTGATAAGATTCAAAGTGTTTATTGTCATGCGCGCAGTGTACAAACAAGTTTCCCCCTGCAATGAAATTCTTACTTCCTTACTTACTCGCACGAATGGCGTAAAACAAGAATAAAGAGTTTCTTAAAGAGTTTTTTAGTTATGATCCGCTTTTTTTGCTTTGTGTTGCAAATACATGTGACTTAGAAGAGAAAAATATTTTCTACCATACTGTACAGTCTTTTCTACCTGTTCATGACATTTGCAGTTGAGATGATAACGAATAATTCTTTTATGCCTTGTGTGTTTCGTTCAACCTGACTGTCACACCTGAAATTTGGCCAATTCTTTCACAGTATAATTCTGTGTTTCTGTGTCTCTGGCCTTCCTACAGTTTACTTCTCTGAGACTGCACCAGGCAGAATTGGCAACTCCCCCTATTCAGTATGTTTTTATTATTTTTAAAAATCCAGTTTTTACATTAATTTCTAATACTGTTTTGTAAGTCTGACTTTTTTCAAAGTAGGCACCATTCGCACAGGCTTTGCCCATTTTGCTATTTTCTCAGTCAGTTTTATAAAATGGATAATGAACTGAAATGACTTTTAGTTCACGGCTACAATTGCGCATTATCAAGTCAATAGATTGAATTTCTTGATGCAATGTGCTTCAAGGTGTTTCACTAGCTTTTGTTACAAGCTAATATTTATCATCATTTTCTTGCATCCAAAAGCCCTGCAGCGATGAGCAGGAATGAGAAACAGAATGGTTGCAATAATCCTTGTACCTTACATCAGGACATGCAAAACCGCTGTTAGTGCACACAGTGGCCAGCGTGCGTTGTGTCTGCTTATCAGCTTGTCGGCAAAAAGTTGTCGTCGGGAAGCATCACGCCTCTAAGCCTATCACTGTGTTTGTTGTCACTGGAGGCGGAGCCTATCTGTGCCTGTCCGCACCGCATGACGCTGAGCAGGACTGGTCTTTTTTTCCCACATCCCAGCATAGTGAAATCATCAACCACCCCTTTCAGATAGTTTTGTAACACCTGAGCTGCTAAAAATTGGATGATGTCAGCAACATTTGCTCCAGTTGCACAACAGCTCACGACACACCGTCGTCAAATAGGAGGGTTGACTAACTGAACTATATCCTACCAACTAGCTATCTAACTAATTATCTAGCTACCTAACATATCACAATCTGAAGAAAAACACTGTCCTGTTGTCTTCTGATTACCGTTTATTTCTGTTTACTTCTTGTTGAATGTGTTTACTTTTCTTCAGGCCTGTGATTGGACACGGCAGCAACCTGTGGAAAGGGCTGTTGTCTTTGATGCTGCAAATGTCTTTTCTCATGGCGGATTTGCAGTTAGGCTGCCTTCAACAGGCTTTGCCTCATTTTCATCTCATTTCACGCTTCTGATAGCATTGAGGGAAAAATTATGCGTTGACGAAAATAGCCGTGAATGAATGTTATGCGCACAACTCAACACGTGACACAGAGTTTATCTTTTGCGTAAGTGTTTGTGTGTCTCCTTGTGTCTTTTTTGCATGAAGGATTTGTGTGTGTGTGTGTATGTGTGTTTCTGTATTTGTTATCTTGCTGCGTGTGTCAGTGTTTTTGGTTTGTGTGATTGTGTGTGAGTTTTGTAAACAAGTGACTTTTTGTTTGTTCCTGTGCATTTTTTATGTTAATGTGGGTAGTTAATGTGGGTAGTATGTATGCATTTTTTATGGCTGTGCTTTTTTCATGTGTACTTCTTTGTATGCGGGTTTTGCATATTATTCGCATTTTGTGCGAATGTGTATGTGTGGGGGGATAAGCATGTGTGTATGTGTGTTTTTTGTGCTTGTTAGTATTTCTGTGATTTTGTGTTTGTGAGTTGATATTCCGCTTGCATCCTTTGATTTGTGTGTGTGCACATGTGTGTGTGTGTACTTATTTGTGGGTGTTGTGTGTTTTTTTTGTCCGTATTTGAATGTTCTTGTTTGGGTTTGTGTGTGTGTTTATGTAATTTGTGTGAGTGTATTATGGATGTTTGTCTGTGTGTTTGTGTCTAAAGTTTTGTGTTGCATTTTTCATGAATTTCTGTTCTTTTTGCATTTTTGTGATTCCATGAGGGTTTTTTTTCCTTGTTTTTCTTGTGTTCACTTGTGTGTTTGTGAATTTAAGTTATTTTTGTGTATGTGAGTTTTCATGGGTGGTTTATTTATTTGTTTTATTGTTGTTGTTTTTGTTTTATGAGTTGTGCATTTTTGCTTGTTTGTGTATGTGTGGGTTGTGCACGTGTGTTTTGTTTGAGCTCCTCAAAGCCAATGGAGATAGGAACAGTTACCACCGAAACCCTCCAAATGGCTACCGCCATATCTGCGGGTTATGACGGAAGAACGTCGACGACTTAGTCCTGCCGCGAAAAGGCCAGATTAACTCGCTTTCTCTCAGCGTGCGCAGCAGAGCTAAAAGTGACTTAACGAGGCTTAAGATAGCTCTGCGGTGTGGACCGAAGGTCTCGCGAGGGAGCTAACGACAGCACTCCATCTCTGGAAGCCGTTGGATCAGAGAAATTAAGTCTTAAATCCATCATTTCTGCAATCTGTGGCAAACAGAAAAAAGAAATCCAAAACTAAAAATGTTAAGAACATGTTGTAGACAATCAGGATACAGTACAGGAAATGACACCTAACATACATACGTGTATGTCAAAAAAATGATGTAAATAAATGTATTTTTATTATTATGTTTGAATGTGTGGTTATGTATATTGTGTGACACAAATGTTTCAGGTTTTCAAAATTTAAAGATGGTGGCACATAGTAGAAACTGGTATAAAAAAAACAATGACCAAAGCTTTCACCAAAACACAACAGGCTATACCAGCGTTTATCAAATAGAGGGATTTAATTGTCCTTAGGTTTGTCTGTCATAATGGAAGGCTGTGCTTCTCTGTGTGCCCTGCAATTGGCTGGCAACCGTCTTGGGGTGTAGCCCTGCCTCATAGCCTAAGAAAACTGGGATAAGGCAATAGCATGCCCGCGACCCTCATCAGAATACGCGGTTAAAATAATGCATGATAATAACAATAAACTTAATGGCTGAAACAAAATAAAATAAAGCCAAGATAAATCATAACCATGAAGAATTGAATTAATAGATAGAAATGCAAATAAATGAAAGAGTTCATTATCTTTGAAATAATGATGATGATTTCATCTCTATAAATGCCCAAAATGTCAATTTGACTATTGCATTCCAGTCGAAAAAACAGTTTGTTTGTTTTTTTTTGTGTGTGTGTGGTTTTTCGTGGACACAGTTCAGTCTCTAGTGGTCTAACAGACACATCGCAACTATTAAAAAAAAAAAAAAGTTTATTTCTGTACATTTTACACACCATCAACTATTGAACACATTCCTTCACAAATAATACTGATAATCATCACTGCCAATGCAGTCGAACTGAGTGCATTCTCTCCTCTGTCACAAATAATTAAATACCCTCTCACAGGCGCTCTGAATCAATTAGAATCCATTTGGTTGTCTCTTTGTTTGTGTTTAGGCTAACCTCATTTGACGGGATTTAGGCCCCCAGCACTAATTCTACAACTCATGAACTCTAATTTCTTGAATACACACGACTATTTCACAAAGCTGAGGAAAATGTTTTTTTTTTTTTTTTTTTTTGGGGGGGGGGGGGGTTAAAACAGGAACTCACAATTCATTTAATATTTTTCGAATTGACATTGTAAATCTTTTTAGGGTGGTGGCCACCCTCTGGTGGCTACTTAAGGAAACTACATCGGGGAACGGGCAAGTGGCCTGAGATAAGGTCAGAACCACCTTAAGGAGACATTTTGAGGGTGTATAAAAACAGCAACCAAATTTGAAAGATGGGGATTTTTTGCACCAAGTTGCCTTTCAGCCCCGAGGCCATAATGTCTCGCTCTCTCTTTTTTGTTGGTTTTGTTTATAAATGGCTCTCAAAGACCCCGCAGGGATTGTTTTCTCAGAAGAAGTCAGAAACACCAAATATATTTCCCCCCCTTCTTCCTTTTACCCCCTCACAGCCTCTTCAGCTGCTTGAGCCCCTGAAAAGCCTCTGAGTATGTACACCCCCTTTTGTCAAGCGTCCTCCCCATCCCTCCTTCACTATGCATCAGCTTCACATGTTTGGTCTCAAGTTCCCTTTGTTCCCAATGCACAAATCACCCCTCGAAAAATGACCAAATTTAACCTTTATTGTTGTGTTATTTTCCATCTCAAAATATGAACGTTTACCTCAAGAAAGTAATATATAAGGTGCTCATCATATACTGCAATTGTCTGTAAAATTCAGGGTCGAATAGATCCATGTTTATATTGTACTTCAAAAATCTTCCAATACGCTTGTTTTCCTCTTTTACATTTGAACGTCAATTGATATTCCATTTCTAATACAGGCTGCAACAGTGTCATGTATTTATAATATTAACAAAAAATCCTACAAGCTACTAATTTCTCCAATGTCAATAATGGTCAATAATTGTTCCTATTTTGTGACGAACCAAACCATCACCTGATTCTAAACAGTGTATGGAAACATAAGTAGATATTGTGAGAATATTTTTTTTTAAACCATTCAGCAATACCAAATCAACAATAACCAGATGATTCGAATAATCGATGGCATAACCGATAAAATAATAATTTTAAAAGAATACTTTGTTGTAGCAGCCCAGTTGTATATAAATGCACCAAATTGATTACTCCGATCTTGCTGACAATACACAGAAATAGAGCAGAGGGAGCAGGCATAACAATGAGCCATTGGCCCCCTCGGCTAACACGTGCTAGCGTTGTTAGCATGTCCGCCGTCCGACGCCTCCGATGCTTCTTCTTCAACGATTATCTGTACGTCAGCTCCCGTCGCTCTGGTCCGCCCCCGATCCGGCGGTTTTGGCCCTGCGTATTAAACAGGATGAATATTGATCTACTAAAGAGGATTTATTTATTTCACGCTCCATCCCAAAGATCAACTGCGAGCGGCTTTGCGGCGGATCTGCCAAGGTCTTACGGCGCAAAGCTACTGCACACACGCCACTTTGGACTTGACATTTTGGGCCTGGAAGGAGACCAAACAGTAAATTCAGTGCAATAATCCCAGATAAATGAGATGATCACTAGCAAAGCTTGGAGGTAGTTAAGTGGCCTACCGCTTAAGTCAGCCAACAGCAGTGTTGGAGGGGGCGGACGCCCACCTGAGGACCACCTTGTTGTTCATTAAGCCTGGCTCTTTATCTTGAGTTTACAATAAGATTTGTCATTTTAATGTTCATTTTAAACATTATGATTGCCCAATCACACAACTAAAATGATTCTCAATCAAACAACGTCAATTGTATCGACCAGAACTATCAAACCTGCTTCCGCAATGTCCTTCGGGTCTACTCAAATGTCAATGTTAGTTATTACTACTTTCATTCAAAGGACTTTACGTTTTATTTATGAGTATTATCAAGAGAATAGCTTTAATTTTTATGATTAACAAGCTAAAAACTCCCATTAACAATGGACTAAATCTGAATGGTCACTCAAACATCAGGTTTCTCATCATCCATTTAAAACCTTTGTACAATCCCTAAACAAAGATCAGCTTCAATTTGAATTCTTATCGATGTAAAGACTGTAATTGGTATTATTACTATTATCTAATTGGTATTATCCACCTATTAATCCTATTATCAACCTATTAATTAAACATCTCCTATGTTATGTTAAATTACTCATATTTAACTATACTGAAAAATCAAGTTTGATTCTAGGATTATCGGTCCAATGAATCATTATGAATATTATCATTGTCAGTCTAAGGACATTAACTATTTATAATACTTTAATATAATAGTCAATCTAAGTACTATTTATAATCGGTATTATCATTGTCAAACTAAGATTTGAATTATTAATACCAATCTATCAATTTACATTATTACCATTAAAACTTCCCTTGACACTTTCTCAATGGACTAATACTTAAGGGCTCGTTACCAGTCTGAAATAGATTTTTGATGAAGTTCAAAACGCCAATTATTGTAAAATCTATCAGCACTTTAATGTCAGATATTCTATTATTTATGATCTAAGAGCTTTTTTATTTTTTATTTTTATTAACGATCCAAAAACTTTAATGACCTGTTGATATGAATACTTTAAAACAAAATTGAAAACAATAAAGTTGAATTGTCAAATTATGAATAACTACCGTTTTTTAAAATAATTGTACATTTTATTACCAACGTGAGCACAAAGTGAGAACTATTTGATTGCTGCACATGTAATGGATTTAACCATGAAATACATAAACACACATCTCTATTTTGAGGATATATTACAATGAACGTGTACTGTATGTAATGGAGTAATATATTGTTTATATGTGTTACTGATGGCCACGCATATGCCCGTATGATGATTCCACTGTTTAGTCGTTAGTCTTTATCACATGTACTCTGTCGTTGGAACCTCTCATACAAAATATTTCCATGATTCGCTTGTCTACTCATTCCATATCGGCCATCTGGATGGACAGACCAGAGGGTCATGTGATCACAGTACTCATACGGTGGTCACGCGGTCATGACGCTCAGCTTCTTTTGGAGTATTTCCTTCTAAGATTTGGAAATCCTCAAAAGGCCTCGCGGCCAGGACAAAAGGCCACATGCGTCAACGCTATCGACATAGTCGTCGTTATAATTGTTCATTAAAAATACATAATCATTATCTATATTATTAAGATTTATTATGAGTCATTATATTTCTTTACTCTTTGGCACAAACACATTTGAGTTATTTGATGTGTGGGAATGTGCAGGCATAATATAATTTTTGCGTGAAGGTTAGTGTAGTTACTTCACTTGTCGGCAGATGGGGCATGACACCTGCTTTCAAACCAAATCATGGCTCAGTATTCTGAAAGCGGCACACAAGGAAAAATAAACTTCTGCAACATGGTAAAGTCACGAGGACCTCTTAAAACATGTTTAAATCAATTATTAAATAGGTTACGAAGCATAATTCCTACAATGGTGGAAAATGTGATTAGTGTGATTAGTCTCAAGAAAAGAAAAATATCCCATCATACTAATTTACAAAACATATTCAATACACGTAGTGTAACAACACTAGGCCAAAGACCAATAATAAAAAAATGCATGCATTTGCATTATTAATCAAATAAGGAGAAAGAGCATTTCAGGTGAATAAATGCAAACAAAATAATGCAATAGTAATTACCAATAATTTACATGTATAGGCGTCTCATAAAAAACAAAGATGAATAAGAATATTTAGAAATGTGCATGATATGCAAACGAAAAAAACTACACAGGTATATGCAAAACAATTCAAATAGTAAATAAATATAATTCATTCTAATAATTACAGGATAAATAAAAAATAACTAGTACTAATCTAAATTTATTAGCATAAGGATATTAATAAGAATAGACGACATAATAAAATATATTTGAAAACAGAAGGTATAACCTGCTTTTCGAAATTGAAAGGTTGCCGTTAAAAACGACAATAGAATTTATTTAGAAAAAATATATAGAATACCTATGAAATGTATGTATTTCTAAGAAAATACAATAAATGCGCTTCAATTCATATGAAAACATAGCTAATGTACAATGTGCAATAAAGACTTAATATTATTGGAATTAATACAAATGAAAAGCCCACTACATAACGCAAGCAAAAATGAGAAGGAAAGAATAATATAATTGTTAACTTCTTTTTCGAATCCCAATGAAAACTTGATTGGGTTAAGGCAAGCATCATGCATGCATCATTTGAAACGGCTACGAGTTAAAAAAAAAAAAAAAAAAAAAGAACCCCAGCCGAGTGGAGGATTGTCCACAGGGGAGCTGACATCTCGCGGAGCTTCTCATAAAAGGCGTCTGCATGTCTTGAGCCCGTCAAATTAAAGTGGGAATTATTGCGAAGAGGGCAGGAGGGGCTGAGGGAGCTCTAATTGAGATGTACTTGATTGCAGCCCTGCAGAAGAACAAGAAGAAGTGGTAGAAAACTCTTTATCGTCTGCGTGCGACGATACGCTCCAAATATTTGCAGCCGTAAAGCGGGACACTGTCTTTGCTCACTTCTTCTACCTCTTCTTCCCTTTTTTTTTGTTTTTTTTTAAACAGCCGTCGACGCCATCCGTCTTGCGGGCTGGCCAAAAAAGTGTCGAGGCCTCTGAAGGCGAACGTGCCGTGGCAGCGAGCGAAGCGCACGCATGGACCAAATTGTGCGTGTGCGCAAAGAATGTCTTGTGCAATGCGAGAAAACCGTCACTCATCTAAGCGCGATGGACGCTTCTGCTGCATGCTGCAATGCAGTAGACAATGAACGCATGCCTATGATTGGGATTCGCTTCAGAACACAAGCAGGAAGTGGCGTTCAAAGGGTGATGGTGGCGGGTAGGGCAGCAGTATCCAACGGAGGGGGGGGGGAGCCACCCCTGTCCGAATTGATGAAAAATATTGATGGGCTGAACAACACAACAGATGCATGTGTAAGAAAAATGGTAAGATGCTGCCAGGTATTAGTGACAGCCACTAGGAAGCAAAACAAAAATATATTACTATTATTATTATTTTTATTTTTTTTTTTATCAAAATGTAGCACACTGTAGCGGTTGGCATTTTTAAATTTTTTTTCTGGTCTGTCATTCGTCAGACATTGGTGCCCTGCCGCTTTCCGTCATCGTCGTTCGCCATATTTTCCAGCTGAACACTTTAGTCTTCTGCCATTTCTTCAAGCTAAAATTTGAAACATCTTATGTGACATAACAAAATAATTACATTTTGCCACGTCATACGTCACATAAACTACAAGTAAAATGAGATTGTCACTTTGCAATGTGCACATTGGTCTCTTGGCTGGAAAGGCATCCCAGAATGATTTGCTCATCTATGTGCCAGCGATTTATTCACTCAAATCATTTAAAAAGCAAATACACAAATCATAAATCTTTTAATACTTGATTTCAAACATTGCGTTTTACTATTAAAAACTTTGAGCAAGATTGTGTACAGTATGCATTTCAGTTCATGAAAGCATGGGTCTGTAATGCACCGCAAACATTAAAATTCCAGCCATTTTGGCCATTTTTTAAGAGGAGAGTGTGACTCAAGGAGTTATTCAGGTGACTATTGATGCTATTTGTAAGCTTGTTAATGGGGTTTTGAATAATTAACCATAAACCTCAACTAGAAGTGGAATTAAACAGCTTTAAGTCAGTTTTTTGAACACTTGTTCACTAACTGCCATACCTCTGCTACTTGTGATGTGAGTTGAGGTCATTGCTAACATAAAACACTCATTTCATTGTTTTTTTTTTTTTTTGCTCTTAATTCATATTCAAACAAATAATCAGCTGAATGACAGCTAGTATCTTGGGGGAAAATTGTGAGTCAGGTCACTTATAACTTAATTAAAAGGTGGATTAAGTCTGGTAAGTCCCCACTGAAGGCCCAGGTTCCAGACAAGCAGCCTGTCGCTTATTAGAACTCATGTTTGCAGCTTCTGCTCCTTTGCGTCAGTGCATATACAGATAGCACCGTTTTTCAATTGACATCATTGGCAGGAAACACACAGGCAGCAGGGTCGACCTCGGCATACAATGCGTTCAACAAAAGAGCAGCCACGCCTCAGATAAAGGTCCTTAACCTCAGAGTGCGCTGAGTGGCCCTTGCTGCATTAGCGCTTAATGGGAACACAGCACACAGATTAGAATGGGGAGTCTATTAGACACAAAGACTAGCGGCATATTAAATTAAGACCACGGTCACGTTTAGGTGGTGTGTGCTATGCGGTACTGTATGGCTGTACTGTGTGTGGCAATGGAAATGCACTTCAATGAGACGGCAGCGGACATTAAAAAAGGCTCACCAATATATTTGTGGCTTCTCAGTTGGATCTATTGATATGGTTTCTTATAAATGCTTCATCGACAAGTGGCATGATGTGTTTTTAATGAGGCTTGAAAATAATGTTCTTTTGGGGTCCTGACTCCTGAATATGTTTTACCCAAAAACTCATTCAGAAATGCCCAATGAAAGAAACA
This sequence comes from Hippichthys cyanospilos, assembly GCF_059441005.1. Taxonomy (NCBI): domain Eukaryota; kingdom Metazoa; phylum Chordata; class Actinopteri; order Syngnathiformes; family Syngnathidae; genus Hippichthys; species Hippichthys cyanospilos. The sequence continues at coordinate 7,572,932 of NC_142381.1, forward strand.
ATCAGTCCCAGACACTAGTCTCATCGACTACCAACATTTTGGTGGTCCTTTCATAACAGGATACAAGAAAACAAGGAACATGGTGGACTTTTCAACCATGGCAGTTTCTACCATGACAGAATGCAAGAAAAGTCTCATTGATCCATGGCCAAAACTGAAAAGGAAGTCATCCATACTGACTTGAGTGAGTTATTATGGACAAACTCAAGGCTGAGATTTTAGCAGACCCCTATCAAGAAATTTTCACATTCTGTTCATGATTGGATTCAAAATGCTTGAAATTTACAGTACACATATTCAAAGGTACTTGTATGGAGAAAAAATTGTATATGCTTTTTAGGGTCCAAATGAAATTGACGATTGTAAGATTGTTGATGCAAAAATATTTGTATAGGCTCCATTGTGTGTGACCGATTGTCTAGTGTACCCAGAAGTGCCTGACCAAAAAGCAAAGACAACAAACACCATGGGAGTAAACTCAGTTTCTGGGCGACGGCATGCGGCTGTCGAATGGATCAATACCTAGCAGGTGCAGTCAAAGCAAGACTATGCAGTCCTACTTGAATATGCCGTGAGCTCACAAGCAGAGAATAGAAAATGAGAAATAAGTAACTGAGAGACGTATCACTTGAGGGCACCATTGAGATTTTTAATATGCTAATGGAATAACATTAATTTGGTTATTTCATTATTTTAATGTGAATGTGAAGAAGGCGAGGAAATGAGACCATTTGTGCTTGACTGTGTGGATAAAATTAAAATATCAAATATATATTCATGCACGCTTTTTACTGATGATCTTTTTTTGAATGAAACTGGATGAAGAGGTGAAAAGACTAAAAAGAAACTTCTGACTTCCTTTTACACAATAAATAAAAAGGACATAAAGACATGTACTTTGTCCCCATTAGAAGAGTTATACCGAGTGTAATGATTGCTTTCAAGGAGTGGGCGTCATTTATTTAAGGTAAGGCATTTTCTTAAGTGGATGGTCAGGAAACTATTTACAGTAAACACTAGGAATGGGACATGACAAATCTGATACGAGATGTCTCACGAGATTCATGACAAGAAGAGAGGAGATTTTGGCAAAATGTATTACTTTAAATGCCCAATTTAAATTTCCCAGTTTTCAGAGTTTTCTTTTTACTTAGCAGACTGCAAGACAATTGACAACATAGCATGCATATATATATATATATATATATATATATATATATATATATATATATATATATATATATATATATATAGAGTGGGATTTTACGCAGATCTCAAGAATTATTTCTCCAGAGAGTCAAAATGATTTCACACCCATAGAAGTCACATCAGCCTGATGCATTCAAAAGTAACAGCATCAACAGCAAACATGTCAGGATGTCAGCGTCAAAGTGTGCAGTTTTCATTTACATCGATTTAAAATGCCTCTGAAAAATAATCTGACTGCTCTTGGGGGCAATCAAGCAATTAATTTATGCCTGACGTGGAGCTAACCACCGGCAACAGGCGCCATACAATAAAATAGCAGAGTATCCTGATTCAAATGATCAAGATCAATTCAAAGCTCCTGTAGAGCTCACTGGTGAAGACATTTCTTGACACAAACATAGATTCAAGCAGAAATCATTGTCGATCAAACAACTTTGAATAAACTTTGAATAAAAAATGGCTTAGGATCAAAAATTGATTCAGAATCGAATTTTATCACATCACATTGAGTTGTGAGACAGCGAACATGCTTTACTGGCGTACGAGAAGTGACTATCGACCAATCGCTGTCTGGACTCCACATGCACAAAGGAGTATTTGGCCTCCTCTCAAGTAAAGGCCCGGTTTTTATTCAAACATTAGCAGCTGGGATAGTAAAAGCTGACGGTATTTGAGAAAAAATATCTGACAGCAAAATTGATTAAGGTCTATAATATGATACAAATAAGTAGAATGCAGCAGAGGAATGTGCCAGTGAATGCATCAGAGAGGCGGTGAATGGATCACAGTTGCCCCCGGCCAATGATGACATCGCTCTAATGAGCACACTGCGGGCTTCACCGGCACGGGCAGGGTTAACTGCGCTTATACATGGAAGCCTTGAAAACAATAAGTCTCCCGTGAGCTTTAACAGTATATCCTCGGATTTAAAAGTCGCTCTCTTTAAAGTTGTACGCGAAAAGCCCTTCAAAGCTCACCACACCCCACGAGAGAGGAGAGCAGCTTTCTTTATAGTCTCAGCATCGACTCGCCGCCGTGAGTCACCAGCCATCGCACCCCTGCCGTCCGCCCCCGCCTGCACCAAAAACCAAATTATTGCCCAAGCTAGGGAGAAAAGCAAGGCAATTAAAATCACTGCTCGGGAGGATCATTCTGGACTTGATTAATGAACGTTCTTCTTTCTTCCTTTCTCATTGTCCACTGTGTTCATTTATTCCTTTTTAATTACGGTGATGAAAAGCACACAGGTTACACGTTCTCCTTAAGTCCGCCTGCTGATTAGCTGCAGTAAATTAACGAGAAGTTTGCGCGCTAAATTGGGTGTGAGCATGCAGTACATGATGACATTCTTGGCATTCAAACCTTGGTCTTATATCGAAGATCGTTCACCTATAGGGTTTAATGCGTTTCGTGACCAAGCTCATTACTCAATTTACTCGTATATCTCGGTGATCTGATATATAGTCCCTAATTTTATTGAACGAGCTTTTGATTTAGGCAGATGTGATAACCAGAATCTGATACTATGCAGTCAGACTTAATTGTAGACAAATACAAAATAAAAGTGAATGTAAATAAATATATTGTGTCCCTTTAAGGGGCGTGGCCTAGTAACTGAGATCAGATCCTGGAGTTAGTTAGTCTGTGTGAGCATCTTGACATGAGTCGTGACCTACAGCAGCTTCTTGTGTTTTATATGTATGACTCGTTGCTCACGTGTGTCCAGACACTACTGTGTATATTTGTTGCTTCATTTTTTTTTTCACTTTGGAGGAGGAGCAGTGCGTCAGAATCTCATTCCTAACTTAGCTTACTTACTTAGATTTTCTCTCTCAACATTTTTTTTTCTCCAAATCTATCCTCAGCCATTAGTTGACGAATTTTCATTATGTATTTTTTTAGTTACGGCTTGGTGGGGCATATCCATACTACCCAATAATTCCATGCATAATTTCCCATTGCTTATTTACTGGTAGGTGCTAATCTACAAGTCAGAACACTTTTAAATAATTAAAAAAAAGATGCAAAACTATAGGGTCTTTTGGAATTTTTGAATGGTTCTCTCTCTTTTCTAATCAATTGTACATATTTTGTGCGATACTTATTGTATCATATTTGGTTCACTAATACTGTTTCAGTTTTGAGTTCGCCCAGCGAATACATTTAGACATTTCGATATGTGCTGGGATGTGAAAAGCGATGTTTCTTAACAGACCACAGAAAAAAAGGTTTTTGAAAACTTGTGTACTGTCAACGCAGTCTGAGTCATGCTCCAAATCTCGCCCTCCGCCTCCTCCGTTACACCCTCGGATCATTTCAATTTGCATCCCAACTGGCCCTGGGATTCCCTGGCCCAGTTAAAAGGCAGGCTATTTGTTGTGCTCCGCGGTTAATGCCGCGCAGAGCTTTAAATACCCATATCAAATCTTGGCGGCTCAACAGATTCAGTTTTGCAAACCTGTATCGAACAGGGGTTCAATCCGCTCAGCTTAGAAGTGTACACTCCTTAAATTGCACGATAAGGTAAAACCAATCACTGGATTAGGCGCTCTGTCAGCGAGGGTGTATTTTCCGTGGAGCTGAAACGGGATAAGCTGTCGGGGTAGCGCGATGCTGCTTGAGATCTCTTTTCTCAATCGGAATACGCCGTCGATGGATTTCCGCTGAATGACACGTTTTTCCTGTGAAACACAGCTGGAGTTGGATACCACGAACTAATCGTCAACTCAAATTTTATTATTCTTTTTTAAATATGGTTTTCGTGTGCAAATGGACGCTATCTACCGCCAGAATTTTGGGGGGAAATTGAAGTTCTTAAAGCCAGTTTTAATCGGATAAATGAAATCTGATTGCGCATAGGATGATTGCCATTTTGTTTTCAAGCAGCCATTTTCCTAGCGTCTTTCAAAACCCAAAAATAAAGACTGATCTTGGTCCAGGTGGGGCTGGAGCATTACCACACAAAGACAGCAAAGACTTGACGTTGGCACAACATACGGTGCATTCAAAAGTGCTCAAGGAGTGAGGAATCATGGTAGTGTAACACACTGTCCAACTCCATCTGGCTCGCGAGTGACGCGGGAGGTTTTGGCCCTTGCAGCAGGTACATAAATAATCGGCCGGCTAAAGTATAGCCTCCAACTTCTGTCTCTGCTGGTCGGGATGCTGCGAGAGCGTCTGGGATGACATCTGAGAGGAGAAACCAACAAAGGAGATGTAGTTCCTCGCGCTCTCCCCTTTCGCATGAGGCCTGCTTTCCACTGGCAGCTGCCAACACACAGCTTTGACGGCTGTACTTGTTGCATCTTCGGGTTCTGCGTGAACGCAAAGAAGAGCCGTGCGGTGATTGGGGATAAAAACCATCTTGTTGAATCCACTGAGAGAACTCGCAAAATGAAATAAGATATCTCAAGGACATGGATTTCACTTACTTATACATTTTTTACTTTGAACATCCATTTTCCAGAAATACATTGGACTGATCACCTTTCAGTCCCAGGAGTGACAATTTTAAAATATTATTAATGCCATACCATGGTAATACCAGTGAGTATGTATGCACATATATGTATATAAACATAAAAAATATAAACCAAGGCTGCTCAAAGCGTCATTCGCTGTTCGACTGCCGAGCTATTGTTGGTCGACCGCATTACATGGCACTTCATGGGGGGGCAGCTATCGAGAAAAAAATGAAAGTCAATCGGAAAAAAATGAACAGGCATGATTCGTCGCTTGATTTATTTTCTTTATAGCGCTCTTAATTGACAGTTGAACACAATTTCAAAACAACACGTTGTGAACATGATTTCAGAACATTTTGTGTGTAATGTTACTCAGCCCTGCCTCAATGAAAGGTTAAATGACTACTGTAAGCCTAAGTAAAATGAACGAGTCAGACTCTGTCTCTGACTGCAGGTGGACAAATCTACAGATGTGATTGACCCGGCCCAGAGGTGCATTGCCAGTCATATGTTTGTTTATGGTGTTTTGAACATTAAAACACTATTTAGTGATATCACTGCAAAACTATTAATTTATTATATTGATGCTCAGTTCTTTTGTCCACCCATCATTAGTTATTAGGTGATCTTAGGTCATTAGGTCAGCTCGTATAAACTTCTTGTTACATTTTACCTAAAAGATCTGAGATACAAAATGACAATGCCTGTTGTTAAGCAAGGGCGAGTAACGTCTTGGCTTGGATTTTCACCTTGTTAGCAGTTGGTGGTCCTAAAGTCTCCACACCAACCAAATAACCCACCCACCTTGTTGCCTCGGGTGAAACGAGAACCATTCTCAGCCATTAGCCAGTTGCTATGCTAATCCTGGGATTATGAAAAGTACCCCCACCTACACTACACACACACCCACCACTTAGGTTCTTCTAGAATTTGCAGGCTTGTTCCGACACACTGTGTCAAAGGTCCAGCATGTCCCACAGGCGCATGAATCTTTAACGTTCAAAATGCTACATTATCATTTGTGGTCTGTTTGTCGAATGTCTTTTTTACGTCAACATTTATTTGAACTACAAACTGGGAGCGGCTAATAACTTGCTATAGAACATGACTAGTCAGTAATTGGAGCATCACTTTTTTATGATTTGTAACAATTTGTAACCATAAAGGCCCCTTTTAATCATGCCATATGAGACACATGACGTCATCGCTTTGCCACATTCTACCCTGTGTAGCAAAATGAATCATTTTATTGGATTAGAGAACTTTGATGCTTCTAAATCATGGATTTATGTCTGTCGTTTTGGTGACAGTGAGTCACCATGGTTCAGTGGAGAGATGTACAACCAATAAAAACACTCTTAATAATACCACGTGTTTAAAAAGTGGCCCCATTAGATGCTAGAACAGTCCTTGAAACACGTACTTATAATTTCAATCAGCAACTATATGTATAGCAAAGACTCACAACTAGGGCGGACAACCTATCACCATTCTTTCTTTATGCATATAACTTGTATTTAGTTAAATATATGGTATGTTGGTAAGGTATGACAAAGAGAGAACAGTTTCAGTTGCAGTAAAAAAATAAGTACAAGCATTTTTCATCAGTTCTGTTATCATATCAGAACATTATTTGTATCTTAGAGTACTGTACTGCAATCATGATATCGAAACAGGAGTATCAGTACACCCCTAGTTATTTTGCAGCAGAGCCTGTACTCTTCAATTTTGTTATCATCCGTTTGGGAATATGTGACCCCTATGTGTGCCAGTCTCATAATTGTAACGGAGAAAACCCCAACTCAACCTTAACTCCCACCAAACGCCTTCAGAAAACATATCAGCCTCATATCAAATACGCTTTTGAAATGAGCGTTGTAAACTGAGTGTAGACAGAAAAAGAGAGGGAGGGTTAGTATTGATCCACTAGACGCCCACAAGCTAATGTTGACCAAAGTGGTGGAGATCCATACAGGCTGGTGTGTGTAACATCAGGATGGGACAGAGTAAGTCTAAACATTTGCTTTCGGGTTTGGTGTGGCGCAAAATAAGCGGAAGAAAGAAGCTAAGTTGAATGGGTGTTGTGTGTGTGTCTGTTTGTATACACCAAATATAAATACACTCACATGCAGACAAACACAAAATTTAGGTGTTAGGTTTCCCTGACTAGTCATGATGCATGTGTGTTGTCAAAGTGGTCGTTGACCGAATATTCGCAGAAAAAAACAAAACAAAAACATTTCACCTACAAAATACCAATATGGTCAAACATGAAATTTTAGGATTGTAATACTTTTACTATGCCTGTTTTGCATTTTTTCCAATAATTGAATGTGTTGTGTTTGTGTGTTAATAACTGGTGGCACTATGGGAAAACTTTAGCTTACAACGATGTCCATTGTATTTGCTAGTACAGTATATTTAAATGAATTTGCAAGAATGTTCAAATGTGTTTGCCAGCCAAAAATGTTTACGCCATATTTGCAGCTTCATACTTTAGCACATCAACACTTGTCTAACCAGCACAAAAAAAAAAAAAATCTTAGACGCAAGCCCCTAGCTGTCATCCTGCATGTCAGCGTTCAACCTCAGCCCCCCAAAAATGCCATGAGTGAGTCTTGGTGTAATTACATTTCTGCACAAAGTATGTGGTGCAGGTTCAGGTGCAGTGTGCCGCAAAGCATGCAGATAATATATTTTCTCTGCACACATGCACTTGGCTTCCACCTATTATGAACATACATGATCCTCCAGAGGAAGACAATCATATTGGCATTAAACACACTGAGGCGCTGCTGCTGCTTTTTTTTTTTTTATTTTTTTTAATATATCATAAATGATGTCGAGGAAAAAACAGAGGGTGAACACAGCACAAACAGTGCAACGCGGTGAATAATGCCGCCGCATATGAAGTCAGCCGGCGCTACGACAATATTGACATAACGGTGGTGGGCAAACAAATGTCAGCGCCATGCCAACATATGAAATGCTTAACGTTACCAATTTGCAGCTGTCAATCAACTGCAGTATAATGTAGAAATCAATACGCAACAATTTAATGTCATACTGACATGTGTGACCTCATTTATTGTCAACACTCAAGTCTATTAGGATCCTGGTTGTTGTTTTTAGTCAATTTAATGCACTTTAACAAACATTTTGATCCGTGTGGTTATAATAAAGCTTTCCAATTCAAATCCAATGTGGTTCTTTTAACAAATTACTATTTAGATTCTTCCTCAATATCATATCATATCATATCATATCATATCATATCATATCATATCATATCATATCATACTCTTAATTCTGTTGTTATTTTGCAGTCTTCTAATTCATTAGTCCTAGCAAAACCTGTCGTAGCCAATTTCAAATAGCAAATCTCTGGTGAGTTCCGTTGCATGTATATGACTCTCTTTCTATAATTGCAACGTGATGTTTGGCATTTTTATAGGGTGGATTACATCAGATTAGCAACTACTTAATGTATGAACACCTAATGTATGGCCAGGAATGAGTAAAACTTGTGTTCATTAAACGGTGTTTTCTGGCGATCACTTTGTTCTTGTCACTGACGGTGATCGCTATTATCAGTCACAGATTCATGCTGTTTTCTTCCTAGAGAACCTACTAAGATGTGTTCCAAGAGGCAGCAGCAGCACGTTGAGATCCCCTCACATCTTTTCTGCATTTAAAGCATCACAACAGCATGAAAAATCCCAGAAAGAAGCTGGGTTGTGGTCTTTATAACACCTCATTTACAAAGCTAATATTCCACTACCAACACCACCACCACCAGAACCTCACATAATCAATTAGGCAATGGCAGGCCCCCTGCCGTTTGCTGCCATTGACATCAAACACACGCGAGATGCGTTTGAAGATCTATGAGGGTCGTTCTGGAGAAGGCAAGGACACCTTTAGAGACCTGATGGATGTGCTTCTGGTACGATACTTCACTACACGCCAAGCATGGATTCAAACAAACAACAACAATGAAAGATGCCAAGCAGACCAATCGATTAACTCCAGTGTGTTTAGCTCCTCCCTATATTGTAAGTGATCGGTGGGAAAATGAAGGGGGGCATTATTTAGGGATTCTTCCTAGGCGGTCATTATGAGGCAATACGGATGAAACCGCGTTAATCGTTTGGTTTTAGGGAAGTGCGGCACGAGACTGACTTCATTTTAGGAAACAAAACGTGATATACGGCAAAATAGATTGCAATTAACTGCATAACTGCAGGAAATGAACCGTGCAGCACGAACACAAATGATGGCGGGGGGGGGGGGGGGGGGTGACGATGATGTTATGTGAAGTGTAATTACAATAAAGTACAGTTTTTCTTCTTTTTTTTTTTAACTTTCAGGCACTTTGATGCATTTGTTTTTGTTAGGGTTAACCCTAAACTGGAACTCTTATAAATGCTGTAAAAATAATAAACTATTTCAAATTATGATTAAGAAGCAGCGGCTTGATTGATTGATTGATTGTTACCCTGATCAATGAGTTGAAGTAAAGCTGAAAGTGGCCTCTACATCTTTCTATTTTTCTGTATGCAGCCCTCAGAGGAAAAAAATATTAAAACTAATAGCACATCTTCCTTCATTCACATGCATTAATACCACACCATTTTAACTCGCACACTTTCAATCTTCCTCCGTTGTCAGCTGTTTAAATTTCCATATCTGCAAACATCATTAAAAGTTTCTCAAATTGGACTCCTGCCCGCTTGTCAAATTTGTGAAGAAGCTGAGTGTGTGCGTGCTAAATGTGTACTTATCAACTTCGATTAAATTTGAGTCTAACGGGCTGCTGAATTATAGCAAACTGTTTTAATTGGTTGGACGTATCAAAACGGTGGAGAGCACTGACCAAATTGCTACAGTTTCATGCAGGCTTTTTTTTTTTCATTTTCAATACCTTCAGTTACCATCTTATTAAACTGTCATGAGGATAAGCAGTTAGGTTAGGACTTCTTTTGTAATTGTTTTTCAAAATAAAAGCCTCGTATATTCATACCCAACACGTCAGGATAATTGTTCATGCTATTCTCTCATTAAAACGTCTTTTTGGTTTACATCTTAGATGTCTAATTTACTTGACAAACTTAAACGCGCTTCACTTTTTCAATGTTTTCCTTCAGCTCTACTTTGATTTGATGTAACACAAGATGGATAAGAAAAACCGTCTGAACTTTTTTTTCTCCCTTGTATCTTATTTCCAAATTAAACGCAAAAGCAATCATTGTAATTCAATAATGTTAATTGTGAGAAACATGATCAGATGACAAACTTGCACAAAGAAACTGACTATTGCCAGATGCTGCTGCAGACAATACACACACACGTAATCCTTCTTGGATTATGGGGGGGCCATCTACTATGTGGGTACCTCTCGTCATGTAACTGACTGTACATGGCCATCAGGGAATGATCCTCTCTCATGAGTGTGCATGTGTGAGTGTACATGTGTGCTTGTGTGCGATGATGAAAAGATGGAAAATCACTTTAGATGAGTGAGTGAGAAAAAAAGGTTGTTTTTGGAAGGTAACCAGCTTTAGACATGCATACACGTATTTGGATGAGCCTTTTTAGCTACGCTTGTTTGCTTAAAACAAATAAACAATTCTGATGGAATTTTTCAGTTGGGTAAATGTAATTAATGCAAATGTCTGGTACATTTTGGATAATAAATATCAAATACCACCAGGTTAATCGGAGCAAGACATGTTATTATTGTTTCTGAAAAATTAACATGTGACCTGAAAATCACATTTAAATTCTCTGAAAAGAATTGTGACTTCAGCAACATTCCTCAAGGAAATGCATTTCTTCTCATTTCACTATTGATGCAGTGATGTTTTAACACATTTGTACACGTCACTTATTTTTTTTATTTTATTTTTTTTTTACATTTGGATTCTCAGGTAAATGTTAGCATATCAACACTCTACTAAATTAATCGGATGGAGCAATCAACCAGGAATTATTCTGAATAAAGTTCCTCAGGGAAATCCTAACCCTAACCCTAACCCATACCCTAACCCTAACCCTAACCCTAACCCTATGAGCCTGTTACATTTTCCGAAAGTTCTTCCTCTTAATTGCAAGAATAATCATCATGGATCTAAATGTTGCCAAAATATAAAAATGCAGGAGTATGTGTCTATGTAAAATGTTTTACAGGTATGTATGAGTATGTCGTGTGATTTTTTTTTTTTTTTTTTTTAAAGGCCACTGAATGCACAAGTGTCCTTGAGCGTGTAATCCAAAGTAAACTGTCCTAATCTTGTTGGATCACTTTTGAGTATCCAGGCCACTTTGTTAATGATCTCATTAAATAGCAATTTTTAATCTGGTGAAAGAACCACGTTACACTCATTTATATGACATGTTGTGCTTGCTTTGTTATTAGTCTATAACAGAGACAGTATACATACACTAAATATCACTTTTCTTTGCATCTCTAAAAGCGTCACCTTTCAGGAGATAGAAAAAAAATGTGTGTGCATGTGTATGCATGTCTGCGTATTGGTTGGAAGTTAAGGGCACACTGAAGTGTATTTCGGGATGTTGGCTAGGTGCAGCAGTATACGTAACAAATTGCTTTTTGGCACTAATGTGCATGTGCGTGTGTGCGCATTTGTGTGTGGAGGACAGATTTTGCATGTTAGCACATCAACTTAGGGAAAAGATTCAGGCTCTGCAGTGACACAGTCATATCAAACTGACAAAATTCTTGATTTCACCAAATATTTAGTTTGTGCCATAGCTGGGTAATGAGCTTCCAAGCATTGCTGTATTGTTGTTGTGTACACATTTGTGTGTACTTCATGCAAACACCTGTGCTGCTGCATCATGTCGGTACCAAGAGGAGATGCCAAAATAATGACCTGTCCCAAGCGCGAAAAAGATGACGTGAGTTGTTCACAAAAAGGAGAAAATACAAGAGAAAAATCAACTCCTGACCTGAGGACCCCCCGCCCCCCCAAACCACACCCCCAACGTGAGTGCTAATACTTAAACCAGATGTCTTTAACAGATAACAAATGTCAGAGGCAATCTGAAGACAGAACACCTTGTACAGTGCAGACATGGGAGTATCAGATCTCCCTTAAAAATGCTGCTTTCTTCTTTTTGAGAAAGCTTTGAAACATTGATCACAGTTTATTAAGAATATATATGTTTTGTTGAGCTAAATTTGAAAAAAGTATTACTTGCATTGTTGTACTTCTTTATATCCTGGGCGATATATAAGATAATGTACATCAATTTGTGCACCTTTCTGACCTTCTGGGTCAGGATTCTGCAAACTGTGGCTGTCGAGCCAAACGCTCTCTGTAACTTGGAAAATAATGAGTTCTGTATTCATATTGAAATTGTTGTATAATGTTTATGTAATATTGAGGTTAATAAAGCTTCTCGAGGTGTGTAAGAGTGCTTTAATTGGTTGGTGTTTCCATAATCTTAACTAGTACTCTAAATAATTTAGATGGTTATTTTGCAAAATACACATCATACATTCAGTGAAATCATCCTTTTATTGATTGGACAGCTACCTGCATGATCCAAATACAGTATTTTGTGGCTTACATTTATAGAGCCTGATGTTCCCCAGTTGTTCCTTTAGAACACTCGATTTCCTGCTCATTAACAACAAATAATTATATTAACAACACTAAAGTTGGTACCACTTATTCTACAATTATTAAAGTGAATCCAGGAGAGAAATGATCCCGCCCCATCTCCAACGGGTCAAACTCCACATTACGGTTCATGCAAGTCAACGAAAAAAATCAGTCTTATCTTTTATCGAACAAAGTCAGGTCACTCTTTAACTAAAGCAACCACTGAATTTCTATTTTTTACCTATTTTACACCCTCAAACCGGGCCTGAAGCTACACTCATCTGACTTGTTGTTGACCCTGTTGCTCTATTTGAGGCCATCGTCTCTGATGTGTCTTTGAAGGTTTGCCTATATGGTCTATACATAGTCATCCTCTCATAGTTTAGCCAGCAATGTGTGTGTGAGTGCGTGTGTGTTGGGGGGGAAGGGGGGGGGGGGGGTCTATTGGCCCTTCTCCCAGTGTCTCTCATGATTGATGAAGCTTGCGGTTCCACTGACAAGAGAGGCTCAGCAGAACAACCAACAACTTGGTGGCTGCGCTTAAGTTAAGTGGGTCGAACTTCACTGCGCTGGGCGGAAAAAAGTTGAGTTGAGAATGGACGCCGAGTGGACGGAGGTTCTCGAGTTCTACGGCGGATCGAGTTTCTGCCAATTCTCCCACGTTCTCTTGTCTCGCTTTGCCGTCTTTCCGCCAAAGTCGCTGTCTCGCCACCTGTCGCGAAGGCCACAAGGTTCCCCGAGTTCACGACGTGATGAACACCGGTTGTTTACGCTGTAAAAAGTGTCCTTGCGTTAAGTATTGCATGGCATTCTTGACTGTAAATTCATCAAATATGAAATATATTAGGAATAAAATAGTGAATAACACTGTATATTATTACAGATAATTGGGGTACAGTCATAAAAGACAGTATTAAAACAATCAATAAGATATGAAATTTAAAATTAAAATTATTCTAAATATGAAAATTGCATTATATAGTAATAAAAAGGTATCGGTAGTAAAATTTAAAGAGATATGTTGCAAAAGTTCTATTTTAATGCGTTTACCAAATAAATGATGAAAAATAATTGTACAGCTTGAACGTTCAAATTCAGATAGATTTTACATCCACGGCTAAGAAAAATAGTTCCACCTTTATAGGTATTTTGTATAAAAACAGTGACTTAATAATTATACCCATATAAAAGTCCCGGAGGATATTTCTTTCAGCATGACTGTCTCATAAAAATCATTCTTTTTCACCTTCCTTGCAGCTGCCCAGATGTTTGATTTACAGCATCAATGCCTCGCTTTCATTTTGTTATCAAATCCTACGTGCGAGAAAAAAAAATCGACTGTAAGGACTCCCAGCATATGCTTGATGATATTTAAAGTGCTGGGCCGTTAACAATATATCTGGTTGCCGCTTTTTTATTGCCGCCCGCGTATCAAATCGTGGCATCTGGATGCGAGCAAGGGCATAGCGTTACTCTCCCAGCGGCTCGGCGCCAGCAATGCTGACCCAGAATTCATCACTTCATTAAAGAAAAAAAAAAACAGACGAGTAGATTTGGTCGGTTTGCTAAGTAATCAATATTACAGGCGCAGCTGCAAGGCCCATAAAACCCGAAGCTGGGACAGGAGCACATGACAGTGACCGTGCAAGCTAAATGCTGACAGTGATGCTAACCTAAGAGAAGGTCTGCTCTATTAGGCAGTTAAGGGCTATTGGCCATCTTATTATCACACCTGACCATCCATTGGCCATGAAATAATGTCAAACATTACTATACAGCACAACAAATTGGGTGCAAGGAATTACTGTAGCATGTATGAGTTATTGTTACTTGTTAGGAATGTTACATTCCCAAATATGGCTGCAATTTATGAATGTTCTCTTACTTAAAAAGAAGAGGCTTGATATTGCCCTTTCAAAAAACATCGGTGCACTAAAAAGAAGATTACTGGTACCTATTGGTGTTTCTTTCCTAAGACAGAGCCAGTGCATTTGGTATTTACAGCCCTTCACTTTTCGACTATTCAACTTTGTTGTTAGAGCCTCTTTCTAAAGTAGGGGAAAAAAAGTATTTTTCCCCTTCAAAATTCTACACTTTACATGCTAAAGTGACATTGTGACAAAAACGTGTTTTAACACATGTATTAAAAAAAAACTCTCTCTCTCTCTCTCTCTCTCTCTCTCTAAACATGTAATTTTGTACAAGACAATTTCATAAACTGGGTTGTTTTGGATTAAAAAATAAATTAATTAAAGAAAAAAAAACTTTGAAAGTTGGGTCAAACTGACCCAAATATAGGGTCAGTCCTTATTAGATCCATAACTGTTTTCTTTTAAACCAACTTTTTGTAGTTGGCAGTGTTTTCCGCAAAGCCAAAACATTTCTACTAATTATGCTTAGGGTTAGGGTTAGGGGTTAGGGTTAGGATTAGGTTTAGGATTAGGGTTAGAGGTTCCTACATCTTAATTACAGTTTACCTGGTAAATTCAGTTGATTGGATATGATTTGCAAAGGCACACAAGGTCTCACAAGTGTGAGAGCACAAACTAAGCATGAACTGCCTGCAGACCTTCAAAACAAAATTTTCTTGTGTCACAGATCTGGATAAGGGTACAGAAAAATTGCCGCTTGACCACAGAGATTTCCATCCATCCATAAATGGAAGAAGTGCAAAATGAATAGAGCTAAACTGAGTAAATGGAGGTCAATGACCTTAGTCAGAGAGGTGACCAACAGAGGTGACCTGATGCCCTTTCCGTCAGACCATGAAAGAGAAAACTTAGGTCTAATTAGACAAACTGTATGGCCTGAATGTTAGTCATATTATCTGTGGTAGAAATCTTCATTCATCTTTCTTTTTATCGTACATTGTTTTTGGAGAGCCCCTGTAAAGGGGTCACCGGTGATCAATCTTAAAGCCCATCCAACAAGCCATACAAATTCTCACCCATCTTTGGAATGGACCCGGTGTGTGATTCAAAATCAATAACGTTAATAAAACAAATAACTATAAAGATGTGCTGCCTCAATGCATCATCTCAATGTCAACAGAGCGTATCTCGCTGAGGGACTCCGGATCCGAGCTGCTATGACCGTGGATTTCGGCCGTGTCCATTTCGCGGAAAATGGCAGCGGCATCTTCCCGTCGCTGCCTGCATCTCCTCTTTGGATTTTAATACTCAGGCTGCATGAGCTTTTTTAATATAGTAGCGGAGCATCTGGCGATCCGGCAGGTGCTGCTTCAATCCCTTCATATTCTAAGTAAATCCCAAGAAAAGGTGTTGTGGGAGGCAGGAGGTAGGTAGCAGGAGTTTGTTTCCGTCTTCTGCATCCTGTTTTTTCCCTTCGCTGTGCAATACTGCAGCGCGGCTTCTCTCTATTTCTTGCTGGAATTGAGCGGATTTTGCTGTGAGGATGACCTGGGACAAGATATGTATGCTGCTTTTTATAGAGGGATGTTTTTTATTTCATACTGGTCAAAAAGTTGCTGTTGCACTTGTACTTGTTTACGTTCCCTTGAAGAAAAAAAGGTTGAAGCTGATACATTTTCCTAAATATAATCAACTTCAGAATTTTTATTTATAATGTTTAGAATTGCATAATGAGGCAAACTATTTTGCTTAGAATGTACAAAAAAATAGTATTGAGCTTTTCTGCGTAACTGGTTTCCTGAAAAGAATACAAAACTATTTCTCGAATACTTTCTGAAAAATTAGATGTTCAAGCCATTATGAATCCTGAAATCTTTGGTTCAGACTCTAGAATAGAATTTTGTTCTAGTCTGCATTATTTCTCTAAAAGAAAACAAAAAGATTTAAACTGGGTTTTAGGAAAAATCACATTCGGAGTATACAAACTGAGATTGCATTACATTAAATGTTTCCCAAGTCTGCTATATTGGTATTTCAGTTTCCTAAAAAGTCTAAAATGCTTTAAAATATTTTGACTTAATAAATGCTTTCTATATCATTTGTATACAATCTTTTCCTAAGTAGACTAATTATTGCTGCTTTACTTTACTTCCCCAAAAATCTGTTGTGTGTTTTCGAATATTTATTTCTCATTGTTATGACTTTTACTGTTGCTTTAACCTGCGGATTGCTTCCTAAAAAAACAAAAAAACAAATATTGCACTTTCTTTTTAACCTTTGTGCGGTATTTCATCCAATCCTTTGATCTTTACATCAAAAGCATTTCACATCAAAGGGAAAGAAATGAAAGAAGACACCAAGGAGCTGAAATTTCACCCATAGCAGAGTGACATCCCTTAGATAAAATACTGTCAGAATGATCTGGAAGAAAATGACCCCAAAATTGCCCAAATACTGCACAAGAGTAAAAACAGTGTGCTGTATAAATCATTTTTATTTTGTATCTTTTTAATAGTACGGTATACAAAGTAATCAACATTATGCATTTACTAAAACAAAGAAATGACAGATACTGCACTTACCTCTGCAAAAAGATTTAAGCTGTTACGCATGAAATAGTTTTCTATTTTTATTGTATAGCTACCTGGGTTGCCTTTTTGCAATCAAAGCAATTTTTCTTGTTGTATGAATAATGACTTATGTTAGAAGACAAACGGCCATGCGCAGTGCCTCCCGCTCTTAGCGTGACAATGTTTGGGCGCCGGCCCCCCTACATGTTTTATTTAATAATGTGGGAATTTTCTCCTGTTTTGCTTTCATTACATTCTTGGATACAGAACACGGAACAAGAAAGCCACTCTTTTCTCTCGCTCTGTGCGCTTTAAATCCCAACAACTTCCAAATAGAGCATCTGGATTGAAAAACGGGAGGCTTTTGACACAATGTGTGCTTAATGCTGCGGTATTTTCTCTGTCGTTTTTTTAAGCCTCTCTCTCTCGCTGTCTTTTCTTATTGGTGACCACCCAGCACAGGCCGGGAGCACGCTAGCTGCGGGGGCCGCAGATTTAGGCCACAAAAGAAGTAAAGCCTGAAGCCGCAGGGGAGTGTTTCCGAGGGCCAGGATGAAAAGTGTGTTTTGTGGGGAGTTGGTGGTGGAGGGGGGGAGGCGGTGATGCCGGTGGTGGGCTCATGCATCAACAAGACCACCGCCTTTGACACCACTCAGTAGCTCCATGAATACTCCCACATTGTCTATGACAGCCCTAAATTTGCTTCATGAATTTTGCTTTTATTTGGTATTTACAGGGTACACCCCATTCATTCACACTTAGATGGTTGCTCATTGAACAATTGCTGTTATTTTCCCCAATTATTCTGAGGAAATCAAAACTCACCTTTGCAAAAACCTCTGTATAGTTTTAAACTTGTGCCATAATGCCATAAAATGTAGTCAGATGTCGCCAAAGCCCTGAATAATAAGAAAATAGTCATTGGTTTTATGGACGTACAGTCGTACCTTTATTTACAATTGTAATTCTTGCCTTGATCAAGCTTGTAAATCAAGCAAAAACCAACAAAACCTTTCAGACCAAAATAGAGCCACGGCTAGTGGCATTTACAAATCGTATTATACCAAACCAAATAAAGCTGAAATAAAAAAAAAGACCCTCTGATTTAGGCAAGTCACAAGTCGAATTTCCTTTTTTTCCAAGATTTAAAAAAAAAAATATTTGAAAGACCTCTTCAACAAATAAGCTGGTTGTAGCCTACAATATCTCCTTGTGACTGTCTTATTGTTTTTCACTGTCACTTTTGATAAACTTCAACTTTGCTCTGCCATATACGAAGCTGTTACAGTACTTAAACGACACTGACTTATTTGAAGTTACTGAAACTAGCAAGGTTAACAACTTGCTTCTGATGCCAGATTTTATTTACAGGCAACAAAACAGACAAAATCGTTGACCCTCCATGCAAACAGTTCAAAACAATCAACAATTATCAAAGATGCCGTTGGGGTGGTTTTTCTAAATACATTTACATATATTACACACGCTCAACAACTCTCACTTAGGCTTCCATTTTCATGTCTTCTTTCTGCTCTTCAACGTATCCTCCCACATGTAACAGGAGCCTATCAAGTTGTGCCAAACACACTGAAAGCCAATGATTACTCACTTCAGGGTTAGATTGACATCTGTTGACCTCCAACAACTCAAGGACAAGGAGCCCAATGGGGCAAAAAAAAAATTAGATGTAATCAACAGATATAGTAGTTGAACAAATTGAAAAAAAAAAACCTTTTATTATGAATGTATTTATTTGATCTCAATTATTCTGTTATTTTGACACCACTAGGAGTGTCATTTCTGCATGCATTATTTATGTATTTATCTATTGTTTTAACTTTTGTGAATTGCCATGAAATAAGCAACGTCACGTTTACGGACTACGATGCAATTGATTCCTTTTAACCCCAAAGCAGATGTGCCCCCAAGGCACCAGCTGGGCAAGTTGATGGGTGCCAATGGGCGCAAAGGTTACATTTGAAAGGGGAGAAAGGTGGGCTGAAGGTCAGGGTTATGGTCGCTGGGCGGGGTAAGGGTGAGGGCAAAATGTGCCTTAGGGCAGATACCTACTTAATCAGTGTTTACCTTTCACACGAAGATATTCACACAGGCATGCTCAATATTAAGTTGGAAGATCTGTGCAGGTGATGTGGTTGATTTGTTGTGTTCTGTGAGGAAAAAAATACAATAAAATAAACTTTACGCAAGATTGATTGCATTGATTAAAAAAATGGTTACATGAAGAGTTGATCACCGAATTTGTGTGAAGTTCACAAAATCTGATCTCATCTGCATGTCTAAAGTTAAAATATGTCTACTAATAATGTGATTATACTATGTTTTAATGTTTTTAAAAAGCTTAAATTATGCTATGTCTTTTAGAATTCAAGAAGAACCTGTTTGCTTCCATGCAGACAGAAGCAATATTGACGTTTCCATAGCAACAGATGAGCTCGACGACAGTGGTTTTTCGATTTTCCTTCCTTCTTTTTTATTTTCAAACAGGGCCAGCCACGGCATGCTGGGAAAATGGCGGCATAGAGCACGTAAAAAAAAACTATGACGCTCCATCAAGAGCTAAAGATGAGAAAAAAAAGCGATGGGAGCCTCCCGCGGCTGCGCTCAAGCACGCGTGAGAATATTCCAAATATTCATTATCTGCTTCCACGCTTCCTCCCTGGTGCATGATGAAACCTTAAAGCAGGGGTGTTCCCGTGGCTTTGGCAAGGCTCAAGATCTCATAAAATCAACTGTCACCTGCGTCGTCATTGGACGCTTACAAAATAACAACTGGAGCAACAAGCTGGGCTCTTTAAAGCCTTTCGATGCATTATTAATATTTTTGCTGCCCTAAACTCCTTCTGGACGCGAAATGGCCGAACCTGGATTAGCGGTGAGGAATTTAATATACATGTGCACGCACTCGTGCTCCGTCTGTTGTTAGTTAAGAGAAGGAGAGGGGCCCCGCCCCCCTTCGCCGAGGCCATGTGTTGTCATTTATAGTCATATTTCGCTAAGTTAATGGCTAACCCCATGGATTAAAGGCGTAAATGTGCCGCCACTGGTGTTAATGTCACTGCCTCATAAAAGAAAACAATCCCACAACTGGCAATAAGATACAACTCAGATGCAAAAGGAGCCTGTTTTGGGCAAGTTCAAGTCAAAAATTGAAAACTCAATGCCTTCCTGGTATTCAAGCGGATAATGCTTTTTAATAAACCAAACACACACAACAAATATTTGTATTTTCTTTAGAGATTATTATAGGGGACATACTAAATTGTCCTTAGGTGCGATTGGGTGCGTAAATGGTCGTTCATCTCTGGGTGCCTGCAATTGGCTGGCACACAGTTCAGGTTCTCCCTTGCCTACTGCCCGAAGCCAGCCAGGATAGGCACCAGCAAGAATGCAACCCTTGTGAGGATAAGTGATTATAGAAGATGGATGGATGGATTATTGTAGGAAGTTTTCAAGAAAATACATTATTTAACTTTCATCGCAAAAAAGTCCATTATTGATCATGATTATTTGTAATTTTCAACAACTGTTTCCTATGACGCTTGTGACATATTTATTTCTCCAAAGTCTTCAAACTAACAACTAATTAGCAAAAAATTAACAATTTGTTCTAAAGACTTGTAATTTGATTATATTTGTGTAAACTACAAATGTTGAACAAAACTACAAGATTAGAATGCAAAATTTACATTTTTTTTTCAATGAGCCACACTTTTCAAAGTACATGTACTGTAAAAGATTACATAGATATTTGTTATAATAAAAGCAAAAAAAATCAGAAAAATATTTCTTATATTTTCAATAAATCAACAGAATTTGGGATTTTTTAAAATGGAAACACATCGAGAAAAAAAAAGAAAAGCCTATGAAAACATTCCCTTAAAAATAGTTTCAGTCAAATAAATCTGCTAAAAAAAATTGCAGGAAAAAGTGTATCCATACACACCTCTAAAACATGGAAAAAAACACATAGCAGTGAGAAGAATAAACAACAAGCCGGAACATTGCTGAATGTTGGAGTTAAGGTTAAGTTTAAATTTATGGTTAAAGTTAACTTTAGAGTTAAATTATATTTTGGGTCAAGGAAGATTTTTGGTTTAAAAAAAAAAGAAAAAAAACATGAAGGGATAGTGATTATTCAAGAAAAACTCAGTTTTTAATTTCTGAGACGAGAGGAGACAAGCAGCGTGCGGAGGGTTGGCGCTATTGATCAAACGCCATCAACGGTCTCATAAATAGTCGTGTTTATTGGTGGCGAGAGGAGCGAAGAGGAAGACGTCGCGACGAATACGGCTTGAGCTGACACTAAAACAACCTCCTCTCCGCAGCTTTGACAAATTTATGTTAACAAGCAAATTAGCCACAGCGGGACGCCACCGGGGCCCCCGATCGATGGTCGCAATAACAAAGTTGCTGCCCGCCCGCCGCTGTGCTAGCGGCCGCGGCCCCTGACAATAACCTACAACTGAGCGACACACAAAAGCTATTGACGCGACGACAGCGCTTCAATTTCCCCAGACGGCGGGGCGCTGTCACATCAAACTGGCTATTAGTCACAAATACTGCTGCTACACCAACCCCCCCAACCCGTCCCATAGCCATTCTCTGGGGGGACCTTGTCAACTTGAAAGTTGTGCCGCTGGCAAAAGGACATCTGGTTCCACTGGAGAAAGTCCGTTTGTGTGTGTTGCATATAACAAGCTGACGAAGGAGAACAAACAGTACCACTTTGGAATTGTCAGAACTCGTTAGCAATAAGGCATTCGCAGCCAGGAGACAGAAGCCGTGTCCTTTCCTCCACCTGACGTCCCGCCGAATCAGACCAAGGCCCCAATGGGCCGCCCGCCATTTATGTTCACAACTGTGTGTTTGTCCTCAACAAGCGGCTCAAAGTTGAAGTGTGACAGCTGCTCTGAAGATCTTGTCTACTGCATGTGACGTAATGGTGGTGAACATCTACGCTTGTTTTTCAATGCCCAAGCCATTGTAAACCATTGTATTTTTGCCATCGTCTTAGTTCAGTAAAAATGAATGCCATTTTGCAAGAAAATCTTGCATACTGCTTGTGATTAAATGGTGGGATAGCAGCATGCAGCTCAGAAGCCAAGATGGTTTGTCATTCCAAGGCTGCTCCATGGCAGAATGAGAGCATGGCTGCCATGTTAGGCCAAAAACTTACTTGGGTTGTATACCTTAGTTGATCGAATCAACATGGTGAAGCAGAATCGGTGCGAGTTGTTTTTCTACGCTTTAGCTTTTTCACATTAGAAATTTGTTAGGCAAATAGCATTGCCACTGAAGAAAGACTGGAATGTTTTTGTACATTGAAATTCACCTTTTAAAGTTTTAATGTAGCAAAAAACATTGGTGTTTTGATTGTTATTTGATTTGGTAACCGCAAGAATTATCTGGACAATTTGACGATCAAGCTAATTCAATATATTGTTTCTCATCAGGTTTGAAATATATTACTTTTTTTATTTGTGATTTTGTTTGACGGTTTTTTAAAGTGGAGCAAAAATGTTTGGGGAATTTTTTGGGTGAAACAACTAATAGGGGGAATGTTCAATGTGAATAGAAAATGAAAACTACTTTAAAAATGTTAAAAATAAATACATACATTAATTGATTACTTAATTAATTAAACCTGGAAAAAATAAAAACACTTTGATATATCTTGTAAACAAAAAAACTACAAAAACAAACAAAAAAAAACATAAGTTAAAATAAATGTTAAAATTTGGAGGGGATGTACAAATAAAGAGTGGTCGTCGACCAGCTGAGGGGCTGTGATTTCAATCGCCCGACCGCCAGTTGCACCTGTAGGTAAATAATTGGTTAGCATAAAATGCTTTGAGTGGCAAACGTAGAAAAGCGTTATAAATGAAAAAGTCAATTTACCATGTATAAAACTAATTTTGAGTCATTGCGTTTCTCTTCGATGTGACCTGATTTTGTGGACATTTAGTGTTTGACACGTGCGCCTCACCTTGTCCTTTTCCATAAGCTTCCGACTTGAGAACGAAAGTGACACACGTAAGCCATCACTCATTCCCGCTGCTAGTTCTCGGTGAATTAACTCGGTTAATGTTTAATGTGCCTCCAATCAATGCCACTTGAAAAGAAATAGTGACGCCTTGTTGGAGGAAGCGCCCCATCACTCTCGCTTGAACGAGGCGGGAAAGCATCATTTGCTTAATTGACTCTGACGGGGAGTACATTCGCAGCTTTTAAAGTGTGGCGCGAGGGCAGATGGTGACCCGCCCGTGAAATCCCCCCGATGCCATAAAGAGAGTTGAACGCCTTGGAAACAAATAACAAGGTTACACTTTTTTTCCAGTTTAGGAGGAAAAACAAGGCACAATAAGCAAGCGCTGATGTATTTATAAGGAGATTTACGACTGGATTGCATTTGCCTCACCGCGGAGGTGGAATACAGACGGCAACGAATGAGAAGAGGCTCCATCAATTTTAGAGGGAAGGATTTGGCACATTTAATGAATTCATGCTCCCCTCCAAGCCCTCCGCACCTCCCCTCCAACATCAACCCTTCTCCAGCGGGATGGGAGATGAAAAGACCCTCACACACAAACATGCCCACGCACGCACACATACACACGCACACACATGCCGTGACCATTATAGGAGGTGCTCTGTGGGCAATCAATCACCAATCAGTTGTTGAGAGCGCTTGTCCCGCTCCTGGAGGATGTTCTTCATTACTTTACAAGTATGTGTGTGTGTGTGTGTGTGTGCCTGTGTGTGTCAGAGGAGAAGTTGTGGAGAGGGTAATTAATGGTGGCTGCCTGCTTTTACTTTGGCCCCCAGTGAGGGAGCACGTGTTCTCATCGAATGTGCATTTGTGCACTTGTCATACACCTGAGCCACTAAAACGGTTAGTTAAACATTTTTACTTCGGCACACCGAAACTTTTGATTTTGCAACACAATTTTGGAAGAAAAAAAATATAAATACTCGTCTCATGAGTGGCCTACCTGTATGGAGTTGTCATGATCTACCTGTGTCTGCGAGGGTTTTCTCCAGATAATTTGGTATCCTCCCACATTCCCAAAAACATGCATGGTAGATATATTGGACACTCCGAATGGGCCTCAAGTACATTTGTGAGTGTGAAAGACCATTGATCGCCGCGGGTTCAGGGCCTACCCCATCCCAAAGACGACAGGGATAGGCAGCAGCAAGCCAGAGACCCGAGTGAGGACAAACGGTTAATAAAATAGATTCTGGATGGGTGATGAAAAATAAAAAAAATTTGTAATGGGGTGGGTGGAGTGTTTTGTGGGGAAAAATATCTTCAGCAAAAATAGCAATAAAAACGGCAATAACTCTTCATTATCAAGGGAAAAAAATTAAAACTGCTGACCCCCCAAAAAATATTTTAGTGAAAAAATATATTTTTGAAGAATGAATTAGGTACACATGCACATAGAGGAGTATGTGTATCAATTGGGCTTTGGATGATCCCTGAAGTTGATATTAGCTCCCGTGACAGGCATTATGAGTCACCCGTCTTATAATAATAATCAATTTACATTATCCAGCACACTAAAGCTGTGTGAAAAAACACAAAACACATTTAGCCACTTTACTACTAAATTAACACGCCCAAGCGAACCAATTCAACAGCTTGTTTCTATGTTTATGCATAAAATATTTTAGTGCGTCACTGTAGAATAAGAACGTGGGACATGCTAAATCATTAAAGGCGAACCTATAACAACGTTAAAAGGGATCTCATTCTTCCCTGAGAGTCTTTGCAGAAAAGGTATTTTTCAAATTATTTAAAAGTAACTTTAAGGATAATGTTACAAGATGAATTTTACAAGATACTAAACAGTTTGGGGTTTGTCATCTAGTTATAAATCAAACTAGTAAAAAAGGCACTTCTAAGGATTGGGGTGGTTAAGTTTTGGGTGGTTAGCTGTTATAGTGGATTTACTGGAAAAAGGATAAAGTGAGGCTGGGGTGCGTTCACTTTACATGAAATCATATTTTCCGATGTTAACGATGTGTTTTATTTCCAGCACGTGATACAGAATGGTAATAACAGCATAATAACAAAAGATTATGTTCGGCGAGGTCTTTATCCGGCGAATTTGGCGCGGTGCTGCAGCCTGGCAAAGGTTATTATGTCGGCTTGCTTTGCACACGGTGACGGGGGTCGCCTGTAGCACATTAGAGCCAATAAATGTGCGTTGGCACTTCCTCAATTTCGTGTAAAGCCCCCTTTTCCTCCTCTACCTCCAAGCGCTCATTCCTAATAGGGTATTCCGAATGGCGCCTTTAATAAATTGCGGGACTCGACGTTTGTCAGCCGCTGTTATTTTCTCAATGGAACACAGAGGTCGTTGTCTTATTACTCTATAAGCTGATGATCATGTTTTTTCTTTGTGTGTGTGTGTGTGTGTGTGTGTGTGTGTGTATATGTGTGTGTGATCATTTCAAACTGAGAAATGATTCCCATTCAGGATTGTGTTGACTTTTACCATAAAATATAAAGCTGAGCTAATTGGTGACGAGGACTGGATAAAATAGCTGTAAATGTACAGTATGCCTTGCGCCCTCGGTTTGCTGACAACAGCCGCTTTTAACCAACACCCAGCTACTCATTGACCAATACATTGGAATTATTAACTGGGGGATCATCCATCCTGCCACAGCCATGTTGCTTTCAATCTGCCAGGATGACGAAACCTCCTTCACATTAGCATTCTAATTAACAGGCCAGCACACAGTCATCTACCCAAGCAAAATGGGGGTCATATTCAAAGGTATCTCTCATGATTTGTTTTTTTTTTAAATTTTATTTTTCTTTGGAAACACAGCTTAAGACGTGTATCCAACAGAAACAGAGCAGAAACATCCAGGCCAGTGCCACTTATTTATTTGCTTATACGCTTAGTTTGACAGTTAAATCAAACTGGTTTTTGGCACTAGACAGTGGCATTAAACAGCCCAAGGTTTTTTTTGTTTTTTTTTATGTTCACTGTTATTTGTTTTGAAGTAAGATCAGTTGTGTCTGCTGCCACAATGAAGTGCTTTTATCTCAAGATTGTGCTCCTGAATCAAAGCAAAACAAAACGAAAACAATCTGTGAAATTTCAAGTGCTTTTTGGTTGGCTGTAATGTCGTGCACCAGCATTTCAAATTTTGACAGCAGAATCTTGCGGCCAGGCCAATGCAACGCATGCATGGAAATTTATAATCTACGAATACATGAGATGTATCGAAACATGGAAATGTATAGATTCATTCAAACAGTGCAATGTATTTGCCTACTTTGTCCGACCTGTTGCATTGTCTCCCATCAACCACTGTCAAATATTGATACACGATGGATTTTTTTGACCTCCAGCCGCAGCGGTTGTAAATAAACTCGGATCCCTTTTGGCAGCGTGTCAGCACAGTCGTGTTTTATGAAGCAGCTTTTACGCCACCCTATTATGCAGCGTCCCCTATTTTGTTTGATTTAAGAAGCATCAGCCAGGAGAGCATCGTGGTGCGACGGGGAGACGGCCATTGATTGAATTTTATGTGGTTTGCGGTCCTGGGATCTTAACGCGACACAATTTACAACCGAGAGAATAATCATGTCGTATAAAAAGCAGCGTCGCTGTCATGTCAGTCTTTTTTTTTTTTTGCATTTGTGCAGGACAAATGGGGTGAAATCAATAGTTTCATTTTATGTGGGACAAATGCATATGTCTGCTCTCTTGTTATGCATATAAATTATGGCTATATAGTCTCAACAACGAGCTAAAGCAAGGATTCAACAGACAAGTGGGTTATCATGATGTACAAATATGTACAAATGTACGTTAGCTTGTATTAGCATTTATAAACTGTTTCATCATCTGCAATTTGCCATTGAAGTACTCATCAGGAAAATGTGACCCATCAGGAAAATGTGACCCAGGAAGGTCCACCAGTATTATTAACAACACAAGTTACACCATGTCAAGATTGTAGTGTGTGGCTAGTTAACCACATGTAAAGAAAATAAAAGGACCTGGGTTCATCTATCTATTTTCTAAAGCTGCTTATTATCACAAGGGTCGCAGGCTTGCTGGTGCCTATCCCAGCTGGCTTCGGAGAGTAGGCGGGGACACCCTGAACTGGCTGGAGGAAACCCACGCAGGCTCGATTACAATATGCAAACTCCACAGAGGAAGGCCAGAGCGAGGCAGATTTGAACTTGTGATTTGAACTAACCGTAAGGCTAACGTGCCATTCACTGCTCCACCTAGCCGCCTACTTTGTAATTTGAATGGTCTGTCACCAAATTGCCAGGTAGGCCTCAAGCGTGTAATAATAAATGCTCTTGGAACGCTCGGCGAGGAGCAATGCAGACTTCCAAATTCCAAAATAAGACAAAATACAAATTCCTGAATAAGACGAAAAAAGAAATCAGTGATTACATTCCAATAATATATGGCCCAATCTATTGATGTAAATACGTTTTCATGTTGCACTTTCCTAACCAGAACACATTGTTATGTTCCCGTTTCTAAAAACGAGACAAACTATTTACACTGCACAGTTAACAAAAAAAAAGTGGATCTGGAGCGAACCTAGATGTCATCCCTGCATAGCATGATTGCATCCCCTGTCGCTTGACCGAAACAAATTATTGAATTTTCATCTTGCGCCTGAGGTCATATCAGGGCTGCTCAATTGTAGCCCGAGGAGGAGATGCCATTAAAGGGGCCGAGTCAAGAACACGTCTGCCTGTGATCGCCCCCGTTGAGGCATTACCACTCAACAAGAAGGCCCACACACTGGTGGCCGGTGGACACACATGGCCTCCATACACAGATATTACATATACGCCCTCCACCCCCCCTGAAGCCCGCTTTTTTCAGCAAGCAATTTACATGAGTTGAAGGGAGGTGACAGGCAGCAATCAGCTCGGGGGAATAAGGTGCGACGCTGGCGTATTAGCGCCTGTCGCCCTGCGCCCCGCAGATTGCTTCTACCGGGCCACGACCTCCGACCCCGCCCCATATCAACCAATTGCCCTTTAGTATAATTATGTGGAATAATCTTTTTGGAGTTTGATTCGCGGGTGGCGGCCAGGGGGACGGCAAACGCCTCTAATTTATTTTTTTAAGGGAGGCGGCTGAGTGGGGCAGAGGTGGGTGTTAATAAATACCTTTTTTTTTCAGGGGGGGGCTCGTCTGGCAGCTCTAAGTGAAATACCCTCAGTGCTGGAGGTCAAATTTTTCTATTTGGAAGCCAGATGCGGCAGTGGTGTGATGCCGGTGGATGGTTGGCGTCTGCAAATGTCATTACTCGACTGATGATGTTTTATTGATACGCCTATTCGATGCAGGTAAGCAGGTATTGTTTAGGGTCCTCATTAAAATGGCATGAGGGGCATCGCCTTTATACATTTCACAATAAGTTCTGATCGAAGCCTACAAGTGCTGAAGGATTGTGGGTTTTGCACATAGAGATGATCATAATTAAAAGGTGTCTGTCTCTGTATGTTAAATACAGCAACATTACATACTTAATGTGCAAAAATGTGATTTCTGGCATAATTCTGATCTCAAGTGACAATTTGAGCACCAATATTGACAAAAATTCCAATCCCATTAAAGTAAAAAGAAAAGAAATTTGACATTAAATCATCACAAAGATGTAAGCATACATTTTTTTTTTTTTTAATTAGGGCAAAGTACCGTCTGAAAACAGCTGGCTGTGAATGTGTTAATTGAAATGTTTTTTTTTTTGTTTCGGCCAACTAATTATTAAGGTATTGAAGATCTATTATTATTATTTTTTTTATATATATTTAACACATGTTTTAATACATGTTTCCTCACTTAATGAGGCCTGTAAATTGAAATGAATCAACAAAAATAAATTCAATTCAATTGAATTTCAATTAAAAAAATGTTTCAATTCAAATATTGAAAATAGAATGGGCTAGTTGGAACTTGAAAATTAACAAATAAAACAATATGCAAATATTATTAAAATGCACATTTAGAAAAATGGAATTGATCCTTACACAAGAAGTCGTGACTGTTTTTGCAAATCTAATATTAATTTTTCACTACATGATATTCATTTCTCAATCTATATAAAACCAAACGAGATAACTTATTTAGATCAGAAAGTTTCATTGTATATCTTTTAATCATATTTTACCTTTAACTATCAAAGGTATCTTTCTTTCTTTTTTAAACTTGAAAATGACGCATCGCTCATGCAAGTTTAAAATCAAGAATATAACCTTTGAATGGTACGCTCCAGCCTCCATCATTGGACCTTCATCAGGAACTCTCTGACCTTGACCTCCCTTAGAGGGACCCTCGTCATCCCATTTAGCTCTTTAATGGTGGGAGGTGGCCGCTCAGCCACCCATCTCATTGTGTACCACCTGTGACACACAAATATTCACATTAAACACAGTCTCCACAGGGGGTTAACTTCAACATATGTAGCTGTCAAACACATAACAGCGAAGGAGCTTGGTTATATGTTTTGATAGTCACAAGCAGTACCAGTCCAACGTTTGGAAAGGTAAATGGCCTCAAACACATTAAGAGATCAAGAAATTCAAGCTATTAACTCTTGAAAATGAACTGAAAATCAGTTCAGGTCATAAACGTATCATTCACATCATAAAGCTCAGCTGCTGACTTGAATGAATCTAGAAAAATTGGATTGTTCATCATGCTGATACGGACCGAAAACTTTTTCCGATGTCCCACGACAAACGCCGACCTTTCGATGGCTATCTGCGCATGTTTGGGAATTTGCCACACCACCCGGCTTCAAACTGGGCATTTTAGCGACGGGCACATGTGGCATGTATTCATCGTATTTCGCAATTTAGTGGCAGAAAGACATCTTACCTGAAAACCTTCTGAGACCATATTGAAGTCCAGCCTGACAGCTAGTTCTGAGCTTTTTGAGATTCATTTTGATTAAATGAATTTGATTAAATGTGTTCTCTTTCCGACAAAAGTAAAGCACTTTTCTGGTTTGCATTTTATTCTCTTTTTGAACCCAAAGGTGACCTTAAAACCAAGAAATAAAAGGACCAAACAGAGACTGCATTTTTTTTTTTAGGTGGGTAGTGGATTACAGTTGCACCCCTCCTTTTTAGCACTGACACTGTGTCGACTAGGACACATGCAATCTCTTTTGTGTGCATATCAAAGTAATAATAATGCGCCAGGGTCCTTTAGCTGGGGCCCATGCTAAAGCCGGCGCTCAGTATTCACTGCTGCGTCTCTGCCCGCCGCCACCATCTTGCCTCCTCCTTCGCTTCACTTGCAAGGAGACAGGAGCCACGAAGGAGGCGGAGGGATGGCTTACCGAGTTGGGGTCCGCGTTTGATGTGTTGATTGGGAGCGAGGACAGCAGCTGCACTCCCGACCGTCCCCTGGGAAGACACCGGCCCGATAGCTAAATGAAGACCTCTCGTGCTTCTTGTTAGCCGACGCGGCCCTTGCACCCGCACCTTGCGCAATTAGTCCACGGCGGGGCGGCTTTAGCAGTCCAGAGCTTTCCTCAGAATGCCTCGGGCAGCGTTCCTGGCCACGCCGGCCCTCTTTACCACTACAGAGGCGAGAGTCGAAATCCCAGAGCCAAGGGAGTGTGCAGATGTGATCCTTGTGGCTGTTTGGGGTGTTGATTAAAGTGTGTATATGATTGAGTTTACTGCTCGTTTCTTTGGCATGCTGGAACTTTTCTCTATTGACTGAATAGTCTAGCAATCAGCTATCATTTGTGCATTTGTATATACCCAGGGAGTAAAGTTAGCCCCGTCACACTGCCTTCCCAGAACCTTTTTGGATAAAAAACGTGTAACGGTAGAAGCATCTTTAGTCTAGAGGCCACTATGAATCACCAGTGTCTTTTCAGATAAAACTGTTCAGAAGCAGGGCATGGCCCTTTTTTAAAGGCAGGGACACGTGTTGGGTGTAAGAGCTGTCATATTCATATTTTTGCGCCAGAGCAAGTCTTGTTCGTTGGCAGATGACAATGCAACATTGTGCACATTATGGCGGACAAAGTGCAATTTTTATTACATGCCTTGAATGCAACTTAAAATTTGATGACTGAAAGTAGTCTAGACTATAGATGACGTGAAATCTGTCTGTTATAGTGAATGTCTGTTATAGCGACGGACAATGGTAAATGCAGCACCTGCAGCACCTCCTGCTGTCAGAACAGTCTAAATCTTATACATTGTCCCTTTAAAGTAATTCTTCATTCAATTCAAGATGGTTTTGATTTGCTCTTGTTTGATTTTCTTTGAAAAAAAAAATCGTATTTTTCACTATGACTTTTATTCTTTTGAAAATGAATCGCATTTTAAATTGAATTTTATCTACAATTTCTTGAAATCATACCAAGCAGTGCGTTGCATCCATGTCACCATGTTTACCCGCGGATGCCACCAGTTCGAAATGGCGAGCGTGCAACCTGTCCCCTTCGCGTGCGTTCTCCTGCCTTTTTCTCTAATGCCGCGAGAGTGATGCAACGTGGGTAAGTTTGTGCCACTGCATGATGAAGCGTCCTATTTATATTAAAATGAGGCAACTCCTCTGGGGAGATATTGAGGAGAAATGGAACAACAAACACGGAGCTTTAGAGACCGGCCTCAGGATGTGTGTGTGTGGTGACAGCAAAATGGCTACCCCTCCTTACAAAGTGGCCCCGAGGACCCGAGGAAGAGTTATAATGGCCGAAACGCAGGGGCCTGCCGGGTGTGTTGCGTCCACGCGCTTAGTCGTAAAACAACAGGCGTGGTAATAAAGTAAACCCGCTAAATCCACATGCCGCCGTCCTCTTGAATTGCTGTGTTTTTCTTTACTGT
Organism: Hippichthys cyanospilos; assembly: GCF_059441005.1. Lineage (NCBI taxonomy): Eukaryota > Metazoa > Chordata > Actinopteri > Syngnathiformes > Syngnathidae > Hippichthys > Hippichthys cyanospilos. Next base: position 7,604,555 of record NC_142381.1, read on the forward strand.
TAATGCCAGGATGGATTGTTGTCTCTTGTGGTGTTTGCGGTCAAAGCCTCTATTTGTTAGCCTATTGACTGATGTCGTTCACACAAGCGGGTTCGTTAGGTAGCATATTGCTAATCTACTCATCAGTGTAGGCTGCGAGCCTGGATTTCTTGAACTTTTTGGGTCCAGGGACAAAATATTTTCTCTGATCCCCTTGTGATCCTCATAATAAAAACAAATTTTATAAGTACTGCAGAGTGGAATTGAAAAGTAGTGTATTTTCAAGAAAATAAGTCACAGCATCCACCCAATTTCATGGTGATCAGTGTAACGTATGTCAAGACAGAATATCCTTAATAAGATCAAGTACAAAAGTACAAGACTCCCATGGAAATGTAAGGGTTAAGCCATAATGTCCGACTCACTGCTCATTTTCTGGGATCGGTCCTTGAGACTAATCCTGTTATAACAGATGTATCTGCACAAAAGAGTGTTACCTCGAGATACAAAATTCCCTGCTCACAAAATACTCAATATATGAAACAACAGCCAAAGATTTTTTTTTACCCATAATACAACAAAAAATGGAAATACAAAAAAAAGAATAATTTAAAAAATCACTCTACAAAAGCCATTATAGAAAGAATTAATTTCATATCTCGAGGTACAGCTGTATTATATTGAAATGTTACATTTCTGCCCTTTTCCCTAATATGACTTGAGCCCAGCAAAATATTTGCAACTTCTTGTTGAATTTCAGGCAGAGGTCGTTGTGTCTTGTTCCTAGCCAGTGTTGTGTTAATTGGTTTGTGACCAATTTCAAATGTACTAAAAAGCCTTCTTCCACCCAAAATTGCAGACTTTTTCACCTATTTTTATAGTCGGTGCATACGCAGTGAAGCACAAATACCGACGGACCCTGATTTGTATGGATTGTCTGTTTGACAATTTGGCAGACCGTGTGCGCCAGGCTGGGCGTTCCGACAAAGCAGAGAGTGTCCTTGGAGATGTGCCTTGCAGATTGACAATTTGTTGGCTGAAAGTTCATCCACACTTAGAGTATGCCTGCTCAGACCAAATCCAAGTCTTCATGCAGGGTAGATTAATGCTGGTTTTATGTGATTTTGATTCATTTGATCAGCGTACAGGCAGACAGATACAGAGCTCCACAGACATAGTTAAGTCACCAGCATTTATTCCCAGCTCATTTTGCAAAATAACAATAAGATGAATAAGAATAAATAATCGGTCACATTGATTACATTATTGCAATGACAATGATCCACTCAGGCACAGATCGCAGCAACGATGCACCATACGCTTAACCACAGGGTATGGTGACATATCACCAAGCAAAACCTTGACTGCACCACATTTAAACGGAGAGAGATCAGCTGCTTTGATTGTACATCAAGTCTGCTGTAAACTTTCCTATTGTGACACAACTTTTCCAATTTCAGATGATAACCTGTCTATCGGCTATGAAATTACCAACACTGGTCTAACCTAATATCTATACCATCCATGAAACTAGATGCATTCCCGAATTCTGCATTGATCATAACTTATATAGTTGGTTGATTTATGCTTACTTTCCATAAGGGGCGTATTCATTACGTTTTAGGGTATTTATATCAGGTACCAGTAAAAGACAAACATTTTCACCATGTTAAAGGCACTCACAACATAGTATTTTATATATTCTCGATGCATAACGAGTATTTCGTACGATGTGAGCAATAACTTTCTACCGGTCCTGTAGTGGGCAGGTATGAGCTTGAAATGCAGTTTCTTAATTCCTGTGAATTTGGAGTTTACACAATGTTAAAAAAATTGCAGGTATCAATTTAATCATATTAGTATCGGGTAAAAAAAAAAAAAAAAAAGAGCATTTTTACAACAAGGCGGCTTAATAACCCATATGATTGTTGAGCCACGGTAATAAAGGCCAGTGGGCAATAACAGCTGGGCCTGCCTTTCTTTCTCACAGCAGAATGGAGGCCGAGTGTTAGTTAATTAAGCTCAGGGGTGAAGGCAATGTATTTGTGGGAAAGAATCCAATTATTTCCCCCCTCTCCAAAAGAGAACAGGGGGGAGGCATGTGTGACCACCACCACCACCATGAGGATGATGAAGACAATGATGATACCACTCACAGCCACTTATACGCCAACATTAGCCAATCCCCAGTCACCTCCGTGGCCTCGGACAGCAAAAACCATATGGGTGCTTTGCTTCTGGTGGGAAAAATGTATAAGCAAAGCTAAGAATAAAATAAATTAGACATCGAGTAATCGTATCTTCAAAGGCAAAAAAAAAAAAAAAAAAAGAAAGGCAAAGAAAGTAAAGAAGCAATTAAAATCCCTGAAAGCTCCATTACCACTTCAGTCACATTTTCACACATTGGAGATAAGGCCTCATTCTGACGCCTTTTCCTTTACCAAATACCAAAAACCATCTGGGCATCATTTTATCTTTAAAGACATTAGTACATGCTCCGTTTTGCCAAAGAAAAATATAAAAACATCCCAAACATGAGCTGATATTGTTGTTTGTATTGTTTATTGTTTGAATGCTGCTTTCTTTTTGCATTGCTAGTTTGCACTTAATCAACTGAAGCATAGCATAGTTAATTGTGATAACAGCCATTTTCATACCCTTATTTACACTAATCTTTAAAAAAAATATGAACGAATACATATAAATAAATGCCTTGATTCTGAAGGACACATAAATTTGTCTTATGTCTTATGTATTTAATGAGTTATTAACTGAGCTAATGGTAACATTTGTTTTGTTTGCATTGGTTGGCCGTAAGCCAATTTTTTTATTTTTATGAGTTAAACATTTTATGGCAATCTACATCTATTTTTTTATTCATGTATTTCATTTTAATTACTTTTAATAGTAGAGTTGTGTTATTTTGGAGCTACTGTAATTTAGAGTCAATTTGTTAATACCAGTGGGAACAAAATGTTTGTTTTAGTGTCAATTACTTAATTTAATTTGGAATTTTTGTATTTACAAAGCTAATTAGTCATCATGAAAGGGAGAAAAAAAAACATAAAAGAAATTACTATTTTAAAACTGATTTAATTTCAAACTGACAATCTAAATTTTGCAATCTAATGACATTTTCATTACATTTTATTCGATTTCTGGTTATTCTGGGCCTAAATTAAAAAATAAACTTGCCATTGTGTATTTAGTCTTTCAAAATAAAGACATAAATTAATATGACCTTTTTCTTTTAACAATTCAATTGTGTGCTTGCATAGGCAGTATCGTTCCACTTTGGTCTCGTGTTTACGTTGTGCACAAAAAGAAACCGAATCATTCTGCACCTCTCCGCCCCCCTCTGGGGACCACGGTAAAGAGTCGGAGCAGGAGCGCCCCCACCCCACCCTAATCTGTGCCCGGTGAGAGCTCACCCCTCTCTCTCCCCTCTTGAACTTTGTCTTTGTGCGGGGTCACCCTGGCCCGGGCCACGCGGGAACGTATCTCCTCTGCCCCGGCGTCTTAATCCCGCCGAGTCGATAGATGCTGGAGAGCTGCTCATTTCAATAAATGGAAAGCGATGTGGCACGCACACACACAGACACACACACCTGGGAGATGTCAAACACGCATGACCAAGAGAACGCTCGCACTGGGGGCCAGAAATATGGAGGATGTTGTTAAATGACAGGCAAGCGAGTGGAACATTCGTTAGCTCGATGCCCCGATAAGACCTAATTTACATTTGACAGGCCGCCATTGATTTCTTCCTCTTTTTTGCCCTTTACAGGCGGCTCAGGCGGCAGACCGGCTGGCAAGAAAGCTGTGTGCCTCTGGTCGAGACACAAACTTCCTGTCAAAAGTTCCCATGCCACACACAGGAAAATACTGCATACTGAAAGTTTTTTCAACTTTATAAACTTCAAGTTTAACATATTTTTTAGACCATGAAGTACCCTAAAAAATATTGTAATTTTCTCAAAGAGCAACAGTGGGCCTTGTTATCCTTATGTATGGATGTCAGTTCTTCATTTTGTTGTCTTCAATTCAAAATCCGTCACACCATGCATCTAATTGCTCACATGTCCCATAATTTCCATTATACCGGCCTTTGGCAATAGTTTAAACTCTTTGGCACATGTATTCAATTGAAAAATCATCCTAAAATATTTGTAAAATAGTTGAGCGTAAAGCAGTAACAGTTTAAATGCAGTAATATTGTTCATTTTTAATTGTATTAGAACCTTGTTTGTAAGGGAGCTGCAATTAGTCTGGGTTGTTAGCTGAGGTTCTGGAGAGTTTTTTTTCTGATGGCCATCAACTTCGAATATATAATAACTAAGTAAGGTCATAGTCAGTTAGCAGGTAGGATTAACGATATTACCATTCATTTGAATGGGAAAAGATGAGTTGAGATACAAAAGTTTTGAGTTTTATGTGTGGTCATGGAATGAATAAAACTGCTCAAATCTCAATATGAAGCATGGGAGGCGTAGTCCAATGATCACCATAAAACTTGGAACTCAAATTCTATATTGACTCCTAAACATGCTCAGTGTTTACCATTCATCATCAAGCATTCATTTTTTTTGTGTCAAATCACACAGAATTCTCGTGAGAACCGTCTTTCCAAGCCGCGTCACCATCCGGTAATTACTTGCATATTTACCGGGCTGTTTTATATGATAATAAGCAAATGGAATCAATTTACGCATACACTTATCGACTGATTTTGACCATCCATATTGACTGGCCAGGAAATAACTCCACGCCACTTGCCTAAAAGAGCTCCATTATTGAAATGACAATCCTTGAGCATGCCGTCAAATGGCATTTTGCCTGGCGTTTTTCCACCCGGGTAACACCGCCACTATTTATCCAGTCGGCGCCGCGGCTAATGGACGCTCGTTATTGATTATTGGAAATCAGCCAAGGATGACATTCAGATGAGAGTTAAACAAATGGATGCCTTCTCATTTAGCTGACGTGCTAATCAAGCAATTTATATTCAATACAATGCCCCAACGTCTAGTGTGAGTGATGCATGTGCACAGTGCTTCCTGGTAGACAATCAGCAGTCTCATTGAAGGTAATCACACTCATCAGAGGCTTAACATTTGATACATTTAGTGCAGTAGCTTCACTTGTGTCTCATTCTTTGGCATTATTAATACAACTTTGTAGCTGTATTCACATGGTGGATGTGCTCCTTTAAGGGGGATGCCCAAATGAGTGATATTAGTAGCAGAAGTCTTTCAGGCCTTGTCTACATGTAACCTGCGTATTTAAATCCGCATAATCTCCCCTTCATTGTTGTGGTTTGTTTTTTTTAAAGATATTGCATCCATACAAATCCAGCCCAGTGTGCTTTTATTCACTTACAAGTATGCCAAGTCGCTAGGCAGCAGTAGTGTTGCCAAAATCAGTCCGATCAGAAAGAAAAGAGTAGCGCCATGATGCAAATCTCCGGTTTACACACAACCAGGAAACCGGAGGATAGGGTGAATCCCCACTTTGATTGGAGGTTTTAATGAAAAAAAAAAGAAAAAAGCCCGGCCACGTTTAACAAATAGGGCAAATTGGAGGCATTTTTTGCTGTTTTGCAAGAACCCTGGCTATGAGTAGGCAAGGCCTCAGTTTCCATGTGAGCATTTGAGTGTGAGCAGTGGTCTTGAATTTTTTGTGTTTGACCCGTCCTGTAAAATAAGTAGTGCTCTTTTCCCATTACAATGCATGTAGTTGTGCTTGTAAAATAAACCAATTAATAAATTAATTAAATACATTAACATAACACAAGCAAACATCTGGCTATTGGCATTTCATTTTGCGAAAATTATGTACATTATTCCTGATTTAATTCGTTTGTGCGATCCTTGGCCAGTTCGACTAACACTACCAAGAGCAATTGAGGAACTCCAGGTATCTTAGCAGCTTGTTGATCTTGACATTATGTTCACCCTCCGCCATGATTCGGAGGGATGATATTGAGATCCACACGCCGTCCGCGAGCGCCACCTCACCGAGTTTTTAAAGACGCGTCCCGAGTTGAGCGTTTTTCCCGCCCGAGCGGAGGCAGAGCCGCGGCGGATCCAGACCTTTTTAAGCGATCATCCTTGTATCATAACAGATTAAGGGCCGCTGCTGCTCCGGATTAGGCCTAATCTAACCTTTATCCGCTGCCGTCTTCACCTGAAACCGGCGGCGACCGGGAAGTCAATCGACAGGGGGGAGGAGGGATGGTGGGGGCTACACGGTGACACTGATCTCCCTCTTTGCGCCCTAATTATTGGGATTAAGAAAAACACTTTTGAGTAATTATTTTGCACATCGGATAAACATTGGGCTTGTGTGGATTTAGCCCAGCTTTCGCCCGACAAGGAGATGGAGATGCAAGCGGGCTCACATCCAGGCAGGCAGATGGAGAGGACAACTAATCAGCATTACATGCTAAGAAACAGAAAAATAGATGTTTCCTTTCTGGGGTATTTGTTTGTTTTATTGAAATATGAAACGGTGTGGATTTTTTTGGCTTCTTGTCTAAGTATACTTCTATTTTATATCAGCGTATTTTCTCGCGAGCAATACACCGGATGTGTGGTTATCACATTTAAACCAATTTCACCTAGAGTAACTAGTCCAAAAATGGTATACTACATGCCTCAAGAATTGGAGGACATTTTATGTCGCACCTATGAAGTTTTAAATGAGCCAATAAAAAGTATTTCCTTATATATGTAAGCACCGTATTTTTCGAGTACATCGAGTTCTTTTCTCCCAAAGTTCTTTGTTTGGATTTACCCACCTGTTACCTTCTGTCCTACTGATGTGATTAGTGACAGTATTGTAAACACCTAATAAATCCAGCTCTTTAAGTGCGCTGGTACACAATGGTATGATGTAACTTGTCACTTCTCAGTTTTTGCCTCCGGTACACTGGGACTTTTTATGATGTACCGGGCACAGTACTCTCACTTGTTTCATTTCTTTTTGATACTCATTTAATATGCAGTCAGCAAGGCCTCAAAGTTTGACGATCATTTGCAGGCTTTGCCATGGTAAAAGATTAGGAGATGCAAGCAGCATTTAGAATTTTTCACTGGAGGCCTCACCTCCAAATTTTCTCAGTAGCAGCCCTTGAGGTAGTGCAAAAGTTAGTTGGTACACCTGTTAGTCCTGTTTAATAGATAACCCAGTGCTGTCATCACATCTCACGGGAGTCAACCAGACAAAAAGTCATTTTGTTTACATAGAACAACCCGTACGTCACGAGTCAAGCCAGAAATCTAAAGGCGCTGTGTTTACACCAGCTGCACTTGATTAGCAAAGGCAACACGCACATTTAGGAGAAGACCACGATGGCGTTGACTTAGTCTCTTGTCTTTGCTAGACAAAAAAGGTCAGTGAGCACCGGGTGTTTGGAGAACGCAATACAGCAACATCAAATGTTGCTTTACCCCGCCAAAGATGTTGAATGCTTGATTGGCCACAGCTGGCTTCCGTGCGAACGACGCGGCCGAGCGAAAGCCAGGGGAGCGGGACTGTAAATGTCAAATCTTCTTCTGCGGCTTTCAGTCTTCTGGAGAGATTTTCAATGAGATCTCAGTTGTTAGAATCTTTGTTCACTTGTAAGTTGTGAGGGGTCCACTTCTACTTTTCTATCTTCTGTACCAAACTACGCAAAAAGAGTTGTTCTGAAACATACTATGTAGCTGTCCTCATCATATATTGGAAAAAAGCTCTTTTAATGCAATTTTTTTCATCTCCACACGTAAGTTTTCATTTTAATCAAATGTCAATATTTTCTACTTTTATTCTTGTTTCTGTGGCGATGGACAGTCATTGCTTTTGCTTGTTTTTCATTTGAATTACACCATTTTTCCATTCCATTTCATGGTCAGAGAATTACTTTCTTTTCATAATTCTGTGATGATGGACAGTTATGAGACTTTCCCCTTATACTTCCATGATGATTGACAGTTACGACATCTTCATATTCTTTGGTTTCATTTAGGTGATGGACACCTGTCGTAAAAACGAGAAACACACCATGAAACATCGTGATGCGTTTAGTTGTGGACGCTTTCAATATCAGTGAGCTTTGTGGTGTTTTGCCATTTTGTACTGGACAGACAACCAATGAGAACATAACCTACTTGGCAGATAATTACTTACAACAATGATTCATTATGGGGTTCAAAGCAGTACCCCCTCCCACACACACTCACACACACGCATACGCACGCATGCACACACACATTCCCCTCCTCTTTGCAGTATTAACTGATGACAGTGGGTCTCAAGAGTCAATAAGAACCAATTTTTCACAATTTTTCAAAAGGCCAAAAAAAGCATGTATGTTGTGGGTTTGACCCACTGAGTTGCAACCACATCAAAGCCTCAGCAGCATCTGCTTGTGGGTGGAAGAGAAGAGAAAAAAAGAGGAATAGGAAGGTGGAATGGGTTAGGGTGAGCAAGTATCAGGTGGACATGTGAGGTCTTATTTGGAGCAGCGGGTGCGAGTGGTCAGCACCATTGTTTTCTGCTCCCGTTGTTGGAAAATTAGCACTTGTTTGTCTCTGCCGGGACTTTTTCAGCTGCACACGACCATGTATAGTATGTGATGTAGCCCCCATCCTTCTTGCAAGCTGTATCTCAATGTGTGGAGGTTTTTAAAGGTCCTGCAATGTAAACGTTGACGCATATTACCTAGCAAGCATGCATATACCAAGTTGGAGTATATAAAGTTGAACAAAATACATTCTGGGAGGCTGACAGACCTCAGAGTTCTTTTTCATCATCATCATCAGCGGCAGCATCATCATCACACCCCACAACCTTTGGGGTCCTCATAATTTTTTCAATTCAAATATTTTTGTATTCACATTTGATGCCTTATGTTTTTTTTCAAATTCTTCTGCTTTCATCTTTCCCCTTCACCACACTGAATCAACTGCCTCCGTCAACTTTTTTTTTTTTTTATGATTTTTACCTAAAGTACATAACTTTTTTTAATCGACTGACCATATTGCATTAATTAAGATATGTCTTAGTTTTTAATCTTGTTATTTTAGGACCTGTTTGAAAAGTTGCGCATTGTGTCAACCATCCAATAAGTTTGTTTGAAAATGTTTTATTTCACCCCTCCTGATGTGATAAACACATAAATAAATAATTACGCCGGTAATTCAGAACGTGTGTGCTTCAACCGGACACAAATGTGAAATTGTAAGTGTGTGTGTGCGCGTGTGGGTGCGTGCATGTGTGTGCACGTGTCAGTGCACATAACCTCTCGCAAAGCATGGCCGAGTCATCCTGTGGAAGATTGCCAGCGGGCCCCCGGGGGTCAGAGGTGGGCCCTCTGAGGGAATTGTCCCTTTTAAAAGGTTATCAGGGCCTGGCTCTGCCGCTATGATGTGATTTCAGTTTGTAATTGTCTATGATTGAAATAATATATCATATCAAACAAGCTCTGAAGGTCATCTTTTTCCCAGGCTTGCCAGCACCCACACCCCATAAGCACCACCTCCTCCATTTTCTATCCACATTTGCTGAGCGTGGCATGAAATGCGAGGCCTGTTTGTAAAAATAACAAATACAACATTGAACTAAATATCCCTGAATATTAATTTCTTATAACATGGGATAAACATGGTAGTTATGTTTAGTTTGCTTTAGGATTCTGAAGTGCTTGTGGGGAAAAAGTGTGCCCTATAGGAACCCTGGAATTTGCCCGTTTCACTCATATACGGGTGACATCCAATTCAATGATGTACACGTGTCCATAAGATTTTTCATGCGTCTCATTATAATTGTCAGTTCTAGACAACATCATGTCGATTGGTGAAACTAGTGTTATTGGCTTTTCATTGAAAAAATTCTGAAAATCCTTAAAAGGAAATCATCCAAAGCAGATCTTGTCACATGCGTGCAATAAACAAAAAGAGTAACCAGTCAGCACTCAAGCTGTTTTTTTTCTTTCATCGTCATCATCTCTTTCTCAGACATTCTTGTCATAATTGCCCAGTGGCATGTCTCGTCCGTGTGATTGCGTCTACCTCCAACGGAGCTTTGGGAACGCCACCTCACTCACCTTCTCATGCTGCCGAGACCATTAGACACAGTCTGAGGTCAGGCTGCTTTTATTGCCCCCCACCCACGCTCACATCGCAAATGTGAGCCCCCCCCGTCTAAGGAAGGTAGTCAAAAATGTCTCTCCTTTGCATGCACACAGGTATCACCATTAAAAATGCTGTTTGGCTGTGAAATGTGCCAAAGTTGCAATAATGGGAATCAATTATGGGTTGGGTTGATTTGCTGAGACAGCCGTTGGAAATCCACTAAAACGTTTCCTTGCAAAGTGTCAGAAAACGATAAAAGGGACATTAGATGGTTGCTCAATGTCAAAATGCTAATTTGTGCTATTTATGAAGATTTTATAATGCATGTTTTTTTCTCCTTTTGGAGAACATTATATGAGTAATTTGGCTTCTTGAGGGAAGCGCAACATCGATTTCCGTCCTCTTGTATGAGAAGTACATCACAAAAAGTTGTCTTTTGGTAAAATGGTAAATGGTGTGACACCGACTAATCATTTGAGTACTGATTATGTGGCATCAAAATACATTTTGTGTTGAGTACCATGCTTAAGGACACGACATCATGGTCACAATGGTCAGGAATTGAATCAAACCCATTGTTTTTGGGGCATGCAACCAAAAATCAAAAAGGCAACCCCAAATTATCTTGCATTTGTCTTTAATAAGAAACATACAATACAGACAAGTGCAACAAGTGTAGTCACTCGACAAATATGTCCCATGCTGCCCTCAGACTTTTCACCGTGTCCACATCGGTAGAAGCAATGAATGCATTGCAATGAGATTGCATGTTCTTGTCTGACTCCTCATCAACTCTAATTTGATTCTCCCGTCGCCGGTGACAATGATCAGACCTAGGTAATCCCCCCGGGCGAAATATTTCCCAGTTGCATCCATCGATTGGCGCTGTTATTTGCCGCGTGGATCAGCGCCATAATTAAAAACTAAACACGAGCATCTGACTACTGAGCGTTTATTACCTCACATGAAAAAAGGTCACTGTGACAGGTCGGAGACTTTGACAGGAGGGGTTTTGTTTTGGATATGATGGATTTTCATGTATTGTAATTACAGATTTGTGGGTGACCGTGGACATTTCTGGATGACGTGAAGGGTATAAATGAGTAATTGGTGCTGCCACCCTTGATGTATTGTGTTGTATCTGCATCAAACAGCAGCCTGACCACAATGTCGCATCTGTCTGTCTGGACTCTGATTGCTTTCTTTACTGAAATTCCACTTGAGAAATACTCGTTAAGATACAGGAAGTGTAGCTACATTGTAATCTACCAGCACATCTTATCTGTGAGAAAGAAACAAACTGACTCGAAGCTTTGACTAGTGATTTTGGCAAATGTATCCTAATTTTAGTTCAGACACACAAAAATGTCAGACTGTTCGATGGCCCACTTTCCAATGACGAAGACAAAATTTCATGTTTTACTGTCTTTCAGAGGATACAAACAATTGAAGCTGCAATTCTCTGAAAAGAAGATACACTATATGAGAGGTAAGAAAAGACATTTTTTGGACTGAAGGACAAAAAGCAGAAGAAGAAAAAGAAGAAAATAGAAGTAAAAAAGGCTAACTATGTTTTTAAATGATAAACTATTGAGGGTAATTTCAAGTTTGGCTTTTCCCTTTGACTGACTGACTGACTGACTGACTGACTGACTGACTGACTGACTGACTGACTGACTGACTGACTGACTGACTGACTGACTCACTCACTCACTCACTCACTCACTCACTCACTCACTCACTCACTCACTTTTACTTCCTCGTGAACTAAACAGTGACCCCAAAACCAAGATGCTTACCAGACCACGGTTTTCGCCGTACCCCCCAATGGTACGTCAACACATTCTTTATTCCAGGCTTTCATTTCATGGCAGCCCTGGTGCTGCCGGTGTTTCCCAGCCTTTGAGGAAGATGAGCAGGCGAAGACAAATAAGATTTTGTGCCAGCTGGGGCCCTGGATGGCTCCCAGAAGACGCCGCAACACCCGAGATCCACAAGGAGACAAACCCAGCACCACCACTCCCCACCCTCTGCAGACTAAGCATGACAGAAAGGCCTTTCATGTGAACTCACAGCTGTCCAGGACCACTCGGTGGCAGGGCGTGATGGAGGACTTCCTCGTAAGAAATGGATAGACGCACGGAGACGTCAATAAAGTGGCTATTTAAACATGTCAAACACTTGAGTCGTCGTGTGATTGACAATTGATTAGTTTTGTTGGAGATGGGGGCAGGTCTGAAGCACAGCAAAAGATGGTGTCTCAGTCACGTTTACAGTGTACAATTATTGTAATCGTTAACTAGAGGTTCCTTATACGGTACGACAAAGACTGAAATCAATATCTATCAATAATAAAATATTTGACCATATCAATTTTGGAGGAATTTTTTTGGTTGAACTCATATCAGAGGGATTTATTTTCTAAAATTCAAAAGTGCATATTAGTTCTTTTAGATTTTGCGGAACCTGAAAACAAATGCTTTCACCGGCATAAATGTTCTTGTATACCTACAGTGTTGTGCATTCCAGCTTGACCACCCTAAATGTTTTGTCATTTAATGAAAGGATGTGTTCACAATGAGAGTGAGACTTTTTTTCCACGTAAATTGACAATAATAATTTCATAAAAACAATGTCATAAATTGTACCGCACAAGTGCATCAACTGACAAATTAACAACAATGACATCTTCATCGTCACCAGAATTTGCATTCAAAAGGAACCATAAGTATCAACATCGCCATCTAAGTAGGGAGTCCAAAAAGAAGACAAAAGCATGTACTGTCACTTGTAAATTAATAGCACAGCAGAAACAAACACAAGCACTCCCCGGGGAGGGCGATTCACATGCATCCATCCGCTTCTGACGCATGAAATCGACCTTAAGGACCATTCCTCGCAGGATGCGGCTACAATTGATGGTGGCGTGTCAATGAGATGGAGGCAATGAGGCTGACGGGTCCCATGGTGCGTTGTTGTCCATGTGGCTCTCAGTGTTTGGATATAAATCAGAAATATTAGCAGGCCTCGTCTGAGCCATTTTGCCTATTTTATTAACCAGTAACAACTTATTACTTTCGACGTGGCACATGATGTATGTATATATGAATTCTTGTGTACGATGATGGATGTGGCAAGACTAATCAAATTCATTGTGCCACAGCCACTTGGGAATTTGCGGGTAGATGTGGCGCATGTTTACGAAAAGAGTGATCATAAATGGTGACGACCATCTCATATGAAACATGGAAAAAAAATTTGATGTATTATGGAGCAGCAGTTGCACAGTATTGACACCTGAGTTTTTATTGCGGCTGTCACTTTATTTAGCCTGTATTTATAGTGCAGCTCGAACTGACCCATCATCATATATATATATATATATATATATATATATATATATATATATATATATATATATATATATATATATATATATATATGTATACAGTGGTACCTCGGTACTCGACCATAATCCGTTCTGAGGTGGTGGTCGAGCACCGATTTGTTCGAACACCGAAAGCAATTTTCCCATAAGAAATAATGGAAAGTATGTGTGCACAAGTAAATGTGCACAGGCAGTACATGATAAAGATAAAGATAAATAAAGCATTATAAACCATTTTGTATAATTTACTTACGTTTTGGAGAGTGGTTGATGGCATACAGGAATGGATGTGGAGAGGACGGGAGGGAGTTACTCCTTCCATGATGACGCTAGCTAACTGCGACGCGAGGTACACCGCGTTCATATTTTGCTATAATTTCCTTCTTCGGTTCAATAGTGGTCCTCATTGTTTTCCTCTTTGCCTTCCCCTTATCACTGTCTTTCTTTGGACCCATTATTAAGGGCTAGAGCAACACGAAAAAGTTTAAATCCGGGAAGAAATACTCGAACAAACGTCTTACTCCGCTGGCGGTCTGAGTTGAACTGGCGCTTACCCGCTGGCCGAGAAGGGCCGAGGAGCGCGCTCGGCTCGGCTCGGCTAGTCCAGCACCGAAAATCTGTTTGAGGTCCGATGCATTATCTACTTGAATTTTTTGGTCGAGCACCGATTTGGTCGAGTATAGAGGCGGTCGAGTACCGAGGTACCACTGTATATATATATATATATATATATATATATATATACAAATTATACAAATTACTAATCACTTTTCATACACTTCATTGGTCCTTCACGTCATTCATACATTGGTATGATTTGAAAATATTGAGGGTGTTTTGCAATGTTCACCCCTACTAAAAAAATAAATAAATAATACCCAAAAAGCTATATCAAATTGTTGTTTATTTGAAGTGATCTTATTTCTGAGATTCACAATTTTTGTTTCGTTAAAACAACACAACAAAACAGCTGAAACTTTCAATCAAATTATATCCATAATGTACATGACTACAAATACATTTCATGATGACGATTCATTGGTCTTACGAGATGGATAAGATCGAACATAACGTTTTCCACTTTTAGATTTAATATTAGTAGAAGGACAAATGAGGACGAACCTCGGTTTAAGCAAAAATCAACCTGATTCCCAGATGTGTAGACGCCCCCAACACACACACCCATGCGCACACACACACATTGCACCCCTACCTAACCTCCGAGACTATAAGGAAATGAAAAAGGATTAGCCAGACTCCGAATCAACGAAATGACTTTAACCGACTTCGCCGCCTAGCCGCGGGCTGCTGGCGCTAAAGCATGTAGAAGTTGACATTTCAATTGTACCAGTCATTTGCATTCCATTTGACTCCAGATGACACCCCCTCTTCTCCAATCCCCCAACATCGTATTAGAGATTCCTGCAGCAGGTTCTGATTTTCCTGTTCAAAGACGAACCTGAGACGAGTTGCAGTTTAATTAAGGTGCGCGGGAATCCTGTCAATCTTTGATGAACACGGCAAGGTCGTAACTTCAATCAAATTCCTGAAATGTCCAGAGCAAATCTTCAACAGCCGCCAGACAGACCTTCTTATAAAATAGCTCAAAACATATATCCGCAAAATGGCGGTAGCTGGTGAATCTGAATTAACAAGCTTGTGACACAGCAAGTCCAGCAATTGTCATGGTTACAAAAGAGCGGAATTGAAAGAGCTCCTACCGTACATTCACCACCTTTGGTAAAGACAGGAAGTGTAATCGTCTCGTTCTTGAGCCACACATCTACCAAGGAAACAAACAGTGCACCTCAGCTGGCTAGTGGAAATCACCACTAGGAATGTACTTTTGGCAGTATATCAAACATAAATTGGTTTGGGCCAAAAGAATTAAAGCAATTAATGAGGTCTTTCATTTTCCTTTCTTCATTTTGCTTTCTTTGGTTCGTTGTGCAAAGAGAAACAATATGACAATATTTTTTTTCCTCTGGATTTTTAAACTTTTGTAGCGTAATATTCAATTTTATTCTGTGAGTTATACTTCAAAACAATTAATTTTGTAGAAAATAACGTGAAAAATGAACTGATACCGCTTCTTGAGTTTCACCCTTTTCATGCTGTATTATAAGATGTACCGTTCCACCAGGTGGTCCCCTGCTATTGGCCAATACCCAAATGTCAACTAATTTCAAAAAGGATTACTATGCTTTCGTTTTTTTGTATTTTCTGTCAGTCTTCCACCATTTTGCCTCTCACGGCTCGTTCCCATACCATGACATACATGGTCGTTTATGTTGAGCAATAATATCGAAATAGTGCGATACGAAGTATTGCAATACAACTTTCAGTTTCCAATTTATCCCGTATCGGTTTTGAAATGCCTTATTTTCATAATATTTCTTTTTTTTTTTAATCAATCCGCCCTGGAGTTGCTTTCGTATTATGATTTTAATGTCAATGTGTGGTTTCTGAAAAACAAGAAATTAAATTTGTCTATTCTAATAATTTTCTTCAGTTTTTTTCCATCATTATTAATATGCAGGTATACTGTATGCCATAGATTTTTTTTTTTTTAATAAACATATACTATATCACAATACATATTGCACTTCACCTTTGCTGTAACACGGTATATGGCAATACACTTGCGTGTGGTGTGTTTGTTGGTGATCTGGAGGATGTCACATACTATAAGAACAGTAAGCACACACTCTCAGTTTTATATTCCTGGTCATGTGTGTTTCTTTTTTTTAATAGATTAAGTTTTGAAAAATCAGGACCTGGATTGCATGCAATTGCACTGGCTATATTCACGTTGCGGACAGTTTCGTCCTCTGATAGGACGCGGACTCACTGGCCACCTGTTTGAAAGCAACAGCGCACCAACCTGTAATCATCCTATCATAATCCACGTGTCATTTTGCCATTCCAGACACTGACACACACACACACATTGACAGCAGACTCATTCCAAATGTGGCAAGTGTGCACCACCATGCCGCCGCTACAGAAGTAGATCCACCCTCAAACATGTTCCCTGCCGCCCGCTCCTTCATGGAAATTGCTACTCCTGGCTTGTCACCTTTCATTCCATTTTCTCAAGGTCAGCAACGTGAAGGGCGGATGGCTGGCCGAGGTAATGAGTTTGAAATGGCATTTAGAGCGGCGACGGGGCTAGCTCATCACGCTATGGATCCAGAGGGAACAAATAGTTTTAATAAAGATAGGTGGCAGTCCAACCTTTCGGCTCAAAGAGATCAAAGATAAGAACAAGAAAAGACTAATTAGCAGAGATGCTAAAAATCAGTTTGTTATGTAGCTTCCTTTTTAGATTTGTATTTGTTTCACAGGGCGGCTCAGTGGAGCATGTCTGCTTCACAGTTCAGGGACCCGAGTTCAAATCCACCTCGCTCCAGCCTTCCAGTGAGGAGTTTGCGTGTTCTCCCCAAGCCTGTGTGGGTTATTTAATAAATTGTCCTTAGGTGTGATTGGTTTGTGTGAATGGTTGATTGTCTCTGTGTGCCCTGCAATTGGCTGGCAACCAGTTGAGGGTGTCCCCTACCTACTGTCAGCTGGGATAGGCACCAGCAGGCCTGCAACACTCATGAGGATGAGCAACTACGGAAAATGGATGAATGGATTTGTTTACATCGGTGATAGTAAGTAAAAACACATATTATAAGAATTAGATTTAATATGCATTATATTCATATAACATCTCAACCCAAAAAAGTTAAAATATACAATCGTGTTATTATTAAATAGTATTTATTTAATATATCCAACACATTATTAAAAAATACAAATTAAATAATATAGGAGCTTAAATATTTTCTTCAAAAAAGTGTGAAACCAAGAGATTATTTTCTTTTCGGAAAATGTGTATACGTACTTATTTGTTACATTGAAAGCGATCACAAACATTTTCACAATCTAGAAGATTTAAAATATAAAACATGTCAATGTGGCGTGATATACTAAACTTTTATTAGTATTAGGAGTAGTAAAATGTAAGAAAATAATGTTGACAGCTGCATAATAGAAGCAAACAAAAGTAAACATGTTCATCCAAATGTTTTCACAATTTATTTTAATCCATTACGCACAAAAAGTTGGCAAAACAACTAAAGTTGTTTCATGCTTTGATCTTGGTGGCGTTTAAAAAAAAATCAATTATCTCTGATAAACACTTGGATTGTGCAAAGCTGTTTAAATTAGGTATCCGTAAACAATTTGGTATCTTACAAATCACTCAGGAAGGATTTTGTCATCCAACAAAATGGTGGTGCTGTTGTCACAGCAGCATATGGACACAACCAGCTGAAAATCATATATTCTATTCATGTTCTGTAAATGTCACCTCACACTCGAGGGTGCATAAGTGAGCAAGCGAAGAAACAATCATATTTAGCTTGTCCACTTTTTCATTCAATCGTCCTTTCAGGAATAACACAGGGCGGTGGGGACAGCGAGGGGGCTGTACTAACAGAGCTGTTTTTCCAAGCGCCTCGCTCCTCTTCATCTCCACGCTATGGCAAGAGAGTGCTTGTTTACCCACAAGCCACCGGGCCTCGTTGATTGCCATCCCAACAGTAATGGCCAAGGATGAAGCGATCAATAGCCATCTTGCCCCAATTCCTCAAGCAATAACAATGAATGGAGAAAACCATTTACTTTTACTTACCTTTGCTTTATTTTGTGTTATGGCGAGGACTGCCATCTCTGATGAAGAGGAGATTCGACAAGGGGGGGGCTTTATCCACCCCCTTCTGTGTTGTTTTCCATTGAAATATGGTCAATTGCAAAGATCAGAGCAAAAACGGCTGAAGCCACAAATAGTTAATGAAACCATCAAAGGTTTTTCAGGTGTCATTGACAAGTGGATGTTACTTGGGACTGATGGGTGTTGCCCCGTTTCACCTTGAAGTAGGACAAAATAATACTAACCAACTCTTAGACAAAGCCAAGCAATGCGCTGTAAAATCAGTCAATTTACATTAAATACTGACCAATTAATTTACTTTAAAGTTGGGTATAGTCAGGGCAATTTGGAGAAAAACAACAAAGACGAACAATTTTAGCCCAACTTCTTAATCATAGCTACAAAATATAGTACAATAGAATACAATGATGTTATTGTCACACAAGTATACAATGGCAGTGGAGCGCTTTTTCAATTTGTGCATAGTAATATGAAACATAAATAGAATAAATAAATAACTTTAAAAAGTGAAAATATTGACCAGCTTCTCTACGAATTAAAGCAGTTGGTAGGAGTTGAGGAATATTCCAAGAATCAAGAATAATAGCAAACCTCACCCTCTTGAAACAGCCTCGTTAAGCAATCATCTCAGGAGGCGTGGTCCCCTTTTATGCTAATTGTACACATAGTTAATATTGACCTTAAAATATAATGAAAAAGGAATTGGAAGTACATTACTTTAAATAGGATAAAATAATCTGACAAGGATTAATTATCTTCCGTGCCTTCTAGTGGAACAGCATTTACACTAACTTTTGTTTATCACTATTTAGGCACAGGCCAATAGGAGGGGACAATTTGAGGTTTATAGTCCAGTGAGGCTAATTCGAGAACAAAAAATGCTGTTTTTTTTCTCGAATTTTGCTGCTGCAATTTATATACCGGTGTGTCTTATAGTGCAAAACACGGTGTCACCTTTCAATCCAGAATTGTTCATTTCTACCAATTACCCTGTGGGTTTAATTATCTAATGGTCATTTGCCATTCAACATGACTGTGCTGGGCCACAAAAGGTTAGCCAAGCGGTCAATTTTATTTATCCAACTAAATATAACCAAGAAGGTTATGGACACTTGCAATTAATCATCCTATCTGCACTCACATGCAGCATTGTTTCCAAATATACTGCCATAGCAGCCGGACGGGCCTCCGGAGGCATCCGCGCCTCACGTCATGGCCACAATAAGCGGTGTGGGGGTGTCAGTTGTAAATTAGGCGGCACCCCAAGAGTGCTTCTAGTGACGATTAAATCCCGAGCGGGGCCAAGCAGAGGACATGGTAAGGACACGGTGGTCTGTGGAACTTTTGGAAAGTTCATTGGAAATGACCGGGAACGTTTGCAGCGCTCGCTCCATGCACCTGAGCATTTTTGCCAGTAGGGGGCCCTATGAAGCTCTTCAGGGTAGCAACTTTCTATCACAAAGTTGGAACTGAGTTATTGGAGTTTTGTTTTATGGTGAGTCATCAAATTTGACCCCAAGCTTTGCCCACGCACAAGGGCATAGCTAAAATAAGTCGGCTTTTCTCATTGGTCTTTTATGATTCAAAATTTCTAGGGCCAATTTTGGCTTTCAAGGAACTCTGAAAATGGCAAACCTAACTCTCAAATGGCCATTTCAAACCAAAATGGCAGCCATCTTATACATATTCCAGCCTGGGTTCTTGAAGGATTTTTGTGGTGCATCTCATGATATATTTTGGTTGAGTCTACATGGTGTGTTGGGGGGGGGGGGGTCCTTAATTGATGTGATGTAACTAATAAAATGGCAAGAAATATTACATTTTCTTAAGGCCTTGTCCATTTTGGAGTGCTTAACTCTCACAACATAACTTCGGCTTAACAGGACATAATCACACTCTGACACAAGCAGGGTGTTAGGTCTCTTGAGGGACATCCATACTCAAAGTCTTTAATAATATCAGCATACATAATCAAACATATAGAAGGAAATAAAATGACATATTTATTTATCAACGTCTTTGCATGTGCAAAAGTATCCTATAACTGTAATTACACATAATCAATGTCAGTTTTTGTCGAATTTAAATTGGTGAAAACAGGTGCAGCTTTCCAATGAGAGGCCTGGGACAGCTGGTGTCAAACACACACACATACACACCCACACACAATCACAAAGTGTCTGCAGTGCTCTTTTATCCGTCCCAGGTGGAATTGTGTTGAACAATGGACACAGTGGGAGGGAATCCAAACCAAGGTGACCTATCTGGAGGCTTTGACCGTGTGATGGTGTTCTGGTGCTGGACATGTTGCCAGCTAAAGTGCACGAGCACACACACGATTATTGTTTACTGCTATATTCTGTCTGCTACTTCAAAATTGGATTTGACCTTGCAGGGTTGAGTTATACTGAGTTTTGATTTAATGGTGAGTCATTAAATTTCACTGCTATGCTCTGCTTACAGAGGCAATGTGGAAAAACAAATGTTTGGGCTCTTTCATGTAACCTGTACGCCTGCTTGAGGTGATTCAAATTTGGTTGCAATCAGACAAAATCTCAAAGACAAGTTATTTTTTTTACGACCCCCAAAAATGAACAAACTGATCTAAAAAAAATCAAATGTAAACATAGCAGGCTCTTATAAGCATGGCTGAAATATTTTTGGTCAGCCAACTAATGCGAGATGTTCCTCCCAAATTTCATGATGCTGAGTGAAATTTATGAGATCATCATTGGAGGAACCTTGGAAATGGATAAAATAAGCCTAAGAAGCACAATGTCAAATAAATGCCAGACTTCTTCTGTGTTTTAGGCATGGCTTTCTGAGACATTTTGAGGCCCTACTCACAATTTACATGTTTATAAAATTTCATATTCTTAGGACTCATATCAGTAGCTGAATTTTCAAATTCAAATGCTAGTGAAAATGTCAAATTTGCTGTGTCTTTTTGGCTATGTCATATGCATGTTTTGTGGGCCTACTCATAAGTGGCATGCCTACCAAATTTCACGTTGCTTAATGAAACCCACCTTGTATATGTTTCACCCCCACCCACCCACCTACTCATGGTTTGGTATACTTTTTTTTTTTATTCCCAAATGTGTGTAAATTACATGTGGATTTCATTGGATGTTATAGAATAGCAAAAGTCAACAGTTTCACATTTCACAATTTTTTTAAATGTTAAAATAAAATTCAGTGTTTCTACCATTACCAATGTGTGTGCGTGTGTGTGTGTTTGTGTGTGTGTGTGTGTGTGTGTGTGTGGGGGGGGGGGGGGGGGGGATCAATCATACCAACCTCATTGGACATGAAAAATAACTTAAAAAAAAGTTTGTTCGACACTGACATTTAACGTACAAATCATTGTGATTTGGCCAGATTGGATAAAACCCAAATAGTAATTAACGCAAGATAGCAAAGGTTATAAATTGCAACGTGAATACGAGTCAATGAGGCCGCACACTCGCAGCAGATCAAAATAACGCTTTAATTACCTTCAAAAACCAAGCATCTTGAACTTTCATATATATTGATCTTAATTATTTCAGCCCTAGAGGCTTCCACAAACACACAAAGTGAAAACAGAAGACCTCCTCCTCCTTCTCTTCCTCAGACATCTTCTGAAGGAGCTTTGACTCTCTGGGTGTGGAGGTGTTTCAGGGAAAAACAGCCCGGGGGCACCTGGCAGAGGATTTGACCTGTTCCCTTGCAGTCTGAGGAAGAAGAAAAAAAAACACTTTTTCCCACACTAGCCGCCATTGAAGGCAGCTATAAAGGTTTTTCATTTTTTTTTCTTGCCTCGGTGTTCATCTCACAAGGGCCCCGGCGATACGAAGGCATAGCGTGCGGGCCGCTCAACAATCTGGACGTTGTGTCGGGCGACCCACCCTGTCTGCTCTCGGCTTACGTTGGCCCCCAAAAATAAGATAAATAATAATAATTAAAAAAAAAAAAAAAAAGGCCTTGCACGTCTATCAAGGGGGAGGCGAGTCTTACGGCATCACAGCTAGTCACGCGATGGTGTGTGATGCCGTATTAAGTGGGATATATAATCTGCCCTTCACTCCCCACCACCCTCCCGCGTGTAAACGTCCACTCGGCTCATTTTAATGAACAGCATCCGGTTTCTCAGCACACCCAAAAACAATGTGCACTTCTTAAGGGACATCCTGCCTTTGAACACAGTCACTAGTAAAATGATCGGCAAATCAATGCGAATGTTAGTTCCACCCTTGGTAGTGGCCATTCTTTTTGGTTTTGGTTTTGTTTTGTTTTTTTTGTTTGGGGGGTTGTATGTCAAGAATTTCAAGTGGGTCAGCTACGGTATTGACATTATTTACATTCATCAATTGGTATAAATAAACTGGAGGTGTGCCATTTTAGGAGTATATTTCGAAACCTCTCAAGAATGAGACACCATTTTGAGGAAAAAAAAAACCTCTATAGTCCCACAACTTGGGATAACACAGAGTTTAGGGTTAGGGGAAAGATTAGGGCTGTCGTTATGTGGTGGGGTTCGCCCTTCCAGATGAAATCCATCCATAGGATAACTCAACCACTGATTCCAAAGATTCCATGGACTCAAAATTTCACTCCCTCAATTTGGAACACAGGGTAATGGAATTAGGAACTCAGCCCCGATAATTGGATTCCAAACTCAAATTTACGGGTGTGTGGTAGGAAGGACCGGGCGGGGTCTCCATCGACCTTTTTTATTTGACCATGAGACCACGAGGCACTATCATTTTTTAGACAGTCCTGGGGCACTTGTGGGTCGGGGTCGGACCTAGGATCTTCATGCAAATGTTGGTATAAACGTTGGACTCAAACTACTGCATATAGCACTTTTCTACCTCAGCTACTCAACACAATTTACACTGATTAATTCATTATAATAGAATTCTACCACGACTGAGAATACAAAAAAAAATGTTAGAGGTTATTGTTAGGGTTTGGGCTAAGGTTAGGATTAGGGCAGGAACTGAAAGTTAAAGTATGAATTACAAATCGAATGAAGAGTTCCATCACTTGTGAAAAAACAATTTTCTGTCGGGCTAGGGTTAGCAATATAATAAATACAATTTCACTATCATCCCATCACTGGTGGAAACAGAGAATTCTCTCCATGTTTATCTGCTATCTCGTCTTCCTATCTACCTCCGATAAAATGAAGTATTCTCCCTCGATCAAAGGGGGAAAAAGCGAGGAGCACTGAGAATTGCTGACACAGTTTTTCCGCCGCATTTTCACGCTGGAGTCACGCCCGCCGCCGCCGCCGCTCATGATGATTTGATGTGAGACGACGCAGAGATTCCAGAGGAGCATGCAAATCCCCCTACCCCACCCTGCACCCCCGTCCCCCTGCCCTGTAAATCCCGACACTATATAGCCCGCAGCCTGCCGGGAGAGTTTAATATCTGCTGCAGTGATTAAACTGCAAAGGTGAAACCGGCGTTGTCGTAATAAGATGTGTGGGGCTGGGTGACGGGCGGTGGCCATGGCCTGGGAAGGGGCGGTGTTAACGAGGCGGCGGTCCTTTTTTGACCTCCAGTGTTCGCACGCGATCTGCAGTGCTAATGTTGCTAATTTACACTCATTAGCAGCTACTCATTTAACAGTCTGGTTGTCATAGTGATGCATAGCATCGCATCATCAAGCTCTTTTGTTTATAGTCGTTGCATTACACTTAGGGTTAAAATGTTAGAAACAGCTAATATATTGGCAAATAATATATTTATTTATGTATTTATTTACTAGTGCTACTACTACTGCTATCACTACTACTACTGCTGCTGCTACGACTACATTTTTTTTTATTCAAAACCTTTCCAAACTTTGTCAATTTTACTAGATGTAGAATACAAAATATTGTAAGACTTAGGTCCAAATAGTAGTGTAGTGTAGTGTTAAAATTCAATTAAAAACAAGCCATTTTTTAAATGTTTTGATATTGTCATTATTATTATTATTATTATTATTATTATTATTATTATTATTATGTTTTCAATTTCTTCATTACTACTTCTACTATAAACAATGCATGAATATTAGTGACAGTTTAGTTTATGTAAGGTTCAAGATTTTTCTATGACAGTACGAAGTTGATCCAAATTCCGATGGTTTGGTCTTAAAAGAGGTCAGTTCTACCTGACTAAACAATGTTATATTCACATGACTTGTTGAGATCATGTTTTTGTCTTGTAGATCCCTTTCTATTTTTTTTTTTTACTGTGGCATGACACTGGATTAAAATGAAATTCATCTTTGAAACTAAGACACTAACAATTTGAGTTCATGAGCTACCCATCATAGTGCTGCTACGTTTTTAGCGCGTTTGTACTAAATCCCCTCAGTGGGATGACTACCAGGCTCTGATCCTCGCTACTGTCTCACTTCGGCTTGCTTGCAAATCTGCTGCCGCATAACGGCCTTCATCGTGAAACTTTGTCTATGATTTACACCGCATCAGTGCTGTCCTGACTTTTAATTTCAAATATTATGGAAAAGTTTCCAAAAGTATCAGGACTGGATCACAAGGGCGACTTGTATTGTACCTATAAAAAATTGACAACTTTAAAGTAGTGCTTTGAGATAAAGTTAAGATAAGTAAAATCTGTTTAATGAGACAATGCTCAAAACTCAAATAACTTGTCTCAAATCATTGATTCACATTAAAATCGTAAAAATGTCATTTATCCTTTTGAACAAATTAAACCGCATTTTTCTCTTTTTGCATCTGTACGAAAATGTCGGTACAATATTGACCTCACAGCTCTTCTCAGCTTGTCCCATCTCACAGAGGATTAATAAGCTCCGACTGAATATTCTAGTAAAATCTGAATGTCAGAATGTGTTGCTCAATGGCCACCATACAGCAATCCTACAAATGTGTTACTACTGTATATGTTTGTTTGTAGACATTCTAATATCTGGTAAGTAATATTGAAATGACTACTGAATTATATGACTTTAAAACAAAATAACAGCAAACATTGTCCGACTTCATGCAGATTTTTTTGGACCGTTATTACTTTACATCACCAAAATGGGTAAAAAAAAAAAAAAAAAAGCATGTTAATTTTTGAAAGAGCTAAAATCAGTCAGTTAAATCCACCCACTCATGTCTGTTTTTTACACCCTTCCATACCGTTTCAAGAGTGAGCTTTCTTTCAACATTCATCTCAAGTTCATGGGGGTGAAGTTAGTCTACACCACTGCACCCCCAAACACACACATCCTCATTTTCAGGGGCTGACCTCAAATTTCCTAAGACACAGACACTTTGAAAGTTTGTTTTCAGGCCCTCTCTAAGACAACATTCACACTTTTTGTTTTAAGCCTAAATGAAGACGATGACATCACGTGTATGTATTTGTGCTTGTTTGCTCAGACGTTGCGTGTCGCGATGCGTCCCGCTTTCCCCACAAAAATATCTTTTATTGGCTGCCGCTTCTCTTCTCATCAGTTGAAACTCAATTTCGCAGCGAGATAAGCCAAAAATGTAACCTTAACATGAACTTGCCGTGACCCCCTCCTGACCGAGCACGATGGTCTCGCTCCAGTGCTAAATAAGTCCAATGTGTGCCCGAGCACACAAGCAAACTTTCATTGAGATGACGGGCGTACACCCCCTTGCTTGTTTTTGATGCTATCGGCAGTTTCATTAGAGCGACTGAAGTGTGTGCTTGGCAATGTCCTCAACTTTTGAGACCCCGGCAGACGCCCCGGTCATGTACGGAATTATAGGAGCGTGTGATATAACAATAAGGAATTCTGGTGGCTTCATCAGAATAATTCAGTCTTCATAAAAATGTTGCAGAATAATGAATGAATTTGTACTTCGTTTCATTTGATGAAACATGCAGTAGTACCCTGCGAATGGTGCAGGAATTCATGTCGAGACAATGCAACAATATAGTGACAGGGGAGTGCTCAGCCTGCTAACATCACAATAGCAAATCAAGAAAACAGGTAAGCCGCAACATCCGCAAGCCAAGACATCAGTTTCAGCTTCCAGCAGACAGATTTCAACTTTAACAAAAGTTGGCAAAGGCTGCTCTAAAGACACACCACTGAAACATTCTAATAATATTTGCATGGTTAAAAAGGAAGCCTCAAAATGACGTTTGTATGGGTCAATTTTTACATCATAAATTTCAATAGTGCGTGAAAATGTGTGCTTGAAAAGCAATTATTGGAGTTGAACCTGGAATGCTGTACAAAAAGTACCGTTTGGATTTGGGGGGAAGAAAATCCCTAGATGGACATCTGTCAATCAAAGCCATCACGTGAGCCGTCGCTGCGTGTTCCCAGGACTCTCTCCTCAGTGTTTTTGCAAAAACAGATCCGATTGCTCCTCAAACATTGGGCTGCCGCGGCTTTTGATAACAACGCAATAATTCAAAACAAATGATGGTAGCCTTTGATGGGAGTACTTTTATGGGTCACGGAGACTCGGCACGGCCGCTGACATCTGGTTGATTTTATCTCCTTGAACTTTATCCTCGGAAAAAAATTTACTGGCTCTCTCAGACAACGGATGCGTGTTGAGGGCTCGACCGATAGACGGATGGATAGATGGATGGACAAAAAGCAAGAAAAGCAGGCAAGACAGTGATGTTTAGCCCGTAATTTTGAGAGCATTTTGAGATTTAAATAAAAAAGGAATTGTAATATTAAAGCATAAAAATAATTGTGCATTTAACTTAAAGAGTTTCAGTGTTAAAGTTTTAAAACCATCTCCAAAATCTATGAAATTCACTTTTGACCCAAAAATAAGACAATTTGACTTAAACTATTTCTTTCAAATACCACATAAAGCTTCACATTCAACAAAACAAATAACTGAAAAGGAATGACAATCAAATTTGTCTTGAAAACTTTCAAATATTTTTTTTTCACTTTTAACTCACTCAATTGAAAAAAAAAGTCTTCTCCAAAATAACACTAAGACAACAATTTCAAAACCAAAATCCTACATAAAATCTTAAGAAAATAACAATTAAAATTTTCCTCTGGCAAAATGTCAATCCTAAAATAGGATATAAAAATAGCAAATTCTAATTAAAACTACACCAACAAAGCTGCAAATGCATTTCTAAAACCCTCGATGGATATCGCCTTCAACAAGAAATTATTTTAAAAATCCTCTATTCATTTATAACCTTGGAAAAACACTTTCAAAGTTTACAGTATATTCAAACAAGTTTACATTCAGGCTTCTCGAGAAAACCGAAAGGTTTCACCGCCGCACCACTGTGGCTCCTGTCTGGCAGAATGAGAAGCGTGCCGCGGGGCCCTGTGGGAGAGGAAGGTTTATATGCGGCGGCACCACCGAGGGGAACGAGGCGACTAATCGCTAAGCTGGCGAATATAAACAACACACACAGTCGGTCCACTGGGGAAAATGATGCAGCCAGTATAATTAGAAAGTTTAGGAGGAGGAGCCGCGTGAATGGGATAAGTTGGGAGTGCCGTTACATGTCTTGGGCCACCATTAGATGGCTTCTTTTAGCAGCGCTATAATGACCGTATTGAACTGCAATGTCAACCAATGGAAGGAGCTCTGCCAAGACTGAACTGTTAATGAAATATTAACAAAAACAAATGACACTCTTTCGATTTTTTTTTTTTTTTTTATTCAGCAGCTTCACTTCGCAACATATGATTTGGAAGCCATTTTTATCGTGAGGAAGAACCACAAAAGAGTTTCAAGGAGCAAGTCCTGGAAAGACGGAGGATGTCTGCATTTCTGGTTTGAAGTGGCACAGTTCCAGGAATCCTTCAAAAAATTCTCTTCCCAGATTTGATCACATAAAAGAATAAATTGGCTAGTCATGACTATCATGGAAAAGCTAGTTTCACTTAGCAAGGTGAAATCTGGTCGGCATATCTGTTATGAGTGTCAAAAAAGTGTCAGGGATCAATGTATGAAAACAGGGAAGAACTCTACGCTTCTGGTGCCTAAAAAATACTTGTTCTTGAGATTTTGTCCAATTGCTATCAAATACAAAAATGTATACACTGTAGCCAGTTTTAGTTCGTGACAAATAATTTATTTGTCATGTCTACTATTCACACCCAGTAAATATTTGTGGTAAGGTCAGGTTATGTCAAAATCAGACTTTCTGAAACGTTCGGAATATCTCCACCATTATGCTTTGGGGAAGCGGATTCTGTTCATTGTGTTACCTGATTTAAACCTTGACATATGTATCACGTCATGACTCAAAAAAAGCATTCCACCTTCTTACATTCTAGTCAATAAAACACATTATATTAATGTCACTCACCACAGTAATAAAATTATTGGTTTCCTCCTTACTCCAAAAGTATGCTTCCTTTGTTATGTTCAAGTTCTGCCCTGTTTGTCTCCCATACAAAGGAGTACTTATTGTATTGAAATAGGGCTCCTGAATTAGAAGCAACATATGACATGGTGATTTATTTTTTTTTTTTTCACTTTTGATTTTGGTGCATAAACGGCATGGGGGAACATATTGTAAATACTTTTGTATTGGGGAAAAAAATTGATCCCTTTAAGATAGAGAATGCACAGAACACAATCCAGTGAGGAGGTAATCTGGGGGTGTTTACAATTTTGGGTTAGGAAAGAGATTTGCTGACAAATGTAAAGTGCAATACAATACCATTGATTATAATTATTATTTATATTAACCCAAGTGTCTAATTGGGGTTCATAAAATGTGAAAAATGATCTTATTTGGGTTAGTGTGCTCATTTACAAAGCATTTATAACCAATATATTGCCAATAGTCAGGTTTTAAAATACTATATGAAATTTTGTCACAGACATGTGTGTGACATGTATGCGTTTAAAATTTTTTTGGTTGCATGTAAATGTAATCTAACAAAAAAAAAAAAAAATGAAAAGACACAGCAAGTCTGACATTTGGGTTTGAGTAGCCCCCATAGAAAATGACACCAAACCAAAAATTGATAGGCAGATTGATTTTTTTAAGAAGGCCCACACAACAGGCTAAAAAAGGCAAAAGAAATATAAATTATATGGATTTTTTTGCTTAATAAGCATGAAACGTGGCAGGCACGTCTGTCATGAGAAGACCCATAAAAAAGTCTAAAGAAGCCACGGAAACATGTTCATGTACGTTGTGGCATGCATATTCAGGAAATTAAATGTATGTTCACTCAACATACGGCTTGTTGACGATGAGTGTCTGGAGTTCGATTTTTTTGGTGACTTCTTTAACTTCTGATACTGATGATAGATGGCAGCAATTTTATAGGCTGACTTCAACTCTCCTGCCACATTTGTGATATCTCACACACAAGACATTGAAGCCATCTTGGCTGGCCAGCGTGAAAAGAGCTTATGTGGGTAGTTTTTGTCATAATCCTGCTGTTAATCTAACAAGGCCTTGCTGTTAATGCTCATTCCGGGACACTTTCCCTAGGTTTTTTTTTTTTTTTTTAAACGTTCCCACTTTGAGGCTTGAGGAAGGAGCTTTTAATTTAGCGGTGGCATTTGGCAAGAATCTCCCATCTCTGGGATTTAATCACTCGGAATTGTCAACTTGTCGTGCGTGATGCCTTGTAATTACGCCGGTAAAGATCTCTCGGCCATTTGCATGGGTTTTTTTTTTCCTTACCTCCAAACTTGGTTCAGAAACTTGTGGAATTCCTGGGCAAGCTTTTCTGCACCACAGTGCAGTATTCATTTTATTTTTTTATTTTTTTTTTTAAGTTTGCACGGGGCCTCGTTTTATGGGCTGCGAACTGACCGCAAACGCACAGAAAACACTGGAGCGTCCCGCAGCGCTTAGCCGCCGCCTCTTAAGTCTATGGGAAAGGGCGAAAAAAGATAGCGACGGCTTTCAAGGGGAAAAAGCCTTTAATGCAATTCCGACCTTATCTAAAACACCTACATATCTGTCTCCAGCCAGAGGCCTTTGAAAGGATATTTCAGGCCCTGGGATTGGAGGTGGGGAGGTGCATCTTCCTTCAGAAGCGGGCCAGCGGGATGAGTTATAGGCATCTAAAGAGGCTGGGAATCTCCCGGGCCGGGCCCGGCTTTAGCGAGCGCCTCCGACCACGGCCCAGAGGTCTCCCTCGTAGTCCTCAGTCTTAAGAATTAAGAAGGCCCGGTTTGGGTTACTTGGAGACTTTGGTTCACACGTGTTGCTAAGCGGTACAGTGAGGAGATGGAGCCGGGCTTTCATCTCCCTAATCGCTTTTATGATGACCTTTTCACACTCACGCAGTTCATGAAAATACATAAATGGATCTTTACACACCGTTGTTGTGAAAGAGGCAAGCTTAACATCCCATTTTGTAAGTGTTAAACCCCTCAATTGGATTGCAAGACGGCAAGTTGGCAAACTTCAAAGGTTTCACCAACTTTTTGAAAGGCGTCACCCTTCATATATATATATATATATATATATATATATATATATATATATATATATATATATATATATATATATATATATATATATATATATATATATATATAACATTTTATTAATAAATGCCTGAAAATTAAGAAATAAAAAATAGAAATACAACAAAAAAATTTAATTAATAATAATATATGTATGATAACATAATATAATATCCTCATCCACAAATGATTTTGGTCTATGTCGTTTAACAATCATTCCACCCTACTACTACTAAGTCCTAGTGTGCTCAGTGGAGGATATCTTGGCCTTTCCCAATGTTTCACGTGTTTGGGTGAGATGCAATTAACTGCCATCTTGATTAGAAAATGGACACAACATGGAACGCAAATGCATAGGCTGGGTCTCGGGAGGATATGTTGTGCAGATGTTATGACATTTGGTTTAATATATGCAATCCTTTGCTGAAAACGTATCATCTTCGGGGCATTATATTGATACATGACACACTATTATAGAACACGATACAAGATAATAAAATAGAGTATAATTTATTAACTGAAGATCATCAACATAATTATGTATCCAGATAAATCCTCTGATACTGTTATCTTGTTAGGTGCTGCCGTTTTGGCTCGCAATAAGGTTGAAATGGCTTTTATGTGTGTTCCTTCTTTTCAAATGTCTTACTTTTTAACACAAAGTTGATGTGATATTTAAAACCAACACATAAATCTGAGTGGACCAAGATACTGGCCCAAATAATAGCTTGCGTATCTCATGCTGGGATAATTACAGATGAGCAGGGCCAAAGACTGGGTAGACACGGGAACGACTATAGGGCGAGCTGGAATAGAAGTCGACAAAATAAAGGACAACGCCACCGGCTCCCGATGAAGTTGTACGCGAGATTACCAAGTGAGGCGTTTAATCTGATCTATTAACCTCTAAGGCGTCCTCCGTTTCAAAGCTCTCCGAGGTAAGACACCTTCATTTTCTTACTTTTTTTTTTCTTCTTCATCTCCTTCCCTCCTCCGTCTGTTGTTTAGCGGAGGTTTACTCATCGAGCAGTCTGGTTTGGTCCGGCCTAGGCAGAGATTAAGACAAATTCTGATAAGGAGTGGAAGTTGACTCTGGGCATTAAGGAGGATTAATGTGTAGCTGCGCATGTGTGTATGTGTGTGTGGAGCGGAGGGGCCTTCTCGACGGACCCCGCATTAATCCAAAATTAGTACAAAAGATCAGCTGCGGCCACCGAGGCGAACCTCGACGGGGGGGCTTTAGGCCAGCTAATCAAGTCTAACTTAGGGACAATGAGTGCTTGGAAGGTCAGTGAGGGAGGGAGGGAAGGTTCGGTGGAAAGGGGGGTCACAGAGCACCGAGGAGGTCTTTGATGACCACATGGTTTAATTTATCAAGGTTTGGGACACTTTAATGTTAAAGAAATATGTTAGTATTGTGTTTCACAGCTGAGAGGATAACGCACAGAAATAAATGAATTTTGTTGATGTTGCTACGCTAATACAACCCAAACAATCTTAAGTCAATTTTTTCTATCCAAAACTTGAAATATGTGTCATAGTTGGGCCTGTTTGGTTAATTTATTCTCGGTTAGATTTAAGGTTTTGCAAGTGTAACACAACACAAACTGTGGTCAGACCTTTGGTTTCCGTTTCAAAGCTTCAAACTTTGTCATAATTCTGCCTGCCTTTTTTTCTCATTTCCTTCATGGACAATGCTGCACTACACTGAAAAAGATTATATGAACAATGAAAAGTGAAAAAGAAAAATAGGCAAAAAAATGCAAGAAAATGTGATTCGTTTTTTCTTCAAACACGAAAAAAAAGCACAAAATAGTGCATTTAAAAAACTGTTAACATTACTCTAAAATATTCTGTAAGCTGCTATATTAGCAAGTTTTGTCGCGTCATGAGAATAAAAAAGGGTGTGGTGAATTAAAAACTATACTTAATTGATCTTAATCTCATTTAAAAAATTCTAAGCAAAACCCTCAACCAGGTTTGTGTCTTGAATTTAGATACGTTGAGTTACTGTGGTGGATCAAAATATTATATACAACAACAATAAAGTGGCTTCAGTAATCTAATTGTTTTAATAGATGCATTTGTAGCCATTTACCTTCTGCTATATGTGTGCAAGCACAAGCAGCAACCTTTAGTTTTGACTATTTTTTTTTTTGGTCAATCACCTAATAATTAGAAAATAACATTCAAATAAACCATTGTCCATCCTCTCCATCACAGACTTACTCAAACACAAGTTCAGGTGTACAGCCAGTTTTGCGATGGCTTACTAGAATTTCATCTTGGGTCCAATTGTTTGCTGTGCCCACTGTCGCAGCTGTGTGCTTTGCATTTATGTGGGCAGCTAAACTTGAGTTCCTTCAATGGTAAGCAAGCTCTTTCTTACAAACAATTTTACCATCAGGACATTTTTCAAAGCTAAATTTACAATTCATGGCAACGACAACTGTCATGTGCTCATTAATATTTTTATGTATTCCTTTTGCGCTCCTAACCACTACAGGAGCCTATTAGTTTATGCCAAATACAAAGACAGCCATTCAGTGTGCATTTCAGGGTCTAATTTACCGGTTAATCAGACACCCGATTAGGTTATTATTATTATTTTTATTTTTTATTTTTTGCAACATCAACATTAAAAAAATGTCCGTAATGCCAAACGACACTAATGAAATGGAAGACCATTTGGACCCATTCTAACTTCACAATTTTTTTGCACGATTCTATCAGTACTCTGTAATAGTTTTCATCTAGATTTCATATTTATTGTAAATCCCTACTCGGTCTTAAATACGAAGAAGAGCACTATCCAGTGACCCAACAGAAACATCCGTCGTCATGTGAGCGTGTCGCGGTGAACCGGCCAAAGAATGTCTTCTCGTAAATGATGCAACTGCGCACTGAGGGGTGGACATTGATTACAGCTTAGGTTTGGAAACTTCGAGAACAGTTCTGGCACAACAAAAAGTGCATCCTCTGCAACACCAAGCAGCAGCAAAAGAAGATGAAGAAGAAAAAAAACCCGACAGGAGCCAAAAGTGCTTTTAGGTCCAGTAAATTACGGCTGCGGCTTTCAAAGTAAAAAGCGTCACCGTAGTCGACGCGGGAACCACTTAAGAGGGCAGCTGCACGAGTGACGTGAATAATGGTGTCTAATTTGTCTCATCTTGGCAGAACGCGCCAAAAAAAAAAAAAAAAAGCTAGCCCCGCACCCTCCTCCGCTCGTGTCGCTGTTGTTTTTTTAATGCATGGCCACCCTTTCATTTGCATGACTGTTTACACGCCGGGAGCAACATCGACGAGGACGCGAGCACGTGCCAGAATGAAGCAGATGATTTTCTGCAGGGCACTGTAATTTGCCCCAACGCTGTGAAAGCCCTATAAATAAATACTGAAGAGAACTTTATAAGTGGAAAGTATTTACAAGTTCCTACTCTGGCTTTTTGCAGAGATGTTGTAAGGCAGCACCGAGTCCAGAATGTCAATAAAATTGTCTTCTGCAGGCCCAATGAGAAGGCCCTGTTGAACTTGCCCTTTAAGGGGGGTGCATTTATCCTGGTGGCTCTTCTAAATGTGTGGTTTTCAAACATCATCTGACAGCCTGGGGTGTTAAAACAAACCTTGCGAGTTCACAAAATAATTTAATTTATTAAATTAGCGGACTTCTTTTTTAAAACATTGCTACCTTTTGACCAGGAGTGCTCAATAAATCGATCAGGGGTGACCAATCGACAGCCAGAATAGTGTTGGGCGACTTGGTTGCTGCTCACTCTCTGGAAGCAAAAACTTTTGACTATTAGACTATTTTACTGTAATGGAGTTGATTGACGGACAGCACATTCAATGCTGAGCCAATCAAAAGACTGGAAACGTGTTCAAATTCATGTGTTCAATTAGTACTGAAGTCATCCTGACTACGTAAACAACATGATTTTGTTGAATGATTGGATGAATTACATCTATTTAGTTCATTTATTTCACTTGTATTCTGTTAAACAGATTGTTATCGTTGACATTGAAACGTGTTTTGTTATATGAGAATGAAAAAGGTGATTCCCAAATCGACATCAAATTAGATGGGTTTGTTTATGATAATATGCTTATGTTTACAGGAAACATGAAAAATTCTCAACAATCCATTCCAGAAAACAAACAGGAAACCCCTCGTGTGTGGGCAAATTCCACGGCTTACGCATTGACAAACACCTGCACAAGAATTCGCCCAAATTGAAAGCAGGTATTTTTCAGAGGCAGGTGATGCTAAATTGACAAATGTTTTTCGCTTACGTCATTTATGGTGGGCGTAGAATGCCATCAAAGTTTGATGAGCATTTTCTGGAATCGCCATGAATAAATGGTGAGCTTCGTATTTGCTTGCAGCATTTAATTTTTGTTGTTGTTGCAAGGTTGGCTCCAGTCTGAGTGGTTTGAAATAAAAAAAATAATGCACATATCAACACTTTTTTAAGCATATCTATCATCCAAAGGGTGCTGTGGTCGGCACTGCGCTATATTTCCTATGTTTTATTTTCCTAACTGAGTTTGCTTGCTCTCCGTCGGCCAACAGCTCGTGGAAAACTGACGGCTGTTTTTTTTTTTTTTTTTTTTCCTGCTTATTTTCAGTTGGACGCAGTGAGTTTGGACCAGACAGCTTCGTAGCAGTTATGAGTCATATTGAAAGGGGAGACATGCACTACAAGTGGCTGGCGGGATGGTTTCTTTTTTGTTTGTTGTTTTAATCCTGAGCGCACACATTGTGATGGTCTGACACAGCTAACACGTACCGCTGTCAATGCAACTTTAAATATATGACTAAAATTGCAGACGGATAGTAAATAAAAGTCTTCTTTATGAAATGGATAGACCCCATGACTTATTTCTATTGCTCAAGGTGGTGGATGTTATGAAGTTTCCAAGCTATTGCATTAATCATAGGTCGGGACGATGGTTCCGTGCAGAAGGTGCACATTTTTCTTTAAATTATTTTTAGTTGTGCAGTTTGCTTCTATGATGAACTGGGCCCTACTATAGCAGTGGTGTGAAGCTCATTTTTGTCCTCGGCCACTGTCAAGTTGGGGGTTCCCTTGGAGGGCCTTTTGACTGTGAAAACATAAAAATGTTTCATCATATCTTTAATTTATTACATATACATTACACAACAAATTAATTGATAAGTTTGGTTTTAAAATAGAAATCCGAGATGATAGTAAGTTCTGCTTGGTTTAAATTTAGATTAGATAAAAAAAAAAAAATAGCGTTGAGCAAGCATCATGGAAGCTGAGACGCTTGGGTTGCTTTTGTGTGACACGTAAAAAGATGTTGCTGACCATTTTTGGCCCCTGGGCCCTTAATTTGACACCTTTGTGTAATGGTTTACCGTTACATTTTAAATGAGTTTAATTGAGAAAGGAGAAGTTAAATTCTATCCAAATTTAGCCGATTTCAGCATGAGTTAGATGATAAAACGCCTCCCGGTAAAATATTTTTAGAGCCGATTTCTGGCCTTCCGTTCCCATTCCCATAGCTGTGACTTCATTACTCTCTAAGAATCTTGCATATCCACTTCAAATACAGAAGCCCACATAGGGGATTGGAAAAAAGTTGCCCAGCAGGTCGAGATTGTGTGTCTGTCCAAACAACAACGGGGCCACTCCTGCCTCATTGAAACTCAATCGCTTTGTCCACAATCCAAATCGCCGTTATTGGGCGGGGGGTCTGAAAAGGTGGCGGCGGCGGGACGGAGCGGCTGGTTCTCTTCGTCGCCGTCATGATTCATGGCCCTCACATCCAAGTACAGTAAGGAAAAACTCACTTCTTTTTCACGTGTTTTGCATTTCAGTCTGGCCAAGGGATGACATTTCATTTCTTAGCGAGTCATCTCCAAACAGGCCTAATTCAATTTGCACTCCAAGCTGTTTCTAATCCGCCGCTCGCCGTCGTCGTCTGAATGCGAGAACATGTGCCGTCTGATTGCCTTTTAATGGCAAACATGAAGTGTTCTGACACCGCGGTGGCGAAGACAAACGCAATGCGAGCACGGAGTCAATTTTTCGACATTTGACGTGAATCTCGTCGTTTGCTTCAACCTTACACTGATTATGGCCTGCGAGAACCATATTGGTTTTTAAACAACACCAGATCCAGTATACTTGAGGTGGCTGTGGTCAAAGCATACAGGGTTTCTGACAGTGCGGTGGACGCAGACAAACGCATCCAAGCACGGAGTCATTTGTTTTACATTTGATATGACTTTGTTTTAACTTTACACTGATTATCGTGTGCAAGAATCATTTTGGTTCTTAACTCATTCGCTGCCATGGAGGTTTACATTTACCAACTGGAATTTAAACATTTATAACACTAGCCACAATGTCGGCAGCCAGTAAGTTAATGTTTCTTTTTTTTTCTGCTCTTTCTCTGAATTTGGCGTTGAAGGACTCGCATCCATTAGCATTTAACTTAGCCTAGCAGTAGCATGCCTCCCCTTTTCGTTGCAATTATTCCTCTGCAAACGGTGCCAAACAGACCCGGCTTCTGTTCATCGAGATCCCACTGGTAGTGGCTCTTCAATCTTGTTTCTGAATTCTGGGGAGGGGAGTATTCCTCGTCCTCTGGGGTAGCCGAAGCTGGATACACCACCACAGTGAGGGCGGTGTGTCTATCAATCTTGTCCGAAGAGGACGTGGGGAACACCTACATTACTGGGATTTAAATAACAGATATCCACCTTATTGGAGCTGGCGGACATGTGGTTCATTGCAAAGTTTCCCAGACGGGGACAGATGCATTGGACAACAAGCTGCCGGTCTTCTTTTGGGCAAGCGTACAACACTCGAATGTGAGTGGATCCAACCGCAACTTGGAGGCAGTTCCGAGATCCTCGTGTGGAACGGCAGAGAATTTGACGTTTTGCCTCAAAGTAACTGATAATGCTAATTTGGCTAATTGAAGCCCATTTCAGAGTCTCATGCTGTGGACTCAAAGCCGACCACATTCTCTGTCACATACACAGACACCATATCAACCGTCACGCGGGGCCATGTCTATCTATCTATGTGTTTTTGTTTTGTTTTGTTTTTTCAAGAAATTGCTTATTACCTCCATTCATTAGTTAGGAATCTGTTTAAGGTTGAAGCCAATGCCTCTCCTACCTCACAAATAAATAAAGAACTGAAAAAGCGAGACAAACCCTTATGTTTAAATAATAAATTCTACTCTACCTTTTGATAAGTTCAGTGCATATGCAATATTCTTTGGGTTTGGAGTAAGCGGTGAAAATCCTCGAAAATTACTTGCACTATGGGGAACCCTTCTTTGAAAACAGCTGGCTGTGACCAATTTGAACAAGACCAGGCACTGCGCACTTGAGGTGGCTGTGGTCAAAGCTTGGAGAGGTTTGAACTTGGTCCCAGGATTTGACCTGGAGCAGATATGCTTATAACAGTTATAACAATATCAGTTCTGACATCGTTGTCGGCATAGACAAATGCATCCAAGTCACTAAGCTATATTTTTCACATTTTTGGCATTTATTTTCAACTTAACAAAATTCCTGTTATCAAACAAAGAATCTCATTTACTTAAAGTAAGATCAATTGCAATTGATTTTGTCACATAAAAGGACACATGACAAATTTGTGCGTTGTAGCCTCAGTCAAAGATGACAGGGTGCATTTTGTTCAGCGCCGTCTGGCTGTGTGCAGTGCCGAAAACACGGAGGGGGAAAGGAGTTTTAGACTTTTACAACATGGCCACCGCTTTACCACTGCTGGTAAACGACTTTTATAAATGTCTTAAACATGCAATTACTGACTTGTGTCTCTGAGTACCTCGTAATAATGTGAAAGACTTATTGGAGTTACGTAAACAAATGCTGCTACCACGACAAAACCACTACATTTACCAGAACAGCCAGCTAAATGTGATCAGTTCATAATGGCTTTGTCCTTAGGCATGTGGTATTTTGATTGTCAAGTTCTGACTAATCAGACAATTTGCAATACCTTTTTCTGTGAATATGCTCAGTCATTTTGACGTACCTACAAATTGGCTTACCCACACATTGACTTATTAATTTAATCAACTACCCAACAAACAGATTAACATACCCAAATACTGATTGCCAACTTACCTTCATAGCCAGTTCAAGACGAATCAAAGCTAATGTTTACAGACATTTTTTTTTTCCACAGAAAAAAAGTTTCAATGTTTTCATTTTTCTTATTAATCAGATAAAGTTCTAGTGGAATTAAAACGATTGTTTAGATCTTTTTTTTTTTTTTTTGGTCATTTTCCTGACATCTACCGAACATCTCGTTTTTTGAAATGCAAGGTACAATATTATAAAATTTAACATGCCGTTTATTTCGAGCATGGAACAAATTCACATGTAAAATGTGATTCACTATAAGAATAATTTAGGATACAAACTGAACTCACTGGAATGGATCAAATTTGTATCTACTAACTTACCTACCTTTATTCCTACCAACTTCTCTGCCCACAAACTTACGTTCCACTACATTTATTGTACATGCCTACTTATCTAAATAGCAAACAAATGACCAACCAAGGCAAGATGGTTATGGAAGTAAATAGGATTTGTGGTAAGTACTGTACTAGGTAGGTAAGTCAATTTGTTGTAACAAACCAAGGCAACTGCGATGAAACGACAGTTTTACGTTTGTGGTGCTAAAGCTGTCAAATAACTGTCATCTGTGGCTATAAAAAATAACTCGTCTATAAAATCTTTTTTTCAAGCCCCTTACGTGTCGTCAAAGAGCATAACGGGCCAAATATTTGCTGCTTCACTGAATGCAGTAAATGCAGTGTAAAGATTGCCAGTTGTGTGGCTTGTGTGTAGCTGTCGATTGGTGTGATATGGTCACGCATGATCCGGTCACTGTCTCAGAGGGGTGTCTGTCATCTTAGGATACAGTTTCAAAAGCCTGGCGCTGGCTGTAGTCATTAGTCTATGTCTCCTGACCAATTGAGGTACAATTATTGTGAAATTGATATCTAGCTCTGCTTTTCTATTCTCAGAGGGAAATATCTATAAGAATCCTATACAGGCCCGGGTAGTTGAAGGAGTTACTCTCTTTGAGGAATGGTGACTTTCTTTTAATTCTTTGGTGATATATTGGTAGGTTATATGATGGGTAAGAGAGTAGTTGGTAATGTAGGTAGTCACATCAATAAGGGAGGTAGGTTGGTACTGGAGGTAGATGGGTTGGTGAGAATATAATCAATAGGTCAGTAAGTTGGTGGCTTGGTGGAAGCGTGGTTAGCACATCCGCCTCAGAGTTCAGAGTCCCAAGTTCAAATCCACCTCACTGGTCTTCCTTCCAAAAACATGCATGGCAGGTATATTAGACGCTATAAATTGCCTTTAGGTGTGATTGGGTGCGTGAATGGTTGTTCATCCCTCTGTACCCCGCGATTAGCTTGCAACCAGTTCAGGGAGTAAGTCCCTACTGCCTATAGACTGCTATAGGGATAGGCAACAGAATGCCTGCGATCCCTGTGAGGATACGCGGCTCTAGAAAATGGATGGATTTATGCTAGGCCAATGGTATGTAGTAATGTTGGGTAGTAAGTAGATAGGTAATTAAAAAGATGGAAGATAGGGGATTAGTTTGATACATTCAAAAAAAAGTCAGTGGCCCTGTATTTGTATCCTATATTCAATTCTTTGGGCAAAATATGCCTAATCATCTTTATATGCAGGCCTCGTGGGTCAAGCGCACTACTGTTGCTTTAAAACTTTCTTTGCATTGGCCGCTTTCCCGGAAGCCAGCTGAGGTGCAGCAGGCTGCGGCTGGAGCAGATGACGATGTAAACGCAAAGACGAGAAACACTTCAGAAAGCTTCACGGACCTACCCTGAAACATTATATACATGACAGCAAACATGGAAACGCCCTCTAAACGCGTCGTGGTTAACCACCCGGTGGCCAACTTTGTTTGTGCGCCGCAAAATGTTGGGAGTGAGGCAGGGGGACGAGACAGGCAGGTTGCGTAGCGACTCTGGTATCCATATACCATGTTAGCATTTTAGAGTGTAATTCTAGAGCCTAGTGGGGTGAAAATAAGAAGGGAAAATACTGAACATTTCTGGCCTTCTAAAGTTGTCTCTAAGGGAAATAACCGCAAGTGCTGTGTGTAAATAACACAAATGACACTTGGCCTGGTCGCAGGGAGCAGTCATTCACGTAGCCCACATAGAACTTTTTTTGTTTATTTGTTTTAAACAAGTCATCAGAAGGGTGGTGGTTAGGTAAGTCAGTGACTAGAAGGGCTGTGCATGGATTGACCTCGCATCATAAGTAGTTTTGTAATGTTGTTGCATGTATGTCATTTAAAATTAGAGCTCAATATGTGTAGTGCAGATATCTAAAGTGTGTATGCGTTGTTTGTAGACAAGCAAGTTCCTTCTAGCAAAATACCTGGAAGTGAATGTGAGTGTATGACTAATTAGTCAGCTAATAAGCTTTAGATCAACTGCTTATTCATACAGTCATTAATTCCACCTTGTCAGAGTATCAAACCGCTGTCGGTTGCTTGCTGCTGGGCTTTCTCTCAGGCCAGTAACAAATGAAGGAGGGTTGTATTCTTAGTTATCTACCTTAGCTGGGTGCAGCTGATCCCTACTGGCAATGAGTATGTCGTTTTTACAACTATAATAAATGCAATAACTGACTCGGATGCTACTTTTGGCCACAATCTGAAAAAGGGTACCGGTTAAAGTGAGCCATTTTATATTAGAAAGGAAAACTTTTTTTTGTTTTGTTTTAGAAATTAAAAGCGGCCGTCAGTATAGATTACAGTTTTAGGGATTAAGAGAATGCGAGACTTTGTAAAACTTTTTGGGCATCCCAAACTTTCACATAGCCAGCGGGGTAACAAGAGGCAGATGAGTGGTAGACCCAACAGAGAGGAAATTTGTCCCACTAACTTCACCACAACAGGGGAAAGCTCTCAGGTCAGGACCTCAAGCTTTGAGTCGAGACAAGAGAACGCTTTGCTGACCTTGAGAAAGAAAACTTGAGATTTATCACTGGATGTTTGTTCTCATGTCAGCGGGCTGGCGGCTCCCTGAGGTCCCAAATGGATTCATCCATACACCAAGAATTACGGTTCCATTGGTGAGTATTTACAGTACATACAGGATCAATAGGGAGGTGGGTCAGTCAGTCTATCAAATAAAATTCAGGTAAATGTCCCGCAGGCCCATTAAATTGAAGCACATTAGTTGGTAAAAACAGATTTAGCTGGATCATGCATCATATGCGTCAAAACAGTTTGACATATGTGGAGCCTGATGCCCAAAGCTAATGTGTATTCTTACATCTGACTCCTATAATCAGCGCTTTCTTACGCAAACACACAAGTCATGATGACTTAAAGCAAAAACAGTAGTGGGTTCCAGTGATGACAGCTTCAGGAAGCACTCCGCCATGGAAACTTGCACAACTTGGCAGCAGTCACGCTTCATAAAATGTGTTTTTTTTTTTTCCTTTCTTTTATACGCACAAACCAAACTACTTTATAGCATGAGTTGTAGTTCTTTACATGTTTATTAATGTGAGTGTTAGTGAGAAGTGTTGATAATATTGTGGGTAGTGTAATTGGATAAGTTAACCAGGAAGAAAGTGGGTATGTATGTCAGTAGGAACTTTAGGTACATTAGTAGGTATGTAGGTCAGTAGGGTAGGTAAGTCAGTTGGTAGGTTTGTTGGTTGGTAAATTAGTTGGCATTTACAGTTAAGCTCATGAGTTTACAGACCCGATTGTAGATCGTCAAGTTGATAGGCAGAAAAGTTGATAGGTTTGTAGGTCACAAGTTGGTAGGTACTGTAAGTTGTAAGAGGGTAGGTTTGTAAGCGGGCAGTGTCATTAGTCACTAGGTTGGCAGGAATTTGATTCAGTAGGTTAGTGCATTGGTTGGTCTCCACTTGTTCCCTTGTTTTAAACATTCAAACATTCACACGTCAACATAATGGAGCAAAGTGGACATGGTCATGTGACCCCGGCGACATGATGCGACCTAGTGGGAGCTGAGGCTTGTCTGCCAGTCTGTCTGTGATTATCCTGAGAGCTACTGCACTACACTCAGCACTGCAGGTTTTAACACAAATGTTATTGTTTGTCACAGGAAACCAATCTGATTACTGTTTCTCTTCTCATGTGCCGCACTTAACGCCGCACTGCGGGCCCTCTGTTTACGCATGTGGTTCTGATCGGGATGGGGGGATGGCGAAGAGGGGACATCCACCCCTGCCCTGTTTTCATCTTTATTAAGTCACACTTTGGAGGTTCAAGCAAGCCTTGTTAAAACAAAGTGAGAGGGAACACAATCCGTCTGATCGCATTGGGCAATAGATCCGGTTTCATCTTTTGGGGGGTTGGGCAGAGGCGGCTGGGGGAAGGTTGGCCGCCCACTCACGTTGTGGTGACGTTTTGAGTGAAAAAGTGGTCGGAATCCATTACAGAACACAGGCACTGCATTGACAGATGGACTGAGACAATTGACTAAACTTACAAGTTGTTCAAGATGAGAACCGATTTATTGCTTTGACGTGTGAGCGTAGCCTTGAGTTACAAGTTCTATACGGTGACAATTAACTCAACACAATTTAATGTATTATTAATATTTAAACAAATAGAGAAATAATTTGCCAAATCATTTGGCAAATAGAGAGCAATTCATCCAAAACAAATGCTCCAAGCTGTTAAATGCGACAACTGCTCAAAATTTACTGTCGTGTCAACTAATAATAAAATGAACCAGACTAAAAATGTTGTATTGAAGTCAGCCACGAAGATTGGTTTTCAGTCAATAAGCTTAATGCTAATACTCGCTTCTATATTGTGTTGCTTAAACTCTTTATGCAATGGATTGAACAAAAGAACCTTTTATATATAAGTGATTTGATAGTTATTTTTTTACCTAATCTGATTAAGAATTGATCTTTGTTTCAAAGTAATTTTCAATTCAAAATGATTACATTAACAATTTCTGCTTCAATGTCTTGACATCCAAAGAATCATCATTATCTACCCCAGTCTGCTTTGCAATACAGAATGGCAAGAGAAGAAATAGATGTTTTCTTTTTTTATTTTATTAATTTATTATTTATTTGTTTGTTTATTATTCATTTATTAGGTTTTTATGTTTAAAGGGACCCCGTGTAAGATTTAGACCATTCATTAAAAAGGAAGAAATTAAATGGTTATAAATTTCAGTTCAGTTCTTAACAACCAACAGTGTGTTTGAAATATAATCAGAGGCCTACTGTAGTTATCATAAATTAAATTAAATGGGGGTAGGACTTCTCCAGAGGGTGCCATGTTTGTTATAGCTATGGACAATGGTAAATGCAGCACCTCCTGCTGTCCGTAATGAAAATTTGTCTGAATCGTACGCACTGTCTCTTTAAGAAATTTTTTTTTTTTTTTTTTTTTTTTTTTTTTTAACAAAAACTGTGTAGGACACACCTGAAACAGTAGAACATCACTTTTCAGAGTAACCCATTAATAAACAGGGTACAGTATCCGTCTTTTATTTATTGCCAGCTGGTGAGTGGTAACATCCATTTTAGCAACAGTCAATCCATTCATTTTTAATTTATATTCAATCTTTGAATCAATCATTAAAATATACATCATTTGTTTTAAAGTACTAGGACAATTTCTCAGTTATCGGATGACTTCTAAGTTATTTACATATTACGGCGCCATCTTACGGGGTGACAATGCCATTTATCCTATGCGGCCATATACCATCGAGGAAGCAAGAGGACAAAAGCAAATCGCTTCATGCGTATGTTGACTTTTTTTTTTTTCTTCAC
Organism: Hippichthys cyanospilos; assembly: GCF_059441005.1. Classification (NCBI taxonomy): domain Eukaryota; kingdom Metazoa; phylum Chordata; class Actinopteri; order Syngnathiformes; family Syngnathidae; genus Hippichthys; species Hippichthys cyanospilos. The sequence goes on from NC_142381.1 coordinate 7,649,036, forward strand.
GCCAATACCTCATTTTTTTTCCAACCCCCATCTTTCCCTGACCAAACCCTCCACACCAGCTGTGGTCGGCACAAAAACTGATTTTCAGAGTGTTAACCACCATGTTCTTCCGGCCCAGCGGCAGGATTTCATTTGCAGAGCACAGGGGGCCAATATCTAGGGTAATTCCCGGGGTTTAGTGCCACTGATCTCTTCCCAGCTCACCTTGGGGAGAAAAATTAAAGTGGCGATAAGGCCTTCACCGGCCCCGCTGCCCCGGCCACCCGCACCCCCCTGCGCCGATGCCGTGTTCACCTTTGCGCTGGCCGCAGCTCATGTGGATGACATCGCCTGGCTCAAAACTACACTACTGTCTGCAAACCTCTCTCAGACAACAACTCTCAAACAACTCTCAGGTACATCCACATATAGCCCCCCATGACCGGACTGATGCAGATTATTATTAACATGTTCTTGCTCTTGATGAGTCAACAGTTTTTACCTCATTCACAATTTGTGACTCGTAGGGCAAAATGCCATCAACACAAGATTTGTGCACAAGCGTAATGAAAGTTAAGTTTGGGTAAGATGTCCACTTTTGGCACAAGTTAGCGTGGTGTTTCAAATAAAGTTTTGGTCAGGTGTAGGGTTTGAAATTAGGGTTTTATGTAAGGGCCGGGGTTTAAGTTCAAGCAGGTGTGGTCAATGGTCGGTTTTCAAACAAGACTTTAGTTTCAAATTAGGCTTTCAAGGAATACAGTGTTAACAATAACAACTTGAGACAGGCTTAGGATATTAAAGAATAGTTAGGAATTCAAATTAAGATTTAAAGGCAGGGTTGCAGATGAAACAAGGGTTAATATTTTAAACCAGTTTGAACCCATTTATATTTTCAAATAGCGGTTAGGTATTCAAGCCTGTTTTAGTGTCTGATAAGGTTTTAATTGTAGGTGTTGAGTTTTTGAATTTTGATAGTCCAGAAGTTTCTTGGAATATTTGTCTTTTCTTCAGTAAACTGTAACTGACATCTCAATGATTGATTGACCAGTTATTTCTTGTATACAAAAGTTTTCCATTTCATATGTGTATCATTTATACAATCTAATGTTTTATCTTTGTGCTTTGTGAAAGTGTGTTTCCAATAATAGTGTGCGTGCCAATGCTTTCAAGTCTTCAACCGGCTGGAAAATATAAACAAATATTTGCTACCGAGCACGTTCATATATACGCCCCAACCACATTTCCCCTTGTCCTCCCCAAAAGAAGCCACAACTTCACATGGAAGAACTTACTGGGGGCGGCTAGGAAAAACATGCTTTTGAAATTACAGTGTCAATGAGCTCCCTGAACAAGAGCAATTCACTAATTGATTCCTATCACAACATTTACATTTTGTCATTGTCTGTGTGTGCGTGCATTGCTTTGGGACACGTGGCATCTAAAATTAAAGTGAAGGACTATCAATTCAGGGTAAAGATTTTAAGTCAGGTTTAAAGAGAAGGTTTGATGCTATGGTTTATGTGGAATTCAAATGAAGGCTTTTGAAGCAAGGCTAAAGATTCAAAGTAGGGTTTCAAGCCACTGTTAGGATTTCAACTTGGACTTTCAAGTTGAAGTTAAGGTTTCAAATCAGGAATTACATCCTGGGGCACAAATTCAAGCCCGGGTTTAGGTTTAAACAAGGATTAGGGTTTCAAGACATGGTTGGATTCGAGTTTGGCATGTTACAGTGTCCTTGATGTGCGTCCACGTTGACATTGTGTGGAGAAGGGCAAAGTTTGATGTTATTGGGAGCAAACCGTGGCACTGAAACCAGAACTGAGGGTCCAGCTGTCTGGGTGTCTGGGCAGGGGGTCCCAGAGCGGATGGCAAGGGGGGGGCCGGGCAAGCCAGATAGAAATGACTCATTGTGATTGTAACCTTCACAGTGGAGAACCCAACCAGCTGTCCATGTGTCCATCCACTCGGAGTTGGCGCTGGGCAGCTAATGTCAACAAGCAGCACTTTATTAAATGAAGACTCTATTAAAATAGTGCCCGTAAACTCTGATGTTGCACATATGTGGATTTCTATGACTGAACTTTTGTCAACCCAGTCATATCTAACATCTCTTACAACTGGGTCTCCCAACTGGTCTCCATGGAAACAAACTCACTTTGGGTATTTTTAAATTTGTGCAAAACATAAAATGAGACTTGCACTCCAGGCAATGTGAATTCTATCTGGCATTCTGGGAAAAGTTAGGCTTTGGGTTGGATTTTAATGTAGTCAAAATAGGGTCAAGCAGAGTTTATCTTGGGTAGTTCAGGGTATCAAGCCAGAGTCACAGCAATAGTCATCAACACGGTACCCACGGGTACCAGGATGACCCCAAGGATCACAACAATAGCCCTATAATATTGAAGCCAAAGTTAGGGTTTTTCAAATCGGGTTTCAAGCCATTTTAGGGTTTCTCAAGTAGGGTTTAAAGCTTGGCCTAGGGTCTCAAACAAAGGGTTAGCTTGTTTGTTGTGAGGGCTTCAAAGTAGGACTTTAAGCCGGGACTAAGGTTTCAAAATATGGTTTCAAATAGGTCTTAAGCATGAGTCATGGCCTCAAATCAGGATTAATTACATTTTCAAAACAGACTCTGAAACGTCTTAAAGTGACAGTACCCTGGGAAGTAGGCTTGGTGTGGTCATATTTTAACACTCACTTATGCATGCGTGTGTGCGAGTTTGTTTGTGCCAGCAGCATAGCTGCATTCAAATAACGGCATGCATTTACACACACATCATCACCCTTACAATCAGCACCCCGCTAACGCCCCCCCCCTCTACGGCCCCCCTTTTGCTCTACTCTGATTGTATTTATAGGCTGTGATCCGAGTGTAAAACAAGCCCCGTTTCTTTTCAAATGCGCTGGGTGCTAATCTCCAATCAGCTCCGAGCGGCAGATAGTTAGCAAGGAGACACTAAAAATAGATTGGCGGGTAAAAAAACATTCCGAGGTTTACTTTGATCCCGCCTGAAAATAATTAGCGCTGGCGTAGCGACGGGCCATGTATAGACCAACTGCTGAGCCGAGGAGGCTTTAGCTTCGCAGTTTCCGACGGAATGGAAAACTCGCTGAGTGACATTTGGAAAAAAAAATAGTTTTGGGTGGGAAAGTGAACACGATGCATGACCTTGATGGCGATCGGGTGATAGCGAGGTGCCAGAGTCCAGAGCGGAACATTTTGTCGACGTGACGGAAGCAAGCCACTTTCGGAATCCGTTGATGCCAAAGCCTGACAGCTCCTAAATTCATCATCAATCACGGATGATTGACTTGTTTCCAACTGACAACGCTGTTCATTTTGGCTTGAACCAAGTCAAGACAAGAATACTGCTCAAGTCTATCACTTTTACTCTTTTTTGTCAGTCCACATGGGATAGGTGTTTAAATCAGGTTTTCAAACTTGGTTAATTCTTCAAAAAAGGTTTATGATTTCACTGAAAGGTTTAAGGTCTAGGGTAGAGTTTCAAACATGGGTAAAAGTATGGTCTTGAGCCAAGATTTGAGTTTCCTTGAAAGAAGGCTTTCAAACTGTTTTAGGGTTTCGAGCAAGTTTTAGGATTTAAAAGTAGGACTCAAGATGGTTTGGGGTTATTAAGTCGTGGTTGGCATTTAAAGCCTTTCATTCAGGGGTTAAGGTATCTAAGTAAACTTAGTGTCAAACCAGGGTTCATATCTCCAGAATGAGGGTTTCAAATCAACGGCTTGAGCTTAAAACTTTGAGTTTTAAGGCAGAGAGGATTTCCAAGCTTGGTTGCGAACCAGTATTACGATATTGAAGTATGATTTTATGACGGTGTTCAGGCAAGCCAGGATAAGGATTCAAAAGTGGAGTTTGCAAGTTAGGAATACCTTTTTAAATACTTATTCAAACAAGGTTTGGGGTTTATCAAAGTACAGTTCCTGGACAGCCTGGAACACACTTTATTACTACAATTGTGCGGTTTTTCTTCCCAAAATGTTGATATCAAATAGGTCATGAGAACCATGGTCATATTTTGTGCCCCTAAGAAACACTTTGGATTGAACCACACAACATAATTAATTAATTTTAAGACACTTTTACTATAATGATGGATTTCCTCCAAAAAGACCAGAGGAGGAAAAATAAAGGACACGGGAGCGCCTCTGTGCGGCATTGTTGAAAGTCTATATGTGTCATTTATTTTTGGAAAACTATACCAACTATTCCATCAGGTCCTCTTGGCTGCAGTTGGGGGAGCCTGGTGGTGGTGAGACGGGTAGTCAGCGTAGCATCTGTTGGGACGTTTAACCATCCCGACGTATTGTTTGCGGCAAGTGGCTTTGAACTTGATTCTGATCAGACAAGCTACTTGATTTAAAACACCACTGGAGAGCTTCCTGGAAAAAAAAGGGGGTGGGGGTATTTCTGTCCGTGGAATTCGATCCAAAGCATGCGGACGCTTGATTTTTTTGAAGATGATTTACGTCAGTGCGGCGTGGATAAATCCATATAGTGTTGAAGCGGCAGGACGAACAGAAAAAGTTTCTCCCGTCGGTAGAGTATTGACTTTTGCTGGTTAGACGTATTTCATCAACAAGGTCAATCATTAGCGCTCAAAGCCTGCAACCAGTCTTTTATGAAGCAAGAACAAAAGACAGATATTACATATTTGAGAGCAGCGGCAAGAGAATTGCTTAGAGCACGTCGATTGAGCCCGAACCGATATTCTGGTTCTCATCCAAACATTTGCACTCGACTAAGGTGGTAGTTATACTGTGTGCTTATTATTAATATTTTTTGCACAGATTCTGAAGTATAAATGAATACTTTTTGTCAAAAAATTTGAACTTCATATTTTGAGAACTTAACAAGGGAAAAAATTCCCTCTCTCACATAGTGCTGATTAGATGAAAAATACACTGTCATCATGTACCATTGTTTAAAAAAACGTCATTTTATTTTGAAAGTACAATGAAGAAACCCATTCTAATAACAGCAACGTATTTAAACCAGGGCCACCACAATCAATGCCATGAAACATTCACCTGTGTTAAGGTAAAGAAGGGTCAAGACTTACTGTATTTTTTAATGCCACAAACTTTTTGAATGCAGGAAAACCGATTTGTAACTATCGATTTTAAAGTTGCTTATTTACCTGGTATCAAGATAGGTAACAAATCTTGCAATAGCATGCACCACAACATTGTATGTTATCAGTTATGCTGCATCTAACTTAATAAAAAGATATCAGAAGCTGTAACTGTTACTGACCAAGTATGGACAAGACAGTTCATTTTGCAGTATCTCAGACCACTACACTTTTGTAATTCAGCATTGATGACAGATCCAACTTACTTAATAAAATAAGTATCATGACACTGTATATACGTAGGTATGTAGGCACTTACTCTAACGACTCAATACCAAGTTTTGTTGTATTACACACCTCACTGAACATGTAACGGTAGCAGTGATGACGCATCCTCCTTGATTTTTGAAAATGATCAGCATAGGCAATACTGGCATCATAATAACTTGGTATCGAATCAATACTAAATCATTCAGTATTGCCCAAAAATTCTTGGTATCAGCGATACTGGATTTGTATGTATTTGCTATCAGATGGATACCATCTCTTGCAGTATAGTACAGTATACTTAAAAGGATAAGTTGTACAGAAAACGGACAGATAGATGTGATGGTGGCAAAAAGGCCACAGGATACAACAGTCCCACCATGTGACAGCGTGGAATTCGTACCTCTCTTTGGACTCGGAACATAGTTTGGCTTCAGGGTGATCCATCAAGCCAAGGTGGCAAATAGTCTTCTAAATTTGGTTGCTACATCTTTAGCATGTGCTCATTGGGTCGAAGGGCAGCTGAGGAGAAAAAGAGCCTCAATGGTGTCTATGCAGTGCTTCTAGTTTTCTGTTTTTACTGCGCAAGATGGCAATTATTAACAGCTGGCGAAAGGCACCATGACACTTAATCACATGATAGTGTTTGTCCACACATAGCCGAGCATGTAAAGGTCTATTTTTATTTTGTTGATCATTTCTAGTCGTACTGTTGATTTCTTGTGTGCAATGTGGGGCAAACCCTTTCTTTGAAATGATTTTTATTTTTATCAATCAATCAATGAAAATAAATGATTCACAAGATATTTTTGAACAAGAACGTTAATGAGCAGCCCTGTCCGGGTTCAGCACCACGTGCCACCGAGTTACCCGACAGCCTACAAGATGAGTCGCCGCACAACTGGAATCATGCGGGGCGGCGAGTATCGAGTGTCCCGTGTTCTCTTCACAATCACCAATCAATGTCAAGGAAACAGAGTCCGGCACAAAGTCAAGTCGGGCGTGAGAGATGTTTCTTCTTGGCATTGGACTAGCTAGCAGGAGCTGGTAGATCTGACCTTTGCTTAATTGTGTGAATGTATATATATATATATATATATATATATATATATATATATATATATATATATATATATATATATATATATATATATCAAATTGGTTTTTAATTTGTTTTGTCGTATAAATCGGTAGGGCAACTAAGTGACTGACATAGGCATGGCCCAAACGGTCTTTTGGACTAAAATGAAAGAAAAAAAAAAAGAAATAGTGAGAAACACATTTTGACATGACCTACGTAAAATTGGTACAAAACAATAGTATCGCTAAATTCATCAGATCCTGAGACAAAAGACCCAAAATCAAGGTGCTACCCAAATTGAGTGTTTCATAACCACTGTCACCCATAATTTCTCCAGTTTCACAAATTGCTTTGAAAATGATAACTTACAAAATTGATCGTATACCTGCTGTACAATGACAGTTAAAGGCGTACCACATTCTAAACTCAAGACGCCTCAAATTTCACATTGCGCTAAATTTGTTGATTGTCAGCACCGTAATTTCACTAAATGCACACTTTCTTTTTGTGAGATTTCTTTGATGAAGCATTATGAGATCCTTTTCTTATGAAATAAATGCCTTGGTCCAAGGGTTGGGCAAAAACAACGATGCATAAAAACAAAATTCAATAAAATGACATTTTTGGTCTTGCCCATTTGGATGTCATGGGAGTTGTTTTAAGCGTGGCCCAGCACAAACAATCGAGTGTTGAGGTGCAAGGGAGAGGTTCATGTTACATTTGTTTTCACACATGTTAATCTCCGCTTGTAAAACTTACACAGGCCCAACGAGGTGCGCTCGCATGGGAATTCATGTCAGGCCGCCGAGCAGCCCGGCGCAAGAGGCAGGAGGAATTAATGAAGTCTGTAATGACTTATCAAAGAGGGGAACTGGATAGCTGTGGGGGGACCCCACCTGTTTATGAGGGTGGAGGGGCGACACACACGCGTGCGCACACATTCATATCGCCAGACCAGGGATTGCAGGTGGGGTTCACAAGCTCCCCCAGCACCGTGACAACAGGTGGACAGACATTTTTTTTATGATGTCTGCAATGCCGTTTGTTGTATGTGTGTATATGTGCAAGTATGTGTGTCTGCATGCTCTCACATGTGTGTGTGTGCATGTGTGTGTGTGTGTGTGTGCAATATGAGAGAATTGACTGCTGGGAGAGAGAAAAATCTAAATCGACTGTATCACAAGCAAATATGAGATACGTTTTTTTCATGTTACGAAGTGGAATAAAAGGTTTTTTTCACCCCCTCTTTCCGACGTTTTTTCCCGCTTTACAGCATCAACAATTAAAAATTCAAACTTGGTGATAAGTCACTGCATGCGTCACTCCATATGTCACTAAAATGCTGGTCTGATATTGATTGGAGTTACAGCTCCTAAGATGCTGGTCTACTATTCGTCGGTGGACGGGGATCACTTACTATACTATTTTGTTACAAATTTTTAATATGTATTTACAATTTTGATGTTTTTACCTGGAGTTTTAGACACATTTGCTAATTTACATAGGTTTCTATTGTCCGCCATGCAACAATTTCGCCTTATGACCCCAACTCCGGAACAAATTAATTTCATATGGTGGGGTCCACTGTACTTAATGAAATCAATACAATAAATAAAACAAGAAATGTTGATTTTATCCCTTGTGTTTGGTGACGACGCTTTGTCAACTTGGCAGAAAGTGCTAAACATTTCTTAAAAGATAAAAACAGGTTAATATCATCAGGAACCTGTTTTGTTTTGCTGTGTTCTCTCCATGGTTTATGTGTGTGCATGTGTGTGAGTCTTTTTTGTGGAATGAGTCAATTGAGTGCAGGCGGTGTCCTCTCATTGGCTGGCTCTCCTGATTGCCGCTGTATTTAAACAGCCCCCAGAATGTGAAGCAAATGGCAATTGTCAGAGACGTTTGTTAGTGTAAAGTAATGTTTGACTCATCTGATTTTGTAACTATTGTAAATATGTCTAAATAGTGTGTGCAGTCAGTAGAAGGGAGAAGCCAGTTTTTGTTAACGCTTTTCCTCCTGTTTTGGGGGTTGTACAGTTTGTCTGTGCATTTCCGTTCCAAAAACAAATCCTTTTCTACCTTACGTTTTAATCCGCTTTAAGAAAAGTCCTATATATATATATATATATATATATATATATATATATATATATGTGTGTAGGTATGTATGAAAAATAAATAACAAATGGAATTGACTTTTATTATAATTACGATAATGGTCTCAGGTTATGTTAGGCCAGCAGAGAAGGGCTTGCTGGCTCTGACAGTCCACCACTGCATACTAAGTAGAAACTACTTTCAGCACAGGCCAGTCTGACTTGGATTATGTTTAGGTATAATAAATGACAGAAAAATAAATAAATTAAGTCTCTAATGAACTTGGAAGATTTGACCCAGGAGGCTTAAACTGGACCAAACCGACGAGGAACGCCTCGTCAATTAAAACGGTATCAAATCCACTGCCAGCTGCAGCCTGCAAGTCATGTAAATATGCAAGCGTAAGACCAGTGATAGGAAAACATTTGGGGGAAAGGAGCCGACACAGGCAATTGCGTCTGCGACCACAAAGAATCCGTCTGAGGACCACGTCAACAGCAAGCATTATTTCACTCACGTTAGCTTTACCGTCCCATCAGCATTTTTATCCACCAATCAAATGCGAAGGAGGGCCTTTTTTTCCATTTTTCTTTTTTTAGTCCAAACTCCCTGGTCCAAATGTCACTGGCGTCTAATCAAACATCCAATATGCAAGCACCCGACATGATTTTAAACCACTTATAGGCTCTTCTACAACCTAATCTGGCCTATAGTCAAAATCAAAAATGTAATCTTTTCTTTATGATTTGTTTTAGCCAGCAAAGCTATTTTCAGTCAGAAACCACACTATCTGCCTTGCCTGTCGTTTTGGGATTGACTCACATTGCAGCGCTGAGTGATTGATTAAAGTCTCCAAAATAGACAAGTGGCGCTGTTGAAATAAACTAATGTGCTGTTTATTGCTTAATGCGACTCCAGCGTGTAATTTATGCCTGGCCGATGTTACTTTATACGTCTTCAGTGGAGCTGGAGAACGCATCACATGTAGACTTCAGTAGGGGAAAACGTTTATGCCCAAGTATAAATAAACTGACAAAAAGGTTATGCTACGGAACTTGTTGCCGTTGTAATATGGGCGTATCAAAGAAAACCCATTCACATGTTTTGAGCCAGGGATATGCAACTCAATAATTGTGGGTGGAAACGGTTGGAGTCATCATTGATGCATTTCTGGGGTCTTTTTGGAACATAAATCATTTGTAGTAACGGTACACTTACTAGATATGTTGCTTTTGGGACCCTTTCATGCAGAGATTCTGCAAAGGTTTCCATATCAATGTTTTTTTTTTTTTTTTTTTTTTTTTTTTTTATGCAACTGGAGGTTCAGTATCTTGCTCAAGGACACATTGACAAAGTCACAAAAGCTGAAATCACAGTCTTTCAATTGGAAAATGACCAGATGAGCTTTTGCCAAGTTGACTTGAAACAAAACAATCATAATTTTAACCCTCTTACTCCTATAGTGTCAACGTCCACTCCACATTGGCCTGGGCCCTGCATATTTTCTCATTTTTCCTACACAACACACCTGATTGAAATGATCAGATCATTATGAGCCCCTGCGGAGTCAGGGTGCTGCAATGAAAAACCTGGAAAACATGCAGGACAAAGGCCGTTGTGGACTGGAGGATGACGATTCTGAAGTAAGAGGGTTAAGAATATGAAGTATGTCTTCAGGAAAAGTTTTATTAGGCCACAGTATTTGTGAAAAAAAAATGTCTTTCTATTTATTCGAGAAAATCTATCATAATATAAAATGGCCAGAAAATATGATACACAATACTGAAAACGTTTTTTTTTTTTTTTTTCTGGTTTGGGAATTTCCGTTTGACAGATGTCTGGAATTGGGAATACTTAACGTACTTGCATTTCTGACACGTATTTTTAAAGCATACACTACGATGAACACCATCAATGGACTACCTCTGAAGCGGGAAACTTCACGTAGCCTATCGGTACAAACAAGTGGTTAAGTCACACGGAAAAAAGTCAACAAATTTCCAAGTTTCACCAAGACACTATCGGGAACGAGAAAGTCAGGAAAATATGGTAGATTGGGCTCAACCTATGATTCCATGTTGGTATCTTTTTAAACAAATCAGCAACCCCGGAAAAAAGCTACCTTTTTGAAGTCAACCAGTGACGTGGGAAAACGCTGCCTTCGACTGGGCAGCGTGAAAGGTCCTTTCGTTCTAGTCGAACAAGGCATTCAGTCCGGGCTTAATGGAAGTCAGCAACTATGAACTGGCTTCCAGAAACAATATTTTAACGTTACGCAATGGTTTCTTTCTCAGCGTCTGTTTGCGGTGAAGTGGGCCGTTATGTAACTGAGAGTCACCATAAAAAAGTTATAGCGCTAGTAGTGTCTGACATTGTCATGCCTGCTGTTAACAGCGTTTGTACTTGCGACTCTCAAGAGGCCTGATGTGTGTGCTCTTAGCTCGAGCTGACCGCCGCCCAAGCCAAAAGAGCAGCGGCGGGAAGTCATCGCCAAAAAGTCGAGAGCTACTGTGCCGCAGAGAAAAAAAAAAGTGAGGGGGGGGGGGGGGGGGGGGGTTGGCAGTGTGTCACTGGAAAGGCTTGTGAGGGAAGTGAGAAAGTCAGAACAGGGAAGGCAGATGTAAATAGAAAATAGAAAGGGTAGCAGCGTGTGTGGACACAACAGAAAGAAGATGTGTTTTGTGGAGGAGACAAGTTGTGTTTTAAGGAGAGTGAAGTTTTATGTGTGTGTGTGAAGGGGCCAGCTGACAGAACTCGACAATGTGGCCCACCATAAAAATGAGTTTGACACCCCTATTATAAACCATCATATTACGTTAAGAAAAAGAGCATATTATAAAATGTAAATCCCAATAATCAGTCGTTATGAGGCTAAAGTTATTTTTCAAGAAAAAAGTTTAGTCATAACTGTACATGGATTAGATTATTGCGAGGGTAAAGTTCACAGGGGAAAAAAAAAAACAGTGAGATCAAAGTAGTCATAGTATGACTATATAGTCGTATTATTTTCAGTCAAACAAAAGTCAATATTACCAGAATGAATCGGTATTTTTTTGCGAGACTGGATAGTCGCGATGATGGAGCGGTGGCTCCGAGCACGGCTGGATGTCTGCGCCGGAGCGCTCCAGCACCGCCAGAGACAGCTGGAGGTGTCAACGCCGCCGCCAAAACTCCGCCATGTGTCGGCACAAGAGTCGCCTCGCTGTCACAACAAGCGGATTCCAACGTCAACCCCCCAACTCTTCTTTCTCATTGCCATTTTTATCCCATGCATTGACGTACAGTACCTCCATGGAAAAACATATTTCACCGAGTGGACGCCCGCTGTATCTGTTTCCAAAATGAACGCGATTTATAATAGGGTGTGACAGGACGCCTTGAACGAAAAAGCAACAAAGCGGCTTTCATGCTTCGTTTACATTGCAACAATCACTCACTACCGGAGGGCTCGGATTCTTCTGAACCGCAGGGCCTAACGTTTGAGGGCTTAACCCCGCCGACTACAAATCAAACTGCTGGGAATTCATTACTGACTAATGGCTTCCAGAGCAGAAAGGACGCAACGATCACCTTTACATTTCCCGAGCCGGATATTTGACAGTCAAAAAAAATCAACAAAATCGTGTTTGTCATAATTGTAATGTTTGTAAAAAGGAAAAATCGCCATGTCTATCTTGTCATAAACCTGAAAACTGACTTTAAATGGCTTGTTTACCAACACTTGTGTCTCTGGTCACATCAAATACATGTGATCCTCGGTTTATGATGGTCCTGTCAGTTGCAATTAACTGTCTTTTTGGTGTCTTAAGCATACGTTGAAGGCACGCTACATCAGTGTAATACCATTTGGGTCACCATGATTGGAAAGGGTATTTGGAGTTACTGCGAGCACTAACATGGAAGGTTGGCCGGGCAAAAAAGCCACCATTTTTCAAGACTTGTCCAGTCTAAATTGACAGCCCATCATGTCAAAGGCGAAAGCTAAGCAGAGCTGCAGAATTAGCTAATATTTGTGTCTTAAAAAGTTACAATGGAATAGTATGCACTAAATACTCAAATCGGAGTCCACTATTGAAAAAGAGTAGTTAACTAGTAGCTTTGCGATTAAGTGTTGCCTCCAGTGAAAACGTAATGTTTTTTTTTGTTGTTTTTTTTTTTTTAACTTTGGGTTGAAGTAGTCATTCTGCTTTTAGTCAGCAGGCTAACAATAACAATACTCTGTTGACCTCATTGTGGCTCTGTGGGATATGATAGGACAGTCCTATCAAAACAGGTTCTGCAAAATTTAAAAAATGTTTCAAGAGGGTGAAAAGGTCTTGACAATTCATCCTATGTCTTCTTCAACGATGGATATAGTTGTTCTTTGTTCCTGTAACATTTGGATCTGAATCCAGCGATGGATTATATCATAGTTCCCATTTTGCCAAAACATGTTTTATAATGTGTGAAAATGGATTTGATGGGCGTATTCAGGGTGAGAAGACGCAGATGTCAAACTGTGATTCATCTGGATCTGATTGAGCGTTTGGCAGCAATTGAAATGTGAAACACGGAAAAAACCCATTGAACATGTTCAAAACTCACATCTCTGTCAAACCTCATCAGATCATTGCTTGATATGCTTTCATGACGTTTTATAAAAGTAAACACTTCTCAAGACATTCAGTGGTAGCCTTACCTTTATTCGTTAGTGACAAACATGGAAGCCTTGGTGGAGGTCAGTCACAGCAATCTTTATTTTTGTAAGGTTATACCTTTTTACCCTCTATATACATTTTTTTTACGTTGTTAATGCAAGACAATTATGTTCCTTAGCTTTACCTGACTTTGCTATCTTGCGAAAAAATATCACTATATTCTTTTAATGAAATATTATTCATCCCTTTTCAAATACAACTTCAAAAATTCAAACAAAAGAATTTGTTTCAAAATTATTATTGGACTTTTTTTGCACAAAATTAGGACATTCGTTAAAAAATAAACAAGTGCAACTGTGGTTAGTGCATTTTGAAAAAGTTACTCTCATCTAAGCTCTTAAGCTGTTGTATGGTATGATTACCGATTACTTAAACCTTGGTGGGGGTCTTGCTTAAGCTCTTCCTGTTCTGCTTCACGTCCATAACTCCGGTACAGTAAGTTAACGCCTGTCATGTATTCAAGTCGGAATACACAAGCACCACAATCCCTCGTCATATTCCATGCAGCACTTCAGCCTCATTCATCCCAGAGCTCCACTTTAAGCACTTTTACAAGGTGAGAAGTGCCAGTTCTTGCACAATTGAAAACAGAGCTGGCGTATCAGCTGTAGCTATCAATCATACTCGGATCAATCCACACTCGCGGCCCTGTGTTATAGCTGCTGGCAAGGCAGTGTAAAGGGTGGCCAAAGGGGTGGGGCCAGGCATCCAGTTACCACTGGAAAGACATGAAAAAATATGGCTTGAGGATTTTTGTGAGTGTGTGTAAAATGTCAACTTTTTTATTCTGAACAATACAGCTTTGTGCTCATAAAAACAACAAAAAAAGGCTGTTTGTTTTGTAAAACGCAACTATATTTACAATATTACAGTATTTTCTTTAAAAAAAAAAAGACAGAAAATAGCACATCTAATCTTCAAAACTATCTAAAAATTGGGGAAAAAATGTACATAACTTTGTTATTGTTAGCCCTTGAAAAACCTTGAAAAAAAGTAACTTAAAATATGGTTATTTTCTTTCTATTACATTTTATGAAAATAATTTTGAAATAACATTTTATCTTGGAAAACGGAGGACAAAAAATAGATTACAACTCCTGAAAATAAAGATGACCTACTATCGTGAAAAAACATACATTACACTAGTACATTATAATTATTTTTAGTATGGATCAAACCCGCTTCCAGTCAAATCATCAGGCTTACAATTTTGACTAGAAAGACGCTTCATTTAGTATTTTGAGTCTGCGTCCATCCGAAAAAAGAGCATGGCCGTCGTTACAGTGTATTTAGTATGGAGAAGACGGGGTCAGGGTTTAAATGAGGTTTATGACGAGAAAGTGTCAAGAATTATTGCTGACATTCTGAGTGATGGATCGCCCTTCACAGTTCTAATCTACTGTCAGTCAAATGTTCTTGATGGCTTTAGTGACCCCTGAATACTTTCACTAAGCAAGTCTCAAAAAACATGGCGAAATTGTACATGGCAAAATATATATTAGATTAAAGCTCAATTTGATGATTGTTGATGTCCCAGATGACATCCTGTCATAAAAAAGAACAAAGTTCAGACCATACGTGACAACGGAAAGAGTGGACAGGGTCAACAAAACAGAGGAGTTGGAGCCACCGGAGTTGGCGTCTCGGGTTTCCTAGCGCGGGTTTGACACATCAAAGTCGGCGCGAAGACGGTTTTAGAAGTACAACAACTGCCGCTGCGTCCGCCGCCGCCCTTTACGCACCACTGTCATCGCCACCGTGATGGGGCCGACTAGCCGTAAACCCAAACCACACACTTAATCTTAGCTAAACCAGATCAGGATGCCGATATACTGTAAAACCTTACACGCTTACGGTTAAATCATCAGTGGTGGGAAGTACCCAAATACAAATACTTGTATCAGCCTTTTTTTTCCACAAGTACTGCATCTTTTGTTTCAGCTAAAGATTTTAAGTATGCCTTACCTTTATAACTTATAAACGGGTTTGTCTGAACTTATAGGAAGCAAGCAAGATAACATTTCCTCTTGAGTCAAATGTGTTTAACTGCTGTTTATTCAAGGGCAAAGTTCGGATTGTGCCAACCTGGCTGCAAATGCAAGTTCTGGCTTTTAATGGGTCGAGCTAGAAACAGCACAGAGTTTGTCATTTTTCTTTCCTGAAATACGTTCGCAGCGCAAATGGGAATTGCGTCCCTGCATTTATTATTAATGGCCACCGCTGCCTTCTCTCTGGCTGTGATGGGAAATGGTCTCATTGGATTGGGGGTGCGGGGTGCAGAGTTTATCATCGGGAGATCTAATGCGTTGTTATCGAAAGCGGCGGAGTGGAAAAGACGGGGTTTAATATGGCATCAGGGGCTAAGTCTCAACTAATTCAAAACGTCATGCCCAAGATTTATTAGGCATCTTGTTTCCCTTCCAAACATCTGCGTGTTGACTTTGGTGCAGGTCGACTAAATAGAACAAATCTGCTATGACGTATTTGTCTTTATCGATTATGACAAAAACACGCATTACGGCGATTCAACAGACAGGATTTGAGCTCATGAATGATGCGCCACAAAGTCATATGCACTGGTTTATATTTAACAGTTTTTATTCTTGGCCTGCCACTTTTGTTCATGCAGATGTTGACTGTATTTTTTTACTTTACTACTTCTACTAGTGTTAGTTATAGAAAAGATACAGTCAAGTTTGACCCAAATAGTGGACTACATTTTAATCCCATTCAAAGCATGCAGAATAATATCAAATCATAGTAAAGTTTTCAAACACGACCGACGGTTTATCTCGCCCACAGACTTAGTCGTAAATCTAATCATGTCTGGCGTGCAGCACTGTTGACCATCGTAAATAAATGTTGCATTTTCCCACAAACTGCAGCAGCAACCTCTATGGCGCTAGGTTCATCTGATGTCTTTTACATGATTGCAAGGTTCTTAGCTTCTCGCTTCTCAAAGCATTGAACACGACCCAGAATTTGAATTCTGGGCCACCTAACGCCATCTAATAAAGGAGCATCTCATTCTCGTCTTAAACACACATAGAAGTGAAAAGATCAAGCAATCATCAACCATGGGCTGGATTAAATCATGGACCGTCTGGTGTCCCCTCTGCAAAAGTCTGGTAGCTGTTCGACGGTGACATGAGAACAAGCTTGTACTGTTCCAGCCAGGACGCCGGACTTCAAAATAGAAGTTTTGATCCATGTCTGTGTCAATTCTTGATTAGTTCACTTTTAATACATATTTTGCTGATACATTTTGCTTCAACATTTTTCATGTAAAATATGCATTGGCACAGTAAAGTTTAGGACAGTGCTAAATTCAGTTTGTTGCTTGATTTTCATCCTGAAGATCCTTTATGAGTCCTGCTTAAACCTAGGAGATGCTTTATGTGATGACTAACAGAGAGGGTTCTTTTGGCAGAGCCAGACAGAAGACAGAAATTATACTGCTTTCCTTTTTCATTTTCAAACTCATCAATCATCTCGGAGCTTATCTAAGGCTTTATGCTACCGTGATCATCTTATGCTAGCATGACTGATGCTATATATATGTTATTTAGTGTTTTTTTTTTTTTCATCAGAGGAACATCACACCTTAAAGAGAATTATTGTAACTATATTGGAACAATTCTAAGCAGTTCCCAGATGTCTTGATTTCTTTGGTCAAAATATTCCAAGGATCCAGAATTATACACTTTTCACCGTAATCTTCAGCCTGTTTTGTGGGGGCGGTCCTGCTTCATGCAAATGAGCCACTGGTCACCCCCACCGGTCTGCTGCGAAGTGTGCTTGCGTTAAGCACACTTTGCAGAGTTGGCTGGGTGCCCCGAAAGGTGATGCCTACTCTCTGCTGAATACCAAGAGAGTGGACTATGTGAGATACAAGCCTCATCGGTGACCTTGGTGACAGCAATAGTGATCTGGCCTTTACAGTGCCGCTGTGCTCACCAATTGCAGGGGAAAGGTTTTTTAAGAAAAAGAAGTACCACAGATGTGCGTTTGAAGCCTTTTGACGAGCTGGAGTGATACCGATGAGCATTCTAGCTGACATTTTTACCAAAGCCACTCATATTGCACTCACTGAGAAGAGAAAAGGCAGTTTTTTCCTTACGTTTTTTTTTTTCCCTCCTCGTGTCGTGCACCGGTGGACGTTATTGAACTGGAGATGAGGAGTCTGAATCCTGATTCCAGCTAATCCTTTGATTTGGCTGCTGCGGTTAAAAAAAAAAAAAGAGAGAGAGAAAATCTCTGCTTTGTGTGCCAAGGTAATTGGACTGACATCACGTAATTGGGTGTCAAGAGAGAAGAGAGCAAGTGGTCGCACTCCAAATTTTCACTTTTTTAGAGCTGAGGGAGCACACGTTTGCTTCGGAATTGTCATTGCGATCGTATCGGATGAAGAAGTTATTAGTTATAAGAATCATAATGAAAAATATTTATTCTGTGTGTGTTGTATTATGAAATAATTTTAGAATACATTTGTGATAGAAAAGGTGTTCTAGATCTAGAACACTGGTTCTCAATTTGAGCTACAAGAGGTTTGTGAAAGCATTTCATGGATATAGTCCAATTTTAACAGAGTTTCTGCTGGTATCATCAAATCTATTTTAAGGCTTTGCAAAGCCATTCTTTTCTAATCATGAGCAAATTAATTGGACCTGAATCAACCTATTTGTAAGGTGTATTACACTTTGCAAAATCTTGACCACTTTTATTTTGTGAATGTTAACAAGACTCTGCGTTGTAATTAGTGAGGCAAATTTCTGGCGGATGAGCCTGAAATAAACCAGACAATGTTAAATGATCTATCTTCTAGAGTTGCTGGTTGATATATACATTGAGACGCGACTAGTAATATAGTTTAGAGGTTTCTAAATTTCATTTTCAGTGTTTTTTTTAAGTTTGTCATTTAAGATCTATGTTTTTTTCTCTCTGAAAAATGAAAGGTTTCCATAAAAAATAACAATTTTATGATAAAAATGGAATGTGGGGCAGAGGGGGCAATTCTTGCTCCAAAGTGTCAAGTGACAATGACCCTTTGTTTCATGTTGTTTTTGTTGGTTGTTGCCATCAACCGGATATGGTGTCAGCTGTTGATCGATTTATTTCCCCTTAAAAGAGCCTCCGAAGTTGAGTGGGATTGGTGGCAAAGCCTTGGTCCTGTTAATACGGGCCCCTGCTGACCCGTTGGTATTTCAACTGCCCCTCCGCTGCGGCCATTGAGACGTTGGGCCTTTTATAAGCATGAGCTGCGTAGAAAGGGGTTAGCTGGTCCACCAGGGCCAAGCCCTAAACATACGTGAGGATCTGCACTCATCCAACCTGTGAAGTGCTCAATTTATGTCTTGCTGGCTAGTGGAACACACATTCAATCAATCAGCCCCTGCAGTGCTCAAGCCTGCTATAGAAATGTTTAACTGCATCCTGCACAGGAAAATCACACCTAACCAGCCAGTTTCATTTTCAGAATTGTATATTATGAGTAGACAGAAAAAAGCTCAAGAACTCTTGCCCAATAAGACTGACAAGTCTGCCGTTTTTGTTTGAGCATGAAATTCAAAGCTCAAAACCTACTCATGAAAACACCAAGCTTAAGAACTCAGCAGAAAAAGAACTTGACAGCTCTAGCCATCGACATGAAATTGGGTGTTCATTTAATTCAAGACACACGAAAAAGTCTACTGATCCCATCCTCAAAAAAAAAAAGAAAAAAAAAAGAGCATACATACGCACGCACCGACAGACACACACATGCACAGGAGGGGGTTTTCTATTGTAGTGGTGACATTTCACTGACATAATGCATTTACTAGCCCCTAACCCTCACCTAAATATCACAACAGATTGCCTCACCTAACATTGCAACCAAGATTCAATTAAAACATATACTATAAAATCAAAAGCAAGTCTTGACCCTCGAAATGAGATCTGAACTTGTGGGGTCTACCAAAATGGTCCCCACAAGTTCAAGAGGTCCCCACAAAGATAATAAAACCCATGGTGGGGAATAGAACATATTATTGACTTGCCTTTTAAAACATTGCCTGAGCATATTTTATAACAATGAAAAAGTCATTCCGCTGTACTGTGTGACAGTCTTATTCTGACTACACCATCAGGCTTGTGAAAACTGGTGCTAGTTAAAGATAAAAAAAAAAATAATAATAATAGTGCATGCACGATTCATTCCCAATAATTGCGTCAAGATGCAAGCACGGTCGCCAACAGGTGATTCTCACAAACGTGGAATGCGCAAATAATCAAAGTTGCGCACGTGCCATATTGATGACAACTGAACACATGACTAACATGCTGATATTTCCCGCCAGACATGCAAAATGAAGTCATGCGCGCCACCAGGGACCCGCAGTGATGATCCATCACATTAGGCATTATCACTCACGTTATGAAAAATGGCTTTGGGTTCCACTCCCCTGCTTGCTTTTTACCCACCCTCACCCCCAAAACAATCTCATTCCTGTTTTATGATACAAGAAGGTTAGAGAACATTTGGAGGGTGGGGGAACAGAAAATCTTTAGCGACCTTAATTACGTCAATCAGCAAGTGGGAGACTTTCCAAGCGTTTCCTGTTAGCTGAGCGCCGTTCGTGACAGCGCCGCAATTAATTGAAACATTAGAGAGCGGCGGGAATGCGGCCTTGGCTGAGGCCTCCAGTCCAAAGCCACATGCAAGGCTGCACACACGTCCGGCGGCGGCTGCAGCAGGGTCCAGATGTCGCTTTGTAGTCAAACTTTGCCCTTGTGTGAATGGCAAGATGGCATGAAAAGCACCACAATTAACTCTTATGTTATGATGTACGCTATACTCTCACATATGGTAAAGGCAAAAAATAGTAAAAATTCAAAATTTAGCATCAAGAATGCTAGTTTCTTGTAGGAATTAAAAATTTAATTAAGTATGGAAGCTTCATGGTGTTTAAAAAGATTGCTTATATTTTGTCCTTTTTTACATGTAATACTCCTATTGATTTTGGAATTATAATCAAATATAGAGTCAGATTTACCCCACTCAAATTGTCCCATTTCTGACCTCAATGCATTCGCGGCGAACGTAAACTACAAAGAAGATTGAAAGTTTTTGGTGAGAGTTTTTTTTCCAACTTCACAACTTGCACCTCTTTATTCAAAGGGACTTTTTTTTTCAAACTTTCATGGATGTATACAAGCTCTAAAACCCTTTTAACAAAGATATTTTGCGTTAGGCGTCCATAGTCAACACAACACATTCAGCAACAGTCTGTGACAACTTTCATGAATTATTAGCAAAAGATCAACACCAGAAAGTTTAAATTTTGCTTGTTTTTTCTTTTAAACGACATAGTCTCCAAGTTACACTCTTTACATTTTCCATAAAGCTTAGCGTAGCATCACACCAACTGAGCACAAATCTCTCCGCCGTCAGTGGAAATCATCCAAAAAAGCCGGCGAGGAAAGGCAGCAAGTAAATATGTATAATATGTACATATTTAATCCTGTTTATCTTGCCGTAAGGCCAGCCCATGTCCTATAATAGTCTCCAATAAGAACCTCGAGTAAACACAATCAAGGTGAGATTCTTAAATGACTCCACGCCTCCCCCACCCCCAACTGCCACCAAAAACAAATAGATAGATAGATAGATAGATACTTTATTCATCCCCGTAGGGATGATGATTGTTGTAGTAATGCCATAACATTAGCAGTTAGTAGTAGCACAGCATCGACTTCAAGGTGTCCAAAAAAAGAAAAGAAAAGAAAGATGCCCCTCCATCTCTTTCTGTGGTCTCTTACTCCTGGATTACAATCTCTTCATCCATTATTAATGAAGTTAAACTACTAGTGGCATGCTGAATGCGCTGCACGGGAGATTTGTGGCTAATCCAGCACAAAACAGCCCCAGTCACATAATGAAGGAAGGGGAGGGGGGCCACAAATGTCAACAGTTTCACACTGGGACTGGATTAGACACCCACCAGATCACATACACACACACACACCACTGAATGTGGCGCATACGCACTGGCACACACTTTATCACCTTTCCTGTGATGTATGCCAGCAAATGGATTAGTGAATCTGAAGTGCAGATTGGAGTGAAAGGCCAAAGGGTTGTTCAGGTCCGCATGTGACATTATTCAACACTGCTTTTTCATTAAAAAAATATAAAAAAAATATATTAAAAAAGGTCCAGTCTATGCTTGATCATATTAATTATTCTGATGGGAACAAGTAGATGCTGAATACACGCAGTCTTTTGTAGTGTAGAGTGGTGTGTTCAGGTGCAGTCTAGCTTTGATTTCTATTATGGTGCATTCAAGTGCAGTCTGGAATGGAGTTGTACTATGCTTGTACTTTGAAGTCAAGAAAATGACTTTAATGCCTTGAGGTGCAGTTTATCACGGTGTTCAGTTGTATAACGCACAGAACCATAGAAGATATTCTCCTGTATTGCATTCAAGTGCAGTCCAGCTGTGACAACCACCATGATGTTTGTCTGTGGTGCACTCCGGAACAGTTGATAATGGATTTCCGTTTGTGGTGCATTTGAGTCCTGACCAAAGATTTGGTGTGACCTATCGCTTTGATTTATACTGCACTATACTGTACTGTACTCTGGTCAATGGAAATCAGATTCAAGTCTGTGGTGCATTCAAGTGCAGTCACCCAAAAACCTTTATTGATACGCTGAGGTGCTGGCACATAATCCTGGAGATCTCTTGCTATGGAAAAACCAGGTCCATAACAAATACTTTGTTTTAGAGCATGCAAATCCAATCAAGAGATGACTTTCACTGTAGGTGAAATATAGAGTACAAATTTGAGGCTGTGGTGCCCAGCTCTGACCATTTTCTTCTGCATTTGTCAGCACAAAATCCGGTGCAGGGAGGAGGGCTGTGCTGTGATGCATTCAGGTGCAATGCAGCCATGCGAGGCGGCTCCATGAAAAGAAGGGATGAGCGTGAAAGAGTGGAACTAATCATAATGTGTAACAGGATCTTCGCATCCTAATTTGGGATTAGGCGTGTTGCATCCCATCCACCAGCTTCTCTCTACACTGGACTCCTGGCAGGTGATGCGCACAACACCGGCCTATCAGCTTTATGAAAATTCCTGCATAAATTATTCCTTTTTTCTTTCTTTGAGCAAGAATCCATTTGATTTTGGATGCAATTTGACAGAATAGATGAGGCAGGTTAGTTTCCCACAATGGTATTTTTCAATCCATCTTGAAACCTCCATTGGTTGCCTTTTACCACTGAGTTTGATTTGCAAAACATGATGCTAAATTTGAGCTAATTTTTCATCGTTCACTGATAGGATTAGAGCAAGATTTCTGCTCATTTTAGACAATATTAGACACAGAAATAGCTGCATCAAATCATGATGTCTGACATAAAACAAACATTAACAGCTGACAGCATCAACATGTCTTCCACTTTGAGGCAGCTAATCTCAAGGCATGTTTGGATTAGGGCTCTTTGCTCTACACATCTGGATGGGATGTGCCGGAAAAATGGGAATTGAGCACATTGAGCAAACTTGTACACTGTATAATTAGTCCTGTCACTCCCCTCGCAGGTTTTTCAAGATAACCGCTACATTTAATACAATAACAACAAAAAGCAAAGAATCCATAATTGAGAAATTACATGGTACACTTGATCAATGTTTTAAGTGGGTAAAATTAGTATGCCCAGGTGCTCTTACTCGACTGTTGCTAGGTGCTGTATCTTAGGCAGTGGATGACATGGATTAAATCAATTAATGAATGAATACATCTATAATAGGTCATTGGAAATAAATAAATTTTCCCTGTTTGGAAATGTCCAAATGCATTTGAATGCACCTCATGTCTCTGTGTGTTGTGTGATATCCACATTCCGTTTGTGGCCATCTGTCAACATGGGAGTTTTGTGCTGTGTCCTACAATAATGGCATCATTAACTTTTTTTCTACAAGTAGCCAATTTATTGTTGAATTTCATGGTGAATCAGTGGTAGAGTTTGACTGGTGTTCACACAAAGGAACATCCCACGGCTAGCCTGTTTTTACCTTATAAAATGTTTATACATTAAAACACACTATGGATGATATCACTTCGTAAATTGCCTTCCTCACTTAATTGTGCATTTTTTTTACTGCTACAAATGTCATGCATCTGATTGGCTTTCCACATATTTCTTTTCCTCTGCCAAAGCAGACCAATTAAGCGTTAAGACCACTCCCGTCTGGTGACCTTTTGGGCCCACCTCAGGTCCACTGACAGCAGCGTTAGCATGTTAGCTGTCCTGTTTTACATGATATTGACAGGAGCCGCGAGGCATCATAGTCATTTTATCACACCAATTTCATTCTTGGCCGCGTCGCCCTCAGGCTGGTTAGTGGCAGCTTGTCATTGATTTTTTTTTTTCTCCCATAATTGATCAGAGGCCTGCCCGAGCAATTTACCGGCCCGCTCACACCTGTGATTAAGGGACCCGCGTGTTTATGCATGCGCTGGCTAGTGAGGCTTAATAAATGAAATGCCGACTCACAGTGAGGCCTTTCATTTAATGTTGTGTCTTAAGTAATCCGCTGTGACAGCGGTTGTTCACGTAAACACTCGGGCCAGAGTGGAATTGAAGGCATCTCATGCACATCTCACCATTTCTTTAAAATAACCACCACCTTGAACAATAGAAATACACAGAACTTTACGGACAAAATAAAAAAATTGTGATTATCAATAGAGGCAATGCACTGTGTCTAGAGTAAAAATGCGTCAGCAGTTGTTCACCTAAATACAGGTGTTATTTCAAGGCGCACTGCACTAATATGCTGGTCAGCAAAACCACAAAGACGTCATCTGAGTGTTTACCCTGGAGATAATTACAGAATGCCAGTAGCACTCTTTTGGCGCAGTACCAGCCTGTGGACGGCCAGCTAGCACATAGCTACTGTAGCTCCCCCGCCCCTTGGGTGCCGCGACAGAGGCGGGAGCGAGCGGGATGAGCCGTAAAGCCGCTCAACGAGCTGGAGGGCTATCAAAGAGAACACCCTTTTAATTTGCTTAATTTACAGGCGGCTCCGTCCCCGCTAATAACCTTCCCGAAGTGATACTTGACAAATTGATTGGGAGGCGTGCTGGATGCCACCAAATGGAAAGTGTGCATAACGCTGGAAATTCAAGTTTTGACTCCAATAAATATGTGTGGGCAAATCTCAGGGTGATTACTTTTTTATATGGATAGATGCTACACATGGTTAAATAAAGTATAGGTTTAAAATACGCATATTTTAACCTCAGTACAGGTTTAACTTGTATTTTTGCCATTTAAAATTATTTATTTTTAATTAATTCACTGATTCTAATTAATTCTGAAAAACAAACATTTTAATAATTTTTCAAATGTATTATATTAAATAAAATAATTAAGCAATTAATTACTGAGTGCAACAAATACAACATGCAAAAAATTAGATTTGTTAATTTAACAAATTACAATTATGAAAAATATTTTGTACAATCATTTAATAATGTAATGACTGATGCTCATTACCCAATGTGTTTTTATAATCAATTGATGAAGCAGTTATTTATTTAAAAACAATTACTCAATTCAAAACTAGATTAGGGCATTTTTTATGCATATTTATAATAAATCAATTACCCAAATATTTTACCACATGAAGGAATACAAAATGAATCTACTTGACCAAATACAGCTCCAAACTAAAGCTAAAGTTATTTGTCTTGCACTTTAGCAACACATCAGCTGATTTGTGGCTTTTTTGCCCAACACTACAAAATGGCCTCACAGTCACACACAACCAGTTAGATTTGTCACATGTGGTTTGAGGCCAAAACAAATAAGAAACCATCCCTGAAAAATGAATTCTGCACGAGGACGGCGGCTATAGCGTGTCGTGCATGGCCGGTTAGACGTATTTGTTTCTGATTCGAGCGGAGCGTAATGGATTCCTGGTGCTGTGGTGTCAAACAATCGACTGCCTTTAAAGCTCTACGGAGGGGACACGGGGATTAATTTCACAACAAGCGAGGCAATTTGGCTGGAAGTATGTACACTATGCGGACACGTGGGCTTCACAGCTACAGGAGGTAATGGAGGAAAAAATAAGGAGTGTTTAGTGCCAATTCACACTGGGCCATTACCACCGGGCTTGAGCCACTTGCCAGTTATTCACAACAATCGCCACCCTGCACTATGAAAATAAACAGAACGAGTAGAATTTCTAAGTCATATTGTTAAGAAATAATGTCTTGGTCACACAAGGCTTATGCATACATAATAATTTCCACATTTAGTGTCATTGACAACACAAGATGTTAAAGCTCTATTTTTATTCGGCTCCATTGGCAGCTATAGAAATCAAAGATCCATAATAACTATACTGTCGGTGAAAAAGTTGATGTAATTGATTCTCATCCGTTATTCAGTGCAACTGCAAAATGTTCCACAATTAATTTGATATCTCCACCACCTGTTTTTCATAACCTCCATCTAACATAAAAGAAATAAACCAAAGGAAAGAGCCTGCTTAGTCATGCATGGAAAACATACTATTATGTCATCAATACAGCCACTCCTCTTCACATAACTACCCCCTTGCACAGTATAAATAAACCACAGTTCTACAAATAATTCAGGCCTGTTCAATTGACTTTACGAATGATAACACCACCTTGCACATTTGAAATCAGCTGATTGTCTAAAAACATCTGTCAAAAAAAGGGCCCGCTAAGTGTGGCAACATGGAAAACATGGAATTGTAATCATCTCCCCTCAACAGCTCTACATGATGAATGTTAATTCGTTCAAAAGAAAGAAAACAAACTTAAGATAATTTAGAATTAAAGGGTTTCGCAGTAAAGCACAAAAATGTCTTATGAATCATCCACTTGGCTCATCAGTTATTTTATGATAACCACCATCTCACACAATAGTAATACCTCAAATCACGACAAATAATAGTCAAATCAGGGCCTGCTTCAACATGTTTAAAAACATACTTGCATGAGCAATGCACCCACTCTTTTTCCCACTCAGTACTATAACCACCAGCTTGTATAAACAGGAATAGTTTAGCATTTTTGATTGTGGCAGTTATTCCCCTTGCAATTAACAGCTTTTGAAATTCATTTTTATGATTGACTTGATGTAATATGTGTACATTTTTGATCTGGAAGGAAGCCGGAGTGCCCGGAGAGAACCCATGCAGGCTAGGGGAGAGCATGCAAACTCCACACAGGAAGGCCAGAGCAAGGTGTATTTGAACACGGGTCCCTGAATTGTTTAGCGGACATGCTAAACACTCTTCCACCGAGCTGCCAGAAATAAACTAGATATAATTTGGTCAAAAAAGGGCCCACTCAGACACTGATTAAAACATACTATCCTATATCAAAATGCACACACTCCCCCCGGCCACTTCTTTTCATGAGTTTTCAAGTCTCTCCTTCCGTCTTCCTGCTGTTCAGTCCCGTAGCGCCACCGACAGCCAAGAAACATGAAAGCGTGTTTTTAAAAGTCGACACCTCCAAACGGTCCGGGCTCTCGTTAAGAGTCAGGAGAGGTCGCCGGCGGGGAGCGGGTCACCCCCGCTTCTTTCTCACATCAGCGGTGCTTTCAAGTGTCCTTCGCCGTCGCCGCGGATGACAACAGACGATCGATAAGGCGCTTGAAATGAAAAGCGGGAGCGAGGCGCTGCTTTTTTTGCCCCCCTTTCTCCTTCTGCAGCCCCTGAGGCGGAAGATTTGGAAGCCGCCGACGGGCCTTCTCTGAACTGGAGGCGCTTTGCACCTTTGTGTGCATGCGTGAGAACCAACACACTCTTGACAGCTAATGTTCGCCGTCGCAGCCTTCGATATGAAGAAAATAGCAGAAGACTACCATGAGTGTGTGTGTGTGTCGGGGCGGTTACAAGCTGAGGTCACAGCTCAAATCCTTCCATAGACAGCTATATGCAGGAGATCTGCTTCTGGAATTACTGCCAATGTTCCCTTGAGCAAGGCACCCATCCCAGCCAAAAACTAAAAACCAGTCAATAGTGTGCCACAAGAAAGAAATACCTCAGAAAAAAAGAATGAGAGAAAGAATCGAGTTCATTTAGGCAAAGAGCTTTGCTCTGGCTCATTACATTAGCTTCTTCGTTGGTATTGTTAGCTGTGACTGCAGTTGCAACTGTATGTTTTGCATTTATGTGATAGGCTAAACTTGAGCTGTTTCTGTGGTAAACAAGCTCCTCCTTACAAAGAATGCATGTCACTCTATCAAAGTTGCCACTGAAGCTTTTTTTTCATGTTAAATTTACCATTCATCCCACTGAGAACTCTCTACCACAACCACTACTACAAGACACCAACATCATTACCATTACTCATTTAGCGGCATTAAATAGTAGCTCCCTGTTTATGTTGTTAGGTAGCAGTTTCCTGACTACTGTCCACTGTTTAGATTGGAATGGGAGAAGCTCACTGTTATATCACGGTGTGTCACGATGTGACTTATGAGCTAATTTACATGCTCATAAACATTAGCCATGATTACAAGGAGCCATGTATTGCGATTAAAATAAATCGAATAACCCATCAGTATGAAAAGGCTCAATCCGAATTAAATTTCACTGAGAATCGCAGCCCTGGCTATGTCTGGTCTAGTCATTCTTCCTCTTAATGTTAGTGTGTCATGGCATCTTTGTATTCGCTTAATAAAATATTTCAAACTTGTTTGTAATCAAGATGTTGCTTCAAAAAGTGTTTAAACAATCACAAGTACTGTGTCATAAACATAGAGACAAAGGACTATTTTTCTCTGTATAAGACACAGAGACAAAAAAGACAAGACATCCATCAATCCATTTTCTGTAACTGTGTTTCCTCACGAGGGTCGCTGGCCTGCTGTCGCCTATCCCAACTGTCTTCAGCAGTAGGTAGGGGACACCTTGGTTGCCAGCCAACTGTAATATATTTTTATATATATATACAAAGGATATAAGTATTCAAAGTATTTTCAACAGCCATTTTCTGTCCCTGTGTTTTACATGTTGTGCATTGAATTACAAATAAAAGTCCCCAAAATACATTTTGCAAGGGGCTAGCTTACTCCAGGAATAATGCATCCTTTAGCTTAGGAAGAAGTCTGAATCAAAAGGAATTGTCTTTCCCCTCAAATTAGGCGAGTTACAGTTGCTTTTACAAAGTTACATCAATCCAATCAATGCTGCTCTACATTTTAATAAGCTTTATTACATTTTATGGTTGATAGTCGCTGAAGTTTTCAAAAAATGGCATACTCTCTTCATAAATGTGGGACATAAATTCAATTGAACAACAAATACATTTATTTTTCTTTGCCTGGACCTCGGGCCTATTTTATGTTGAATCTATTTTTATCCAACCACGTTCAAAATGGCATCGTGTTGCATGTTGTGCATTTATTTTGTAAACATTTGCCTTTCCAATTGGCCTGGCATGTTGACGCATGCGCATATCTCACCACAGAATGGGGGCGACCTTTACTTGCCAATTAAATAATATGTTTGCTTTCCAAATAGCATACAAAAACAGTGTATGCGAATGCGCGTGTGCGTTGCTAGTGTCTGCGCACAAGGAATTCCCACGTGCACGTGGGCGTTAATTACCACTTTAATGGGGAGTATGACTAAAAATGTAAAAAGGGGATTAGAAGGGGAGGGTGTTTTGAATGGTGGGTGCAAGTCCGGTGTGTTGCACGTCTGCCTTAACATACGAATATACGAATAATAAAAGGGGCAGGGGTGGTGTGGTCTATATTGCACGACTAACTGGGTCCACCTGTAAATATGCGTGGCGAAAAAAATAGGTCGCCATTGTGTTTAATTTAATTTTAGTGGAACTGATTAGTCTTGATTCAGGCTCGCCTTGTGCCGCCCCCGCGATTGTAGCGTGCGCGTGCACTAGCACAGCCCTTTTCCAGGCGCGCGCGCAAAGAGAGAAGGGGGGCTGTTGGGAAGAAGCCGGAGCGTCTTTCAGAGTGGAAAAAAAGTTGAAGCGTGCAGAAGAGGAGAAGAAGAGCAGCGGAAAGTGTGCGTGGACTTGCTCCTGACAGATATTTTTTATTTCCGATGAAGTTGACACTTTAATTTTCTTTATTTTGGGAAAAAAAAAAACTAAAAAAAAAAAAAAACTCGAAGGCGACAAGCAGGAGGTTCAATTTGTGAGCCTCTATGAGCGTTTTGAACCGTGGAATTTATCTCATCACGCACTTAGCAAGAGACGTCCACGCGTGGTAAGATAATGTGCCTATGTTTGTTTTTGTTCATTTTCTTTTTTAAAGTGTTAAATGGAAGTAAATATGGTTTATGGGTGAGCTGCACGTGAATAAGAAATGCCCTCACGTGCTCTAATGGAGTGCTTGCCTTAAATAATGACACTAATGGTAATAGTTAGTAGAGCAGATTTTACTTTTAAAAATTAATTTTAGGAAGTGAATATGGTTTGGATAGTAGATAGCTTTACGTTCTATGATTGAAATCGTTCGTAAATGACGAAATGAGGGCAAGTTATTGCTTTAATACGGCGTTAGAATTACAGTAAAACACATTCTCATATTTTTAATGAGTTAAATAAAACCGAAGATGGGTTTCTATACTAATGACACACAAGTTAAAAAATAAAATAAGCATTAATTACGAAATGAAACGTCAAAGTTTGTCTTAAATTATATACGTCGATTTGAATTCGACGGTCTCAACTAAAAACGTGAAACATTGCAGTAATTGATTAAAATGATGATTTCATTTATTCAATAAGTGAAAATATTTTTAGCCGTGTTGATCGCGTGACCTGCTTTAAAATACAAACATGACGTGAAACGAGGACTAATTAGGCCTAATTGACGGTATTAGTAACATGTATAATATAAAAATAACAAAACGAATAATGACATAACGTGAAATGTCATGGGTCAGTAATGTTGATAATTAAGAAATATAAATTTAATACACTGTAGAAATTCAACATCACGCGAGGCTATTAAGTCACTGTATATTTAAAAAAAATAACGGAAAATAATCTATTTTAAATTGCAATAAATAAATGAAAATAATATTAAACATTCATCAATATATAATTTATATGATGAGTTAACGGAACCTTGTGTGAAAAGGCCGGCTTTTCTGTCTACGCCGGGCTAGGTCACATAACCCTCTTCATTCCCCAACGTTAAATTAGAAGTGACAGATGGATGTATGATTTGCCATTTATTATGTTTGTTAATAATATGATAATTGTTATGCCGGCTATCATGAGTCCCTTTACTAAATGTATGACCCCATAATTATCACTGAGAGCGTAATAGTTCGGTTATTATTACATTATTGCAGTTGATGAATAAAACTACCAAATATTCCAATTAAGTGGTCGAAATAAGAAATTAGGACGTAACCCTCGACATATAAAAAGTTCAATTCCATATTTGCGTATTTGCATTTCTGAGACGAGTAACAGCAGGATGAGGAGAAAATGGCGGCGACTGACTTGCAAATTTGCATTATCATAAGCAAACATTCTAATAAAAGCCCATCTGTGCAGGCGTCGTATAATGAATTTTGTAATATGCTCACACGCCCACAGACTGACATCTCAATCAAGAGCCTTAATCCGGGAGATTTTAGCAAGGCCACGTCACGCGCACGCGCGACATACTGTACACACCAGGAGTAAATAACACCTTTTTGCCGGTGATTGAAATACGTGAAAACAGTCAGGGGAAAAAAAACGTGACTTGGAAACAAAAATGTTGACTTCTTTACCCCTGCAACCATGATGTTATTTATTAGAATTTAAACTGTGCATAGGCTTCGATCATCCAAGCACAAAATTTTAAAGTTATACATGAAAATATTTTTCACTGTATTTTGTTGTATTTTTTTGCCATGCTTTTACCCTGTGTGTTACCTGTTTGCCGTCATTAATTATGATCCCATTTGTATTTTTCGCCATGCACAGAAGAGGTTTCTTTCGTCATCATGGAATCCCATTGCCGCAAACTGGCCACCACCTGTGCACAAATAGGTAAATACTGTGTTTCAATACAATTAAGTTAATCAACATTGTGTTTTTTTTAACGGATTACACAAAGTACTTCAAAATAGATAATAATTGTAAAATGGTTATTAAAAGTACTGTTTTTAATTTTTTGGGATGCACAATGCACTTACCATTGATGAAATCATCACATTATGACGCTCACTAAGATAATTTGGATGGGGAAAAAAAAGAAAAGAAAACGGTTTGCAGTGAGAAGCAAAGTCTTCTTTCCATTTGCTTTCGTTGCTTTATAATTTAAAACCATTTTCCAGCTGGTAATATGCATTACATGGAAATATTGAAAAGTAACGCAGTGGAATTTCGCGCCTGATTTGTCACTGGTGAAGGAACCCGCATACTTGCGACTCATGCGTACTGGCTATTCATTGTCTTACAGTGACACCTGGTGGGCACTTTTTGGTTTGCAGCGTCACCGTGAGAGTTTGAAAAATGCCTTCAGAAACCGCAACTAAAATAGCCAATTTTGACAGTTATTATCACGTGGTTTTATTCACAAATGACACCAAAAATATTTCAAATTATTTACAAATAATTAAAAATAGTAATTAATAAAACTAATTATAAAATAAACACGATCCCTCAAATTTAATTTCAAGTCATTCTGGGGTATGAATATGTAACTTTCCGGCATTTGACCCGTGGCGTATGTCACGCTTATTGTTAATGACGATTGATTAGGACAAATAGAACGTGACAAAAAGTGTGTGCGCATCCAAAACAGTGCGTGTAATGTATGCAGCTCTCGTTGCGCTCTCCACTCTGGGGAAAAAGCACACGTATAATGAAAGCCATTCGTGAGAAGGAATACGCTAATGGAGGAATGTGATGTGTCCGTAATCCTGCTTTAAAAGGCTTGTCGTCTCCCCTCAACCCACCTACTCCCCGCTATATTGACTGAATTGTTAATTAATGGCCCGTGTATGACGGAGAGAGCAAAGATGAGGAGGCGTCCACGGATGAAGACATAATCCACTTCAACATTAAAATAAGACGGAAAAAGACTAACAGTACTATTTGGACGATTAATAATAGCATCGCTCGAGCATGCGTCCTAATTGGACGACTCGTCATAGGAAAGATGTATGTGGATGGAAAGATGCTCCTAATTGTCTATGAAATTTCATTGGTTGGGACTCAATTTTGAAATAAAAATAACTCTTTTGGATCAGGGTGCGTGCCAGAAATACTTTTGTCACTATTGCCAAATGTAATGGTTTTTTCATGAAAGTGAAAGTAGATTTAATTACCTCATTTTAATAAGGCGATCCGTAATAAATATTTGTAATTTCTCAACATTACTAGCATTAAAGAAAGTTTGTTATTTTGGCAAGTATTTTAGTAAGAAGCATAAGGCAGACGCATGGTGATTTGCTTTAGCGGGCCAGAGATGCTTCCCCCAGGACTTCAATTTGATACCTGCATGTGCCCTATATTACACGAGTTGTATATAATGCATGACTCCTTGACGGAAAAAAAAACAATCTTCTATTTACTTCTGACACCATCAATTGCGCCAAACTGTCATAAATGTGACCAAATTTGTTTCTTGTTACCTACTGAAACAAGTCACCGGGTGTTAGAAAGGTTTGGTTCGGCTTTATTTGCCGCCTGCATGCACAGTCCATACCAGGCTAGTTGCATTGCCAGCATCGGCCCAAACCATTTATTACGCGTGTAAACCGGGAATCTGGCTCTGTGGCGTCTCGCCCTATAAACATGAGACGGGTTCTGTTTACGCCGAACTTACTTTGGACCTCTCCGGACCCTTTGCACGCGATGGGTGCACTTGTCGTGTGTTGAATGTGCACTTTTAACCGGAGGGGAAATCCATTTGGCTATTTTTCTAAATGGAGCTTGGGTCTTGAGGGAGACTCACTCGGCGTTATTCTATTTTCCGAAATGTCGTTTTTAAATGATTGTTTTCCATTTCTTGTTTGATATAGTCATTGGCTGTTGGAGCGGGCGGTGGGGGGGGGGGGGGGGGGGGGTGATATCTCTTGTACACCTCACGCACGCGCCTGTCAAGGTAGCGAGTGGGCAGGGCTACGGGCGGTGACGTCACGAGAGAGAGAGAGAGAGAGAGAGAGAGAGAAATGAGCCAGAGAGGGAGAGCTGGAGGGTGCTGCGTTCGCGCGCGGTGTTTGTGCATGCGCGCCCCCAGCTCCAATATCATCTACCTGTCCTTGTCACTCCACTAGTCAGCCGCCGCCCGCCGTCAACGACGTTAGGATGGCAGCGCCCCACAAAGCAACCCGGAGCTCGATCATGTTTTATTGGAGCGTTTGAAAAACTTATACTGAAAACCCTCTCTACTGGCATTGGGATTTATAAGACACTTAAAAAAAATCTTTTTTTTTTTTTGGTTGGTTTTCGGGGAGCGATCGATGAACTCTATGAGGGATCCTTTAAATTTAGACCTCCACCCGCACCATACATTTACCGGGACTAAACTGGCTTCCGCCATGGCATCCGGTTTGCAGCCGCTGGTGCGAGCGGTGGACTCCGGCAAGCACCGCATGGACGCGCACGCTGTTTCAGACACTTCCAGCCCGGAAACTGTGGGTAAGATAGAACAGGCGAATGGGAGGGATGAATTGGGCATGCATCGAAGTTTGACATATGCAAATGACGGCTTAAATGTTGGCTCATGCAAATAACACACTGAAACAATATTAACACATGAATTTGTTTTGTTTTATTTGCTTTTTTTCCAACAGAGAAAGAGAAAAGCCAGAGCAAAAATGACGACTCGTCGGACGACCCGTCGAAGAAGAAGAGACAACGGCGTCAAAGGACCCACTTCACCAGCCAGCAGCTGCAGGAACTGGAGGCCACTTTCCAGCGAAACCGATATCCGGACATGAGCACTCGCGAGGAGATTGCCGTGTGGACCAACCTCACTGAGGCTAGGGTTCGGGTAAGTCTGCTGTGGGACCTATAACTCTTGAAACAGGACTACGCAAAAGCACGTTTCAGAGCATTGCATTTGGTACAATATAAAAATAGCACGAGAGGTTGAGCAAGGTACACAATTAAGACATTTTTTTTAATGGCTTCATTTTAAATAATTGCTCGTACCAAGAAAAATGTAATTTCAGAGCACGATGAGTATAGGACTGAATATTTAAAAAAAAAAATATTGAACATTTAAAACATATGATTTGTATTTTAACGCCTTACATGACAAGGGACAATTGTACAACCTAACATAAAAAACACAAAAATTAACAGCTTTGTACATTCAATTTTGCACTGCATTTTAAATTGCAGGATCAACGCAAATCATGAAGGGCATTCAGAAGTACCACAAAATAATATATTTCCAATCCATTGCAAAATTAAACATTTTAACAAATTTGTGACACGCGTATAAGTGCTTAAAATGCCGTCGTGACTCTCACATAAACATGTTAGAAAAAGAGAGGGACGTTTTTTTTTTATTATGTCCAGTCGTGACACGCATTCACGCATGAATGACTTTTCAAATAAATTTTACAAAAATGCATTTCAGAGCACATTCTCACGAATAAAATGTGAACATTGTATTTCAAAACGAGGGTTTTTTTCATCTCTGCAGGCAAATGGCACGTGCACCACTTAGGTGCTATTAAACAACATTTATATGCAACAATATTTTTTCAAGAGTATATTAAAAAACTGTATTTGTAATGCAAAATGATTGTATTTGATTGATCCATCTCTGCCCAAAGCACAATCGCGACATTTCAAAAGTGTCTAAAATTCTAAAATTGTCCCGATATCACCAAATATCTGAAAAGCAATTTGTCAGTGTAATTCCAACAAAACGTCCATACCGGGAAGGCGGGCGCGTGCAGTGTTAGTGTAGCTAATAATGTGCCCTCTGCTCAGATTAGCTGTAAAACAAATATGCACGCACTCTTGTTTAAACACGCCGCTCCATCCAGCCCAATTTCAGTCACACCTTAAATTGATACATTAATATAATTATACTCCCTACGTGAGAAGATAACGCTTTTTTTCCTCTGCACCCCCCTCCCCCCCCCCCCCCAAATTTACCCCAGCGGTGCTGTATGTTGGGTCCAATTAGGTTGGCCATCCTTGCAGTGACAGGAGTGACAGATACCGTGTGCGCGTTGTGAAAGAGGTGCAAAGCTGCACATTTTGGGACACTGGTGCGAGATTTTAAAAGTAGGAGGAGGGGGCAAACAGCATGGAATACACACCACGGAGGAGTGTGTGAGAGAGTGTGTGTGATGTGGACTGTATTGTGATAAGAACCGAGACGGAAGACGAGGAAATAACAACTCTGCTCGATTATTTAAAATTCTGTGGTTGTTAGATATTACGTCAAGAAATAGCACGTGCAAGCTTTACATTGTCTGATATGTCACCTTTCCAGATTATAATTATTAAATTATCTTGAATTATTTGGTTTGGTCAGCTTCGTGCAAAACAGAAAACATACAGCAGTAAATTTGGAGTATGTAAACATGATGTGATTACATGCTTAAATCATGCTGCTCGCAAATGGGGCATTGTTGTTTTAAATAAATATTCATTTAAAAATGCCACCTGTGGATATCTTTCGGCAGATGAGAGAAAAAAATATTTTTAAATGACCAATTATTTGTTTTTGTCTTACTTTCTAAAGTACAAAAAATATTTTGAAGTTACTACATGCAAATGTGTAAATACTGGCACAAATAACGGTGGGCCATACCTACAACAATCGTTAAGTTATTTTGCAACTAGTAATTGCGTAAGCATAAACGGCAAACATGCCACCATGTTTGTGGACATTATTGAATATGCTTGTTCAGTTAAACGTCTTTAAATTTAGACATTTGAAGTTTTGGAATTCAAGAAGTTTGTAAACATTAACCAATGTCATCATTTAATATGTTTATTTTCTTCCCCAAAATGTTTGTTTTTTCTCTAATCGGCATAAAGTATAAACAACATATGAAAAACGTTTTTTTTTCTGGCATGCTTGTAAGTTTGAGTCTTGGATGTATATATATTTATGTATTTCTTTATTTGAATTTGGAGATTTAACTAATTTTAGGTCTAATATCATAGTACTAAAATACGCGTAGACGCGTAGTATACATGCTAATGAAACACTTTCAAATCCGATAAATGAAACCACAAACACAATAAACAAAACAAAACAAAATAAAATTATCCCATCATTGTGACTGTGTGTGATGGTTTTTACGTGCTGAAACATAAAAAAATCTAAAAGCCTCAAAATAATAATAATATTAATAATAATAATAATAATAATAATAATAATAATGGCCATAGATGGCATTTTTTAAGTAAATTAATGAAACTTTAACAATTATTGTGGTCTAAAAATGTGTGTGAGTGTGCGTGTGTTTGTTTGTGTGTGTTAGTGTGTGTTGGGGGAAGGGCCATTTCTAAATTAACTTATTTTTTTTCCATTGTAAGACTGTATCTTTATTAAACCTGAGATCTTCTGGCTGGCCTCAAACCCTTTAACAGTAGCGAACTTTACGACCCGCGATCTTCCAAAAGTAGCGCATACAAAAAAAAACAATGGTTAGTATTTTTTTTACATGCGTAAAAACATCAATGCAAAATTTGAGGATCCAAATCCTCTCGGTTAGGGAAGGCGACCGAATCTCAAATGTCCATATGTTGTTATTGGAATACCTCAGGTGTGGTTCAAGAACCGCCGGGCCAAGTGGAGGAAACGGGAGCGCAACCAGCAAGCCGAGCTGTGCAAGAACGGCTTCGGGCCGCAGTTCAACGGACTCATGCAGCCCTACGACGACATGTACCCTGGCTACACATACAACAACTGGGCCGCTAAGGGGCTGACGTCGGCCTCGCTGTCCACCAAGAGCTTCCCCTTCTTCAACTCCATGAACGTCAACCCGCTGTCATCGCAGGCCATGTTCTCGCCGCCCAACTCCATCTCGTCCATGACGTCCGGCATGGTGCCGTCGGCCGTGGCGGGCTCCAGCCTCAACGGCCTCAACAACCTGAACAACCTCAGCGGGCCGTCGCTCAACTCGGCCGTGGCGGCGCCAGCTTGCCCCTACGCGCCGCCCACGCCGCCCTACGTCTACCGGGACACTTGCAACTCCAGCCTGGCCAGCCTCAGACTCAAAGCCAAGCAGCATTCGAGCTTCGGCTACGCCGGCGTGCAGAGCCCCGCCACGAACCTGAGCGCTTGCCAGTACGCAGTGGACAGGCCGGTGTGAGACACGCGCGCCCCACAAAAAAAAAAAAAGCAACCCCACCCCGCCCCGACACCTACGCCCACCCTTCAAAGGAGAGAGGGGAAAAAGGCACCACTTTTGAGCAGCAATTTTCCCAAAGGGGATGTACGTAATGCAAAAATACCTTCTATGGGGGTCATTTTGCATCTACAGGAACAAGAGACTACTATATTATTGTTGTATTCAGATTTTTTTCTCATCCAAAAAGGGCACTAAAAACTGAACCACTGATTTTGTTTTTTTAATTCCCCGTTTTTTGTCTGAAAAGTTGTGTATATATCCAAACATCTCCAAAGATGGGGTTCAATTTATTAACGCATGCGTTGTAGGGAATAAATAATAAATCATGTTTTGCTTGCAAAGTTTAAAAAAGGGAATGTAAATACTAAAACGCACTGCAGTGGTGCGTTTCTAACATAATATAAAATTATTATTATTATTAATGTCTGTGTGAATATCGATTTTAGACTAGCAATCCTAGATAAAGATAAAAAAAAAAAACGCATTAAAATGTTCCTGTAAAATATTTGGTACGGACCCCCCTCCCCAACAACATCCCCCCCAAAAATGTGTTTTATTTAATGGAAGTAAATATATTGTTCAAAGCCACCTTTGCTTGTTATTGAATCATCTTTTGCCCTGTTTGCTCTGATGGAACAATGAATGTCCACTCTACTTGTGTGACTAATCCGGCAACAATTGGGCTGCGCCAATCCACATCATGCGAGCGACAGATTAAGAAGACGATGCATGTCTGTCTGCGCTGGAATCAACAAACGAGAAAGGGACTACTTAACAGTGGCGGGGGCTCATTAGGGGAAGCGGGACGGGGTTTGGGGGTGCATGGTGAAAAATAGTTATAGCAACGTGGTCATTTGCATGCATTCAGTAGCACAACGCAAACATGCACGCTTCACAAGACTTCCAAACAAGCGGATGTTTCGGTGGGGAGTATTCAACTGAATAGGCCGGGGAGGAGACATTTTCTGTCGACAGCTGCAAGCCTCGCTGAGGAGGAAAATCCACCGGAGATGGTGTTTGTTGTGTGTGCGTGTGTGTGTGTGTGTATTCTTTTCAACTGTCGATTGCATTAATTGATTTACATCTTCTAATATTTTGTTTTGATTAATTAAAAAAACACATGATGCAATGAATTAAAGAGAAAAAAACTCAGCATCAAGTCCGCATTCTAATAAAGTCAATTTTGCAGGCATGCAAAATTGGTGCATAAAAGTTGGTGCATAAATCAAAACAAAAAAGATAACTTGCACAAACGTGTCAAAACATTAGAGGTTTAGAAGCAGGAGTTGTCCTTCTGACTAGCCGGATAGAAGACCCTCTTGCCAAGGCTCCGCATGCCCGGGTGAGCATGCAGAGGCCGAAGGATGACTTTATACTGACATTATTCTTTGCCTTTGTCTTTTTAAGCTTCAAGACCCCGTGCGAGTTTCAAGTAAAACAATCAAACACATTTGGTATATATAGAATGGAAAAATAAGTTATGTAGTATAAAAAAATACAAAGTCGGGGCAAAAGTAGAAAAGTGCATGCATGCTTGCCTTACATAAATATATTTATGACTAGCAAACGTGTCAATGTAGAGGTTAAGGGAGACTATCTAGCCGATCAAGCCGGGAAAGTCTATACCTGGGCTTTGCTAAAGGCTGCGACACACCCGGGTGCTTCACGCAGATGACTCATCGATTGACTTTTTTTTTTTGGCTTGCCGACTGTATTTATTATCTTTTCAAAATTCATAAACCTAAACTTTAATTTAAATTAAAGGCGCAAATTCTGCATGAGGAAAAGTTTGCGCCATGCAGGTGAGTCATGCATATTCTGCACTGAAACAACATTTAATTAAACATAGTAATGGTGGCAAAAGTGAAATATTGCATACAAAAGGCAACCGTAATAATGATTCACCAACGTGTCCAAAGTCAAATGTTTCGATGGGGAGTGCCTTGTTCTGCAAGTTGAAGAAGCACCAACCGTATGAGTCCCCCACGCCCTGGTGAGGAAGCTCCGTGCACAGGATGAACCGCTCTTATTTGGGAGGTTGTTCAATACGTTTACTCTATTTTAAAACTACAATATTTATTGTAATGCAATACATTTACTTAAATTAGAATGTATATTCTGCACGAAAAGGAACGGGGGAATGTTGCTTAAAAGAGCTGGTGTCATGTTGGAAGAAGCCTCGGGGGTCACCTCTCAAGAGGGGGATTACCACATGGACGAAGCGGGGGCTAGAAAGGCAAATCAGTCAGGACAGATGCTGTTTAATTAAAAAGCACGTCTAAAAATAATAAGGAGCAGTCCAACAATGCGACGAAATCTGCTTGAAGTTGTGTATTGCGCTGATGGGGGAATTAATCAACCGAGGCAAGGATAAGCTTCGTCTACCGCCGCAATACACATCTGCACAATCAACATGTGCACAGGAGACGGGGAGGAGGAGGAGGAGGAGAAGGAGGAGGAAGGTCCATGCAGACTTGGACATGTTCATTTAAAGACTTCCTCATTACGTATAGTCACATTGCTTGTGGCACATTTGGAATACAATCACGCTTAAATGTGGAATATGTAACCAATCAAATTCACTTCTGAGATTTCTGATGTCTTCGCATCTCGATTGGAATATATTGTTTAAAAAATTCTGACTTCTGTACTTGTTGATTTCAGATGTGTTCCGTTATGGCTGATTAAAAACAGAAATAATTTGGTCTTTCTTGAGTGCTGAGTGAGAGTAGGTGGGACATGCAAGCCTGGAACACCTGATTATGGAAGCATTTAAGAGGCACCCTAACCACACGCCAAAGCCTTCTTAAATTTAGCGAGTGTGCAAGGTGGACTAGACATTAAACCCTCCTAAATGATTATAATCACCTAAAACAACACATACAACTTGAATGCTTCTTCTCTTTTAAAGTCAGGTGACATATAGTGCTGTGGGTCAGGGGGTGGTGGACGGTGGAGTCTGGAGTGGGGTTATTTGGCCATGGATCAATGGTGGACCAGTGGCTTGGCTTACAGGTTGCGCAGTGTGACCTGGCACATTCTCACCCTGACAACAACAACAACAACAAATAACCAACACTCAAGAGATATTATCATAAAAAAGGCAGCATTTGTGTTGCATTCAAATCCACAACTTTGAAAACTGAATTTTCAATAATACAGCAAAATTTCTTGAGGGGAAATTGTTGATTTAAAACAAAGTATATTATGACCGATGACTTTCTTCATGCTGTTTAATGCCATTCCTAGTTGAGGTTTCCTGGAATATTAACATAAGTGAAATACAACTACACATTTTGTATTTAGACAAACACAGCATAACCTTTTTTCTGAATAGAGTCTGCAAGCATAATGCAAATAGACAGTGCAACAGGCAGGCAAGTAAAAGTGGACATCTGTCTGTGAGCCTTATAGGCAGATTGAGAAAAATGTTTTATTTGTAAAAGCTAATTGCTGTAGTTTTTATTAATTTAAATGGGGAGATTTGGAGAGGTTTTTTTTGTTTTAATTATGAGCATGGTGTTAGAACAAATTCATTTTCTAAATCAAAGCATCTTTGGAGACTGAAAAATCAATGAAAACACAAAACTTGTTGAAAGAAAATTGAGTTGCCTAAAATTGTTAACTCCAGTATTGGTCAAATTTACTGAATTGGCCATTTTCATATTCACTATTACCAGTTGTTACCTTTGCCTTTCTTGATTCATATTACTATGTGTTATGGTAATATACTTGTAAATTCTCTAAACTATAGGGCCTGGCTGGTCAATTAAATTGGCGAATTGGCTCAGATGGTTGATAAATCCTGATTATTTCAAAATAAATGAAGCATACTTGTGTTAAATGACTCAAACACTACAAATAAACACATATGACATGGATTAATGACCAAATAACTTAATTAATTTCATCAGACATTGTCATTCTTCCCAAAAAGAATGCTGCTAATTTTAGGGAATGGGTAACAGGCTGGAGTGAATAGTGAAACTCAGCATAAGATTGATGCCTCTTTAATTGCATTGGATAGAAACAAATACGAGTTTATTCATTAAAAGGTTTTGAACAAATATGTAATGTTATGTAATTTTCTTTCTGCCAAAAATGAGCATCGGCCTAAAAAAATTACTCATCAGTCAGGCTCTACTACCATACTGTAAGATGAGGTGGGCTATGGAATGGATTGCTTCTACTTTTATTTTTCTAATGGGAAAATTAATGCAAGACCAATCAAAGTCTTTGAATAGACTGTGTTCACCCTATGTCTCTCATGTATGAATCCCTACAAGGGGGCTTTAGGTGGGGGATGGGGTGGTTGAGGTGCAATCAGAGAGCGTGTGAAAGCAGACAAGTAGCGGGTGGGATTTTTGTAACGCGCACATTTCCTGCACTGTGAAGTTTCTATTAAAAGGACGGGATGAAAACAAAAACACACTCTGAGATGTTTTCTCTGCAAATCAATTTGGACACATTTGGCACCGATTCTCACGGACCCTTGAAATCCGTGCATTCAGGTGAGAAGCTCACATTAGATGGGAAAGCTGGCGGACTGCAAGGTAACTTTTAACCTAAAGGCATCTTGACATAAAGTCTTATAAATTGTTACATCTGGCACTGGGTCAGTGCATAAAAAACTAGTTCTTAATGTTTGTCTTTTAGGATATGTGTTGCATTAATATCAAAGAAATAATACAACACAAGGCAAGCCATTGGATGCTTGCTAAACTGTGGTCTTACAAAATGCTTTGTGCAATTTGACAGGCATTTTGCAGAGGAAGGTGAATGACTGTGTAGGGCTTGCCATTTTGTCATTTGTCCATTTGGGACAATACAGTGAGTTCAAATCAATTTGGGCTAATTTGGTACTAAATCTGAGACGCGCCATGTGTATTTAGCCAGGTCAGAGCAGTCATTTGTTTGTCAAGGCTTTAAAACTTAAAGGTGTCTTCTGAGCAAAAAGATCTGAAAAAAAATGCACTTGCTACTGAGTCAGAGTAACAACAACTGAATCCTGCTTTCCCGTATGCTGAAATTCCTTTGGATTGAGATGTCACTCAAGTGGCATTAGGTTATTTTAACACTTACTATTGTTGACCCATGCAGCTGGATGAGACCACATCAAAGGACGCCATATCCACTATACATATATACAGTAGTCTCTCTCTTTCTCTCTCTCCCTATAGCTATATCAAAAACACAAAGAGTGAGCCTGCAGGCTCAGTAGCTACCTAAAACCCATGCGTGCCTCCTCATGTCCAAAGCTGCTAGCATGTTTCATGTTCAGACATCTTTGCCACACACAAAAGATGGCGTCCTGTCACCCAACATTGACATCTAAATTGGCGTTTACATCGAGAGTTGCCCAGGCTGCAAATCCAAATTGAAAAAAAAGGGTAAAGACATGAGGGTCCTTAAATTTTCCTGTGACACTTGGTCTGCTTCGCCCTTGTTGTTGTTGCTCTCGCCATGGCGACCAAAGCCATGTTATATGTTGACCAAATGCTAATTATGAGTTTGCGCGATACGTCAGAAATACCCGCCGTGACTCAAAGGTTGAAATATTAGAACGTGCAGCCACACACGTCGCAGATATATATATTTTTTTTATTTTCATTTTTTGATTGACATTTTCAGAGTTGTGTCCATTTAACATTATATTCATTAACTGAGAACTATTTTTTACAATCATATATACATATAATCATATATACCGGTACATATGAATTTGTACATACAGGGCAACACGGTAGAAGACTGGTTAAGACATCTGCCTTACATGCAGAGGTGCACATACTGTGTGTGTGTGTGTGTATGTGTGTGTGTGTGTGTGTGTGTGTATATATATATATATATATATATATATATATATATATATATATATATATATATATATATATATGTGTGTGTGTGTGTGTGTGTTTTCACAAAACGAGTCTTTTTTGACACAATAAATTCTATTCCATTTCAAAAACACTATCCTTTTTTATTCCTAACTTTACAAATTATGAATAACAGCTTTAAAAGATTTCAAATGAAAGTATCACACATCAGAGGTGTTCATTTTTTGAATAGAAAGGGTACACTTTGAACTTTCATCTGAGCAAACTTGTCAAAATCCCATTTGTCAAAGTCCTATAATCCCTGACCGAATTTATTTTCAATAGACAGCATACAGTAGGTAGCGCATTCTCCTAAATCAACTGCTGCAGAGACAGAGTGTTGCCAGTATGCAACTGATTGACAGTATTGCAGATTTTAGTTGCCCATTCAAATAGAGCACCTGAAAATGATTTGCTGAACTTACCATGAGCTGTGCTGTTCTTGGTTTGTTTTAGGTATCACAAGCTTCCTACCTTGTGACAATCACATTGTCTACTAATCACTAATGTTAATACACTTCAAGTACAATTTTAACTTTTGGACTGATGGGAAATGACAATAAAGACTTTAAGAAGAGTTTGTTTTTGCGGAATCTCAAAATCAAAATTGCTAATCTCTTTGTCCAATTTACAGCTTTTCAGTGTGACATATGCTTTATTTGTGAAAATACACTACATGTAAACTCTTATGAGTCAAAAAAGTGGATGAGATTTACCAGTCCACCTGAGTTGGTGAGTACATTAAACTATGTATTTTTAAATTCATTAAAATGCTAAAAAACAGGCTGCATTTGCTTGGTTTTTTTCTTTGTGTACTCGGGGAAAGAAAATTACCTTGTTTCCCAAGCAATTTCATGGTAAGATAAACGAAAGGATGCAAAAAACTACCTATATGAAAAAAGAATCGGTTTCGTCCTTGTTTATTTTTTATTAATCGTGCTTCTATCAACAGTGTGAGAGAAGAAAGCATACTGAGAACAACGTCTCAGCAATGTATACGCTGCACCTATATGTCACAGATGGCGGGATTTCAGCTGGGTTGATATAGGAAAGCCACCGAGGAGCCGTATTGATTCGGCCGAGTGCTTCTCTCCTCGGCTGAGCTCCGCGGGATTGCCAAACGTCCGCATGCAGAGACATAGAGGGGGGAAGTGTCATTATAGACACGTACACATACTATCTGTTCACCAAGCGTCATTTAACAGTTCACATTTTCCCACAAATCAAAATACCCCAAGAACACGGAAAAAAATACATTGCACTTCTTTTTATTTATTCATTTATTTATTTATTTTTAAAGCGCAAGCTTGTTTTGAGGGGGCATTCCAGTATGTCTGTTTCCATGA
The DNA here is from genome assembly GCF_059441005.1 of Hippichthys cyanospilos. Lineage (NCBI taxonomy): Eukaryota > Metazoa > Chordata > Actinopteri > Syngnathiformes > Syngnathidae > Hippichthys > Hippichthys cyanospilos. The sequence continues at coordinate 7,693,823 of NC_142381.1, forward strand.
CAACCAGGAGTGGCACAAGAGATGTAAAGGAGCAAGTGAAAAACAGGGAAAACATGAATTACTGAAGTCACTCTTGGAAATAAATAATAGTAAATACTATTTCTTCCATCTGGTCTTGAAACAGCAATTCTTCGCACAGTTGAGCTTCCAAATGTGGGCAGAGAAATATGATGAGGTGCCGTATTTCAGATGGCTGACAACTACGAGGCTCAGGCTGACCGTTCTTGTGAGTAGGAGTCCATCTGCGCTTTACATCAATTCTCAACTAAGACTAATTCTTCTTTGCATGTATTTGCCTTGATAAACTGCTTCCTGTTGTACAACACATACATGCAACCGCACATACACACAGCTATTATTTAAATGTAATGTATTGTAAGGCGTTCAATTTCAAACTTGATGGATGAACAGGTACTCCACAAACCATTTAAAAAAAAACAACAACAAAACAACAACATTCATTATGTACTGTATATTGAAATAAATTATTGACTGTAAGTTGCTCAATTAAAATTCTACATATTACAGGAAATACAATTTTACACATTACATAGACACACAATCCAGTGCAAGTGTCTCACAAATTGTACAAGTCAACATAGAACCTTCCTGTCAACATTTGCGACCCTTCATTACTGTGCACTGTGGGAGGGGGGGCCCAGTGTGTTAATCGCTGCCGGGGGGCGTCATCATACACTCTTGAAACGGAAGTCATGTGGACGCGCGCACACACGCACGCAAACACGCACAATTGTGAATTTTCAGGAAGAGCTAAATGGAAGAGCTTTTATGTCTTGTCGTCAACTTTGAAATGATGACATGGTGACATAGTAAGTATATACAGTAGTATGCTCTGCGTATAGCATTTTCACGACTTTATTAGTTTCTCTCCTATATACGACTCAAACCTAACTGTTTTGCATTAAAGACGCTTTGTTAAGCGCTTAACTGTCTGTTATTTTTGCTTCCTAATTGGAAAAAAAAGAAAAATCTTTTATCTCGATCAAGGTACTTACAGATGATTTGAATTTGAAATAAAAGAACTACGGTATATTTTTTATTGTCAGCTCCATTTTCACATGTGAAATTTTGTACAATGTATTTGCAAATTGTATTAGCTAGATAACATAACCACGCCCCCTTAGAGTTTCCATGGCCATGATGTTGCATCAAGACTTGACCCGAGATCTGCCGTTTTTTAAGACAGGATCAGGCTTCATTATCATTTTCTAGGGAAAGGTAGACTTGCAATGCTAGCGTTAGATTATTTTGAATGTATAATGGATTGAAAGGTAGACAGTGATACATACGTAACTATTTCGTTTCAGCGATTTTCAGACCCCTCTAGCTTTCCCCCTCTAGGCTGTTCCACTCTACGTTTTTTTTGCGTTGAACGGAAAGTTTTGGGACACATCACGCATATTAACCAGCAGATGGTGCTAACGTTCTGAGTAGACCTAATTAATAGACACAAAACTGTTGTATGCCTTTTAAATGGTGTACAAAACGATGTAATACTTTGCTCCAAGAATGTGTATGGCAGTTTTTTTTTTTTTATTCCAGAAAATCTGGGTGAAGTTTTAGACCAAATATTTGTATTTGGAGGTTTTTCTGTAATTTTGGTAACATTCTGTGTAAGGAAGTAGTACAAATGTATGGTTACTGGTAGGGGAAACATATACCACTGCAAACTACAACCACAATAATAAATATTAGAATTGCACTCGTACCTAGTATAGGATTAGATCTCATTTGATTTGACTGTGGGGTACAGCTAATATTATGACCAGTGCGTTTGATAGGCCTCCAGTAGATGTGTCATCTTTGACTGTCATATCTAAGTAATAAAAGAACAGAAGAAGGGGACACAAAGGGGGATGGAGGAGGAGGTTGTCCGCTCTTGTCGCGGCCAAGGCAGGTGTATTCTCCTCACTTTTATGAGGCATCGCCAAAGTTAATGAAGCGGGAAAGGTCACGGCCATGTGGTGTTTTTCATCGTCTCTAAAGCAATAGGTCTGATTGGCACTTTCCGGGCCACCACTCTGTGACAGCAGCTGCTGCCCTTTTGCTTAAAACAATATTGTCACCTGGGCCTTATTGGCACATATTACACACAAGATCAGACATGGCACATATGCTATAAGATGCGTTGTAATGTAAACTATACATTATAAATCCAATTTGTTTGGGGTTGGGAGGACAAAGGGCATTTGTCAGACAGGTCAATGTGCTACAGAATGTATTATGGATGCTAGATAGCAGTGTTTTGGTGCACACTGTGCACTAACAGTTTGGATGCCGTGACAAACATTTTTTTTTACTAAAGTAAATACATTATTTGAAATCAACTAAATGTCCTTGTTGCACTGTGTTTGTCTCAGTTTGCTTTGGATTTATCGGGAGTTTCAAAGTAACTCTTAGTTTAAAATTATTTATTTAATTTTGTGATGGCTATATCTCTCATTGGGTTGACTGAAATGTCTTACATAAATACTGTAAAAGCACCAACTCAATATTGGTGCTTTAGCTATGGAGTGGCATCAAAATTCAGCCAGAAATACATCTAAAATAATATTTATGTATGTGTGTATGTATGTATGTATGTATGTATGTATGTATGTATGTATGTATGTATGTATGTATGTATGTACAAAAAATCTATAAAAAATAAAAATGAAGTAAAAACTACAACATTGTATTTTTCCTTAAGTTGCATGAAATTAATGGAAAATTCTAAGATCTTGTTTTCCATTTGTTCATAAAATACATATTTTGAACATATATAAGATGAATTTGAAATAAATAAACAAATAATACAATGAAACACAAATATCCAGTGGAAGGAAAATACCCCAATCAAAACATTTGAATGGACAAGTTCATTGCAAGGAGTGTACTGAACTGCAAAAAACTGAACAGAATTAAATGGCGCTGTAGTGTCTCATTTTGGACACTGGGTGGCACCCACGTAATTGTATCCACAACAGAAAACATTTGAAAAAAAATCTCAAGAGAATGGGTCACTGTCACTCGCGATCAGCAAGCTAGTTAGCACAAGCATGGCAACTGGTCACTTGAGCATTTCTGATAAAAGTCAGATTTTTTTTGTGTATTTTAACGTTTGTTGTAATATTCAATTTGCTCCTTCAATTATTTTTGGGTCAAAGTTTCTGTGCTTCATGAACACCAAGATTCTGCATCAATGGGCTGATGACGAAACTGGTAGACTCAGATTTGTGCAAATGATGATAGTCGCAGTGTTTATGAGTTTAATCATTTGCATGAGCCATCAGCTAGTAACTTGTCACAACTAGAAAGGATGCTGACAAAATGTTGACGAATTCCATCAGGTGATGACATTCGTATTTAGTTTTTATGAGGGAAACTGTATCAGCACATGTTTCACTTTCAAAACTTCTCCAGCTGTTTATGCTGCAATGGAAAAACATCAGCACCTTCTTCACTCTGCTAAAATTCAAGAAAAGGGCCGCATAACAGAAAACAGAAAAAAAAACCTCTTCGTTCCATACATACATACATACATGCATACATACATACATACATACATACATACATACATACATACATACATACATACATACATATATACACATACATACATACACACACACACACACACACACACATACATACATACACACATACATACATACATACATACATACATACATACATACATACATACGTACATACGTACATACATACATACATACATACATACATACATACATACATACATACATACATACATACATACATACATACATAAAAATAAATAATTTGCCGGCACTAGGACCCGTGAGAATTCACCAAATGGAGGGCGTGGCTACAGCGAGGAAGGCCGGCCGGCGGGTAAAGGAGGAAGAGAAGCTGCGTTCACATTCCAGTCAGTGCATCAGTAATCTCGACATTCGCTCCTACGTGAGCGCGACGTCCCGACGGCGGGGAGGGCGATGTGAGTGACGGGCTGCTACTGAACTAGACCTCCAGTCCTCCTACTACTACTATTTCTGCGAGCACCACCACGACCCCTTTTTTCCCCACCCTGAAGATTGAAGCCCGAGCTCGCCTCCCAGACGCCGCCAGCATGTCGGTGTTAGCCCTCCAAGAGTACGAGTTCGAAAGGCAGTTCAACGAAGAGGAGGCCATTCGATGGATGCAGGAGAACTGGTAAGCCTGAGTGCAACCTTTCCGCGTTAAACGCTTCGAATCCTGTACCGCAACGCCCCCCAAACAAATCAAATCTAACCGCTGTGGCGTTGCAGCCGCACGTACAAACCCGCCGTCTGATGCCCTTGATTCTTCTGTGATTTCACTTTCCACATCTTCCGCCCTTCTCTTTCACCAGGCATCAGACACCATGATGATGCTGTTAAGGTCATCATGTCCTACCGTGTCCAGGGTAGACCAAGCCTAGCTTAAAATGGAGTGAATTAACGATTTCAACTAGGCTAAATGCGGCACATTTTGTAGCCTGGCGGAGCTGTGAAGCTCAGTCTAATTAAAACCGCATATTTTTAAAACGTAGTAGGACTCATTCAATGTTACGCCTCCGATGCCAATTTTTAATGTACAGCCTTTGTAGTTCTTTCTGCTAAACACAGCAGGCATAAATGACCCAGCATTGTAGTGTGTCATTGATCTTTTCAAGTTTCACAACATAAACGTAACCATGAAAATGAATCACATATCACATGTTCAAGTATATGCATGAGGCCGCATGGGTCACAGCAGCGAGCCTGCCGTCCCCTGGTACTAAGAAAGCACCAATCAGAGGCCTCTACTGATGTCTGCTGACAGAGCAGTAGCCAATCACATTGCTGTTCTGCTTTGCAGACTTCAATCTTGAAGTAGATGTCACCCACATGGTCCTTCAAGGGAAAGTGCGAGGGTCTTACAGAAAACTAAAGAGGAAAGGAAGCAGGGAAGTGAAAAAAATGTCTTCATCAGCATGAGTAACAATAGGCCATGAAATCTTATCTCTGCAGCCTAACCAGCACAACCAGGTAAAAATTTTTATCAAAGAGTATTGTCAATGGCTGGTAAGTGCTTCTCACAAAGTAATTTTACAGGAACAGATAATGGAAGATACTTATAGACTCTAATACAGGAAATCCTTGTTTTGTTCAATTTGGGTATCGAGAAAACAGCCAGTCGGCGACGCTAAATTAGTTCATAGTTCACATGTACGTGACTTTATCTTGATAAGATCGTTCCACGCATAGCGTTTACTTTGTCTATAGATTAAAGGACAGTCTCACAGACGTCATTTTCTGCGCCCTTATCTTTAATGTCAGTTTACATAAGCGCTTACTGGTTCATCAAGGCCATTAAAGGACTGGAGGATTAAAGACAAAGAGGATGATTTGGTTGTTTTTTTTTTACGGCATCTGTAAAATTAATGTCTTTTAGTAAAGAAACCCACTTGGATGTTTGTTATTTTTTGCCCCTTCAAAACACAAAATAAGAATTATGAACAACTGTAAACCTCAATTGTCACTCGAATCTCAATCTTCAATGTTGACTTTTTGTTTTTGTTTTTTGTTTTTGATGGCTATTGTTTTCGCCAAAATGCCATAAAATGACAATAACAGCCATACATGTTTGACAGACTTTGAGTTCAAAGTATGCTGGTACAGTTTGTGTCAGAAAAATGACGCAAGAAGCGTGTTCAATTTGTGTGTTGCAGCATGGTGTGACGGTACATAGCTATTCAAACAACCGTTGAAGAATTTTGACTATTTATGGTGCTACATTTTTCCACATCCCCATTTCCATGAACCAAAATTCCACGAACCAACCTATCAATCAAATAAAGCCAAGTAAATGACAATGGTACTGTGTGTTCATTCTAGATCAATGGCTGCATGGTTTATTCCTCTAGTAAAAGCTCACAAGGCCTCAAAAGTGGGCTTGAAAAATAAATGACAACATTTTAACCTTAGAGTACTGAAGTGGGGCAATTTGCAGGGTCATTTTATATTCAAATCCATATAAAAAATGTGGTACCTCTACTTATGAAATTAATTGGTTCCAGAAATCATTTCGCAAGGTGAATATTTTGCAAGTAGAGCTACTTTTAATATGTAAATGTTCCAAGACCCCCAAAATGCTCAAACTCGTTCAATGAATAATACTAATTAATTATGAAAATATAAAAAACTAACAGACATCGCTGGTTGTGATGTATTATACAAGTCTTGTTAGAGAAGCGCTAGTGTCTGTCTCATTATTATACGCCAACAATGTCGTCTTTCGTACCCTAAATTTTCTTTTGCAACGAGAGACAATATATTTTGCAGAGGTGTTTCATAACCTGCATTTTTTTTTTTTTGTAACGAGAGGCGTTCGTAAGGGACTGTACCACTATAATGGTAAAAAGTAATGTTTCCATAACACCTCTTTAAATGCAGAATTTTGCCTAGTCATGTTGCAGGTTCACACTACCAAAGGATGGAACGGCATTAGAGCTGTCTACCAAATCCAAACCTAACACTGGAGACAAGGAAACGTTCTGTTAATGTAATTCCAGAGAGTTGTATCCATTAATGTGAGCCTGCTGGTGCTGTTGCCATTAAAATGACATTGATCAATCTCGACTGCTTCAACCTCTATGACCACAAGCTGGGCTGCCGGCCTTCTCGCTTGGCTTGTTAGATGTGGGCCAGCTCTTTAGGAATGAAGCCTGGAGTGCTGCACCCGTTTTAGCTTTCACATCAATCCTTCAGGGGAGGAGCACAGGGGCACCAAATTGTTTGATGATTGTATGCTACGCCTTTTTGGCTTTATTTTGGGCTAACGAATTATCTGTCATTGATTATGCTATCAATTAATTCTGCTACTTTTGTAACAATTAATATATAGTTCAAGCTTTTACTGTCTAATAATGTTTGCAATTTACTTAGACTCTTGCTGAACAAAGAAGCCAACACCTTCAGTAAATATGAAAAAGTCTTCTCACAGTTTGTGATTAAAATAAAAAAAAAAAAAAGATAATGAAAAGCCTGTGCAGCTCAGTAGAATTATATGAGAATTTAAAACAAGCAAGTAAGATAATGTGGTTGTTCATGTTAACGTCCTCCAAATTAGAATGTTATTGTGCTTTGTTGACAATTGGGAAAGGACGATTTTTGGCCCGGCCTTTTATCGGGGCAGGTATTTTCCATTTTGATGCATATCGGCATTTTTCTTATCAGAAAAATGTTTTTTGTTCTTATGTTAAGAGGGGCGTGTAAACTTTGTCCATCCACTTAGCTCTGCCCACAGTTGTCACGATAACAAAATCCATCCTTGCATTGGCACTCTGCAGCAGAGAGGGCAGGTCTACATCCCCAAAATCCAATGCCTCTTCCATGCATTGCTATGGCAACACAATCCAGCCTGTTTCCATTGTATCCTTTCGCCCAATCCACTTAATTCAAATGATCAGTGCATCAGCAAACTTTGTAGGATCCTGAAACAAACTTGATCATTTGAATCTGTTGTGTTGATCGAAGGGAAACTTTGAGAAACCCTGCTCTAAAGGGCACGTAAGTATATCATAAGCTACTGTGAAAAACCTCACTCAGTTGTGAGCCCCTAGAACAGTGGTCGGCAACCTGCGGCTCTGCATCCGCATGCACAACTTTCATCATGTTGTGGCTCTATGTGGTTTGGTAAAATAAATAAATGCTTGGTTCAGATTGACTACGTGGACAGCGTGTTCTGTGCGACGAGACACAATGTCACGTGAGACAGGCGATCACTTTTGGCAAGGTAAAAACAGGGAACGGAAATGCAACGTGACCTTCCAGATTAAAAAGACATATTTTCAGAGTAAGATATACCTGAACTATCAAAAATCAAAGCGCGTGACAAATTCTTTAAAGCGCTTGATGAATTCCTAACACAAAATAAATGTCATCCCAATTCCCCTGCTTGTGAGCTAGGATGGACTCAAATGTTGTTCATTATTTTCTGAAACCAAGAAGGTAATAACGTTTATTAACACAAACAACGCTAAGAGCTAAATTACCAATGGCGGTTGTAAACAGGAAATACAGAGTGGAGTTGCAGATTAAAAGCAATACAGTGGACCCCCGGGTTACAGAGTCCCTGCCTTACGTTTTTTTCACTTGGCCATGTGAAAAACAGCTGTCATGACCTTAGGGGGTTGGCTGTATTTGTGTTGTTTTGTCTCCATCTGCAGTCATTTTTAGGTAATTGCACTTATTTTCTGTTTTTGTCTCAAAGTTTACCTTAAGGACGAAAAAGATTCTTCCCTATCATCAAGCTTTGGGCCATATACATACTGTATATTTACTTTGACATTTGTTCATATCAGTAGTTGATTTTTGCTCACGTCTTGGAAATGCTTTTTTACTCTTGGACTTGATTTGTCCTTTTTACTGCACAATTTTTAGGACTCCAAACATTACGTCATAAAAAGGATTCAAAAGAGCCACAATCAGACCCAGGATTCTTTGGCAGATGGATGATGCTCAGTTGTGAAACATTAATAAAGATATGTATTAACTGTTTTAGCCCGATCATATGTATAAGATTTTCTTGAAAGGATTGTTGTCTGAACATACCCTTTAGTAACTCCAAAGTGTTAGAGAATATGAGGTTCTGTCAGGATTCGTAAGCATTTGATCTCTAAGAGGTTAAAGTACGTTGACATAATCAGCCCAAATGATATTCCTCACCTACTACCTAATTCCTTTTTCGTGACCTGCTTCGTCAGGTCATTTTGCACTTTTACTTGCATGATGTAATCATGACTATAGGTGCTTTGCTAATTAGATTACACACGCATGCTTCCGGCTCTCATGCCTGCCACCTCTTGCGGCTCTTCGTCATGCCACAGTATTGTAGTCATTGTGCTTCGCCTCCTCCTTGATAGGGAAGACAAAAGCAGAAAAACCTAACTTGTATGTACATTGTTCACATTATTAACTCGTGGTATCCAACAAAAAAATGCAGATTCCGCCCCAGATGGTCATGGAACGGTATCTGATTCTGAGCAAACAATATCACAGCATCACAATAATTAAATTACAGAAAGAGGATTTTGTTACGTTGGTCATTGATTTGAAAAAGTAAGGATGTTGTCACTGCCAGGTGTTCAAATTTCCATCCATAGTCTATGGTCGTATTGAGCCCCTCAACAAGAGAATAGGCTTTAATAGTTAGTTGATAGATAGGGCTGGGCAATAGGACCTTTTTTTTTTTTTTCACGTTCACATTTTTTTAGGTTATTTTATTTATTTTTTTAAAGAAAAAATACAACACAAATTCAAAACAGCTTTTATCATACATAACTCCCTCTTAGAATAAAAGTGCAAAATGTCTGCCTTGAATGACATACTTTTGTAGAAAAAATAAAGCTTAATAAAGTAAAAATTTAAACCTTTTTTCAACTTGTAGAAGATAAACATTGCGACTTATATTGCTTAGGGTAAGGTGCGGCATGACCGGAGGTATTTGCCTCCCCCCCTTTTTTTTCTTTTTAAATACATTACAAGGAAGACCAACCTGCCCACTACCTCTAGCTTTGATTCATTTTACAGCTAAGAATTCCTCCCCAGTCTTGACCATTGTAGATATGTGTGCTTAATCTCTAGCGATTTTGTAACACAACCAACCGCTTTAGTCATTGCTCTCCATCGTTCCCCTTTCTTATCAAACATGCTTTCTTGTGTAAATATCTCTCCTACAGTAAGCTGCTTTTTAGCAAGTGATTGTTGTTTGCTGCGGTCTTGTTCCCCTTCACAAAGTATGACAATTTACCTCTCGGGTCGGTGTTAGTTGCAGAACTGAGTAACTTAACTAACTTTGTTGTGTGTCTGCCTTTTGTTGCAACGGGCTTTAAACAAACGTTCCTGCATGGTGTTATTTGTTCCATGTCTGTCGGAGCAAACCCAAACCACTTCCAAAACGCTAACAATGCAAATCCTATTGGGGGGGCTGGTGCTTCACTCTCTTTGCCGTAGCCATGTTGTGCTAGCCAATTGATTGGTGTGTGTGTGTCGAGTAAAGAGAATGGAGGCAGAAGTTACGGAAGTCTATGAAGGCAATATACGCCGGGGGAGGACAAACTCGATCTTAATAATTTTAAAATTGTCCATAACAAAAATGTCAATCAAAAAATTGATTTCACCCGTGCCTAATGTTATGTAGGGACGTCACTCGTAAAGCTTTTTAAAATCAGTTAGCCTTTCAATTGTTCCATCGTATAATCAAATAAATACGCCGCCCCCCGATATTTTAGGCATTTTGGAGAAAGGATGAAATTTTGGTTCTTTTTCTATAGCCGCTCATTCTCATCGTAATTTTTATGCTAGGAAAACACCAATGCTATTGCTAATTTTAGCAGAGGCTGAGATGCACTGTAGTTGTTTACAAAGTAGATGTAATGCTGTAGCGTGAAGTATTGCTAATTTTAGCAGAGGCTGAGATGCACTGTAGTTGTTTACAAAGTAGATGTAATGCTGTAGCGTGAAGCATTCATTCTTCCTGTGCCTTAATTAATGTTTCATTAGTTTATTTCACCCACTTGTTCTTTATAATAGACATTAAACCAAACATGATGAATAATGGTGATTAATAATCATGATTTAAATATTGGCCAATATAATCGTGTTTATTATTTTTCCCATAATCGTGCAGCCCTACGATACAGTATATTAGGAGGTGACCATGAATCTGCTTAGAAATGGAGAGTATAACAATGGCGCTTGAGCCCCACCCCGCCCCATTTTTCTGAGGCGCATTCAGAAGCGATGATGTCACCCTGCAATCCTGTCTTGGCGTTGCTGCCATATGAACATTGTTATGTTCTTACTTTATGTCATCGAAACTAAATGACAGTTACGTCACGTGCCTTTTCCACGTTTGTTTGTTAACATAAGTCCTTTTTTTTTCCCCCAGCCTGCTCTTTAATCCTTGGTTTTGGCAGCTTGCTGTCGGCCTTCTGTAGAGCAGTCTTACCACCTGCTTATCAGAACGCTGTGCCTGCGAGCCATTTGACCCAAAATGGCACCATTGATAAGGATCTGGACACAGTTGGAACCATGTGCTTAAAATAGTTCAGCCGTGGAGGCAGTCTACGTGGTCATCAATCCGGTCTCGTTAGATAAACAATACAGAGATGATGCAAGCACTTTACCTCTCGTCACTGTTACGTATCAGTGGGAGAACTTCACCACCACCACCACCATCACCACCCCATGATACGGATACGTGGTAGAACCCCCACCCCATAAAAAAATTTGAAAAAACGAAAACACAAAAGGAAATCAGAAAATATGTACACCATTGTATTTGTATAAGGAGTGTATGTTGTAGACCGCTGATGTAATATTCATTTCATGCTTGTGTTTGCCGTATACAGGAAGAAGTCCTTCCTTTTTTCCGCCCTCTACGCCGCCTGCATCCTTGGTGGCCGACATGTTATGAAGCAGCGGGAGAAGTTTGAGCTGCGGAAGCCTCTGGTGCTCTGGTCCCTCACGCTCGCCGTTTTTAGGTGGGGCAAAGAATCGAGTGACGTTTGTATACTCATTTTCAATTGGTGGAGGTTTTCGTCAATCTATACAGAACCTCTTGACAATGTATTTTACAACTTACAAAAATTCAGTTTTGATTTCTGAAGAACTGTATCTTGCTACAATGTGTCTGTCATCGGCTGAAGAACCAGTAACATCAATTCTTTCCAGTTTAATGCAATGCCATTCAACACAGCTCACAGTACCTTTAAAGAACAGTGATATCTGCTGTTCTTTTTCTCTGTATGCCCTACAGTATATTTGGCGCCGTCCGCACTGGAAGTTACATGATGTACATTCTCATGACCAAAGGGCTCAAACAGTCAGTTTGCGACCAAAGTTTTTATAATGGGCCAGTCAGCAAATTCTGGGCTTACGCATTTGTGCTAAGCAAAGCGCCAGAACTGGGTAAGTCAACTCTTAACATATTTTTTTTTTTCTTAGAGATTGGCATCATCGGGATTTAAACAACTCTGGTTCTCATCACAAACAAATCTCGATAGCCATAAGTTGCGCTACATTCACACTCTTTTTATACTTGTTAAATAAAGGATGGCTGAAAATGTTCGACTCTGTATCATACGCACTTGTTTTCTCTGCGAGCTGAGGACATGAGCGGTAAATCTTGCACCACTTTTAAGTGTGTGTCAAGTAGCGGCACATCTTGGAGTCACTTTTTGAAAAAACATGTTCAGCTCAGGCTCAGTTGTTGTCATGCAAAGGGAAGCATGCGATGTTTCATATCTGTGATTTCTGTCGCGCATACATACTCAGGTACCACTTGTTCGCATCCCTCTTTATAATTAAGATGTCAATGTGCCCCTTTGGAAGAAACGTTTGGATGCTCCTGGTTTAAATGAAAAAGCCAATCTTTTATTTGTTTTAATCAAATGGATTTGAACGCATCGACAAAATTTAATTTCAGTATTTTAATGAACGCTGCTTTGAATTCCTAACAGGCTTATTTTTAACCGGTTATAATCTCAAATCCATGTAATTTGTTTGTAATTTTATTTTATTTTATCTTTGTCTACAGGTGACACACTGTTCATTGTGCTAAGGAAGCAGAAGCTGATCTTCTTGCACTGGTACCACCACATCACCGTGCTACTCTACTCGTGGTATTCATACAAGGACATGGTAGCCGGCGGGGGTTGGTTCATGACTATGAACTACCTGGTACACGCAGTCATGTACTCTTACTACGCGCTGCGGGCGGCCGGCTTCAAGGTGTCACGCAACTTTGCCATGTTCATCACGCTGACGCAGATCACTCAGATGCTGATGGGCTGCGTGGTCAACTATTTGGTGTACTCCTGGATGCAGCAGGGCCACGAGTGCCCGTCGCACATGCATAACATTGTGTGGTCATCGCTCATGTACCTCAGCTACTTCGTGCTCTTTGTGCAGTTCTTTTGGGGGGCCTACATGGGCAAGACCAAAACACCCACTGCTGTAAAAAAGACTGAGTAGAAAACACAAACAAAGAAAGGGTAGACTGAAAAAGTTGGACTCATGGCGGGATGATAGGTGGACCACCGTGATGAAGCCATTGCAAGCCGATGTTTAAACAAAAGTTCCTCTTCAAGTAGTCTTATCACAAAATCAAAAAAATCTGCCACAGGTGTGTGTTTACTTGACTTTTCAAACAGTACTGCATATGAAGAATTGTTTTTGTCTTGTCTGTGTGTGTGTGTGAGCGTTCTTACCTGTCAATATGAATAAAAGTTGTTAATTTTCAACTTTTTCTCAACTACTTGCCACATTTGCTCAGGTTTTGGTTCAGTCATTTGATCATTGGAATAAAATGCAGACATCAGCACACAAAATGACCGTTACATTACTTACAAATTGATTGGTGCTGCTTTTTATGTTTAAAAAAAAAAAAAATAATAAATACGGTTGGTTTTGAATCTGTAAAGTACAAAATGAAGGGATTAAAATACAAGTTTGGTGGGGATGTATGTTTACAAAAGGGAAATAAGCAATCATGCAAATTGTTAAATCTCTTGCACTGACTTAAGACTATCTTAAAGATGGAGTGTCTTGTGCTCTTGCACTGTATTGAGATTGAAGAAACCATGCAAAACTTAACATACTGCTTATTTTAGTTTTCTATTTGGTCTTTAAAGGACTAAACATCAGAAGTACAAATGCCATTGTGTGTAAAGTTTGAATTCTATATTATAAATCCATAGTGTTTGACAACAGCTCCCTCTCAAGTTCCAATGGTAAAAGGCACTTTATAAAGTGTACTTAATTTCTAATTGTGAAAGTTCATGTATAAAAAGTGACACTATTAAAAGCTTGATTTTGCTAACCAAAAAATATCTCGTTCTCATTATTCCATTTCGTTGTCATTTTAAATTGGGGTATTTTTTTTTTTTATTTTTTTTTTTGCTCAGCGCTTTTGAACATTTCGTCACCCACTCAGATAAACAAAGGCTAGGTTCACACTGCACACTGTTTGAAGTGACACTATTCGGATTTTTTATTTATCTATTTGCCCCTGTGCTATTTCGGCAATGTGGACGACACAGATTCACCTTTTTCCATATTTTTTTTATATAATTCTATGTAAAAAAAGTTAATACTGTTTTAAACCAAAAACGGATCGGATTCATGTTATTCTTTTCGGGTCTTGCTCGCTTTACTTAAAGCGAGAACATTATCACTGATGGATTCATGCTATTTGTGGTGGGTCTTGCTCCTCAACTGTTGCACTTAGCAAAGGATTCTGTACATTTTTATTTGAAGCTAATGCTGGTCCCAACCAAACCAATTTCCATATATCCCCCCTTTTGAAGGTGGAACGTTGCCGCAAACACAAAAGCACTGTCGCCATCCACTGGACAGTAGAAGCTTCTGCAGCCAATGAATAATTTCTTCCCCTAATGGACATGAAGGCAAGATCTACTGTTGTAGCTCATTGATAAGTCTCTAAAACTCCTCAGCTTTCCCTCAGGAGACACAAGTTTCAGGACAGCTTCCAGGTTCAGATTCTGGTTGGTGTGTTTATGCATTAGGACCCCCGCGCTCCCACCCTTTCTCTATTGTGATTTTTAAATCAGCCTAAATCCTTGTAAAAAGCAGTGTAACTTTGTCCCTGCAGCAGATCCGTGGTGTGACCCAGAGGATCAGCGCTAAAGCCTTTGAGTGGCTAGCTAATTCTCCGCCAAAGACCTCATCAGCTGTCATCCCGGCTGGAATCAAGTCGGGAGCGAGGAGGCAAAGCTTGTCCCATCTGGCAGGAAAAGAAAGTAACCTTCTCTGCAAACTGCCCATTATTTTTGTGCAAAAATGTTGCTATTTTATTGTCTTCATACACAGACAATATAACATCATTTGACAATCAAAGATTTGTCTTTAGCCAATGAACAAATTGAACAAGTGCAACAGTAATTTTTTGAGAAGTTGGAAATAAAGATTCAATAATAATTCCTAAATATTTTATTTTTAGGAGAGTGCATCAGTTTGAATAGCCTGAGGTTAATTAAATAAGTCACTGTATACATCTGCTTCAAATTTGTTCTTTACTTGGAAAGTACAAAACTAACATACGTTTTAATCACTTAACGTCTTCTTTTTAGGAAAGTGACCAGTATCGCTTTTTAAACTATCTGGGCTATTGTAAATATGTCACGATCTAATCTAAAAAAAAAAAAGTTTTCTTCTTTTTTCTTTTTTGCCCCTTTCACGGTAAATTGTAACACCAATATTTTTTCATATTTATTTTGTTTGCCTTTCCAAAAGGAAGCATCAATAGATTTTTCTTTTTAGAAAAATGTTACTTCAACCGTTAAACTTCATTTTAAAAAAAGTTGTGTGTGCAACACTAACATTTTGAACAGTCTGCACTAAATATTTTTTACATAGATCTTTGAATCTTTTCTTTTTATGAAAGTGTAACATAAAATTGTTTTCTTTTTAGTTATGAGCAACAAAAGCAAGTTGCTTTCTTGGCAGTTGCACCTTGATAAAGTTAGCTTGTCAGGCATTTCCACCCCGATCCTTTGTGAATTATTTAAGTCTTATCAAGACATTTCGACAATTCTCAGCTCTCTTTGGGTACACGTTGTACTTTCTGCAAGTTGGATGTCTCAATCTTTTAGCTCACTCAAGTGGCCCTGACTGCCTTTTAACACCCAGTGTCAATGATTCCTTTGACCCTGTTGCCCAAAACTGAGGTGTAATTCAAGATACATTGATTCTTCTTCACTTTGGTGTGGCCCTAGCCCTTTTTCAGTTAGCACTAATGGAGGCCAATATATAGATAAGTGTGTGCTTGCCAGGAAAATCATTATCCATGTGACACTTGAGGATTTTGTCCCCCACACCCCATCCCAGATAAAATCACAATATCAGTTCAAAAGTATTTTAGAACAAAACAAAGCTTAGAAGTTATGATTGTAGTTTTATTAATGGAAGTACGAACATGTCACAGTTTTGTGTTATTGTGTATAGCTGCTAAACGTTTACTGATAATCACAAAATTCTGCCTACCCAAGGATTACTGTTTAATATACAGGTAATGACATATTAAGGGTTTTACCCAATACACAAGAGACGTCAAAACTGGCCAGACATTCCCAAAAATATCATCATCACTATCCAGTCATCGATTTTCTACACCACCCACTATTTTGAATACAAATAAGGCAATGCCAGTTAAATTATACAGAATAAGGAACGTCAATAGCTCTATAAAACCAGACTAATCATCTAGTCATCTGCCCTTGTGAACAGACTAGTACACCAATGACCCCTTGTGTAAAATGCAGTTATTGCAAGACTTAAACTGTGCAGGAGTCGACTTCAATCTGGGGAGTTATGTCGCGGGATGGAGTTTGGTGACTGACTTGAGCTGTAGAGGAATGTCTGGTTGGTCTCCATGGCAACTGCCGACGCCATGGAGCACTCGTACGCCTGGTTACATTTGGACCATGTCCTTGACTCTTCCGACTGGTTGTCTCCTGATGGATAAGCAATATAAATCGATGTAGGTCCATTTCCACCACAGGTGGGCGTCCACTTTAGCTTCTAGTACCTGTCTCTGATGAGCAGGATGAACATATAGCTCTCCTGGGACAACCTGTTGCTGGGATGACACCGCCTTTTGTGTCGTTGTTCACCACTTTGCAGACCTACCGAGGTAATCGACGGTAATCGATCAGGAGCATGTTTCACAAAAAGGTGCTATAGTCCCTACATATGTTTAAGATACTTTGATGATAGGAGTGCCCATGTGGTACATCATCTTGTCTCTGGTGTATGGAGGCCTACAAAGAGGTGTATCGAAAACTACCTATGAAAAAATATTACTCCATTTTGGAAGCGCGCTTTGCCCAACTGACATCCAAAAGATAGCTCATGGCTTGCTAATATGCTCACCTGCCGTACCGCATCTTTGGTGATCTCCTCATCCGCCACATTGATCTTGCTCACACTATCTGCCGAGGGTTGCTTGTGGAAGAGTCCTTGAGTTCTTTACATAAGAAGATAAAGCGGTCTCATAAAAATAGTGTTTGATCAGTGTTAGGATTCAAATCACATAAAGTCATAAATTAAGGTGAATGGTTATGGATCTGGATGTCGACTGCTCAGATCTCAAGACACAGATTGCTTTTTCAATACAGTTATACCTTTTGCAGGTGACAAAGACTTGACCTGGTATCTGTGAGCCTCAATGAGAAATACACTTGAATTTGAACTACTTACCTTGCAAAAATGTGAAAATATCCATTGTCAAGATTGTGTGCCTTTTGGTATGATCTATGTGGAGATTTTGGGAGGTAGTGTGTGCAAAAATGTGATGGTTAAGTTCAAACGCAAGTACGGATCCTGAGTACAAAGTGGCTAGTGTATGAGTATATGCAATAACTCAGAAAGATTTTATTGACATATGACTTTGTTAACTCGAGTAAGGCTCGGTGCTCATAATTTTCATATACTGTATAATACATTATTTAGTCCAACTTCTGGATGAGCGGTATATAATTTGTCATGTAAATCAACATTTTTTTTTTTAATGTAATCCTGTGTAAAATCTGAATCAAAATGTATTCCTTTAGAGATAAAGACCTTTACCAAACAATTCAAATTTTTCTCAGCAGCAGAAAAAGGCAGCATTTTGACTCATGTACTGGTGTAGCTTGCCAGAGATTTACTAAGTAAATCCAGTGCTTGTATATTCTCTGTGAATGTGACAGGGCGTTTAGGTAAGTCAGTTTCAAAACCAGTGTACTTCTTCAGTGGAAACTATCACGATGTGCTGAGGGGCTTCTTCCCTTCCTCTCTTACAGCAAGGACAATGAAGCAGCAAACTCATAAAGAGCGCCCAAGTGCACTTGCAGTCAAGTGCAGAATGCAATTTGAGGCCAAGCTATTGGCGGCCACGCGTGGACATACCTCAGCGGCTCCATTTTGTCGCAACGAAATGGCCTATTTTGATGTGTAATTGCTGTTGAACAAGCTAAACCAAGCATGTAATTGAAAGCGTGCCACCTCCACAGACGGGTAGGGCGGCACTGTGACCAAGGCAAAACGTAAGGACGGAAGTGTGAGTCAAGAGTGCATGGCGAACTCCGACAGCCTCGTCCGTAAGCCGGCAAAACAACAGCAAAGCAAATCAGCTACTTAGTAACAGCTCAGGTGGAAATAAAGGGGAGCGGATGTTCCAGCTGTGTTGTCACTCAGCTGCGCGGTGGTACTACATGTTGCCACATGTGGCCCCCTGCCTGGAAGACACTTCCATCACACGGCTCACGCATGCCCAATTTTGATAGACATTTTCCTTTGTCACTGGAGCAGTACTACAAGAATGATGCTTACTATAACACAGCACTCTGCTTACAGTAATGTTGATGGACCTGGGGAGCTAGCTGAAGTTCCTTGGAAACATCATCGAAACCACCCTCAGATCAGACATTGTCGAGTTCTCTGAAATATCCAAGCAGGTTGTTATTTTGGAGCTAGAACTACCCTGGAGTGCATGAGGAGGCCAGCGAGAGGAAGAGGGAGAAGTAGTTGGGGACCTCTGGTCTAGAACACCTGAGACAATAACATTCATCATCACGCTCGAGAAAATGCAGACGCCAGAATTTGCATCAATCTCTAGACCTCTACAGTCTAGGATGTGTCACTCTTTCTAAGGACATGTGCCATTGTCTAGGGAAGAAGAGATCAGAATATTTACTGATTGGAAAAAAACACAGAAAGCAGAATCTTTATCACTCACTGAACCATGTCAAACTCTGAATTAGCAGACAAGATATTGTACAGAGTCCTCAGACTCACAAAAACTGAACTATGTATCAGCCTCCGGAAGAAAAATATCAGAATATGTTCATTCTCCAGACCTGCAGAGAGTAATCCATATGTCATGGCCTATACCCCCCAGAATTAAAAAAACAAACAAACAAAAAAAAACATACCAATCTCTACACATTCTGAGACCAAAACTTGTATCGTTTAAAACTGACTCATTTGCATCATTCATTCCTAATACATTGATTGATGTTGCATGTAACCTAAAAACCCCACCCCTCACCTGTAGCAGTAGGCAACACAAGCAGCGATGGAGAGCGCACAAACCAGGAGCACCGAGCAGGAGACGACCACTATGTTCCTGCGCTTCTCCTTCTCAGCCTGCTGAAGCTCCCACCATTCCAAGTCACTGAACTGACAGCGCTCACCATTGTAACCCGCCACACAGCTGCAACAGATGAATATTGAACAATCCATTACTTCGCTATAAATACTATATTATGCTGACAGAATAATACCTGGTTGAAGTTGTTAGAGTGGTATTAAATACACAATGTGTTTAGGATACCCTTCAAAGTGAGTTTCATATGGCAAGTGTAAAATTTGGAGTTTTTCTGTTAGTATTTTCATACCTGGAAGTTGCCCTAAATCGCTTCATTAAACCAAAATGGCTGACTTCCTGTTGCCAATTTGTCAAGGATCCCAGAATCTGATTGCCACTCATTTAGGCAAATGAACCAATCAAACACTGTTTCAATGAACAGACTTCTTGTTCAATTTCGCAAATGGGTCTTTTAGACTTTTTAAATATGTCGTGACATATACATATATCTAGTCTGTTCATCAGTGAAACTACTCCCTACTGAGTGAAACTTGGAAGAGTGCTGTTGAGTCCCCCCAAAAAGTGACATTTCATTTTTATATTTTCACCAGGGAACACAATGCTTGCAAAAATTGGTGAGTTTTGCATGTTAGTACCCCAAAAAGAGGATTCCTTCTTTGGAAGAATACGAATACAGTACAGCCATTCTTACAAAGAAATGTTGTGCGTGTCAGTTAAAAAAAAAATGGGCATTACAATATTATCTTTTTTTGAGCTGTCAAATCACATTTTCACGTGTCCATATTTGTAACTGTGACTTTGCTTTGTGTACCTCATACATACTAATACAGGCTTTTCATAACGTTATAATGCAGGTGGGGGTTTTATGGAACAACAGTGAGCCCTAGTGGTTGAAAATATTCATTATAACTAAGAGCAATGGCATTTTTGGATCCCCTCTACAGTAGTACAGTACTAGATATCCAGTTAGCAAGACAAAAAAAGTGAATTACTTGCAGGCGTAGGACTCCACCTCAGGGAAGTAATAGCAGATGCCCTGGTACAAGCAGTATGAGTCATGGGTGGAGGGACAACTCTCCACCGAGTTCCCAGGGTGGCTCGTCGTCAAAGATGGTGGCAGTTTGCGTACATCTGGCCAAAAAAAAAAAAAAAACATGGAATGAAACTGGAAATAGCTATAAATATTACTACGCATGCCATGCCATCCACTATAGTATTATCAAGCAACAATAAGATGCTAAAGAATTAATCTCACTCCTGCTCCCTGATAAGACTTTCTCAAAAAAATTGTCCTTTTATGTTCTGTTGCTCTTATGCAAGAATGATATAATACACGACCCACCCACACACAAGTGCCCATCGCCAGTGAAACCTTCTAGACAGGAGCAGGTCGGGGTGCCGGCATTCAGGCGACACTTGGCGTTGGGACCGCATGGCCCTGCCGAAAAACACTCGTGCTCATCTGACGGAGGCAATTTGGAAACACATCATTACAAAATTGGTTATTAAAATCAAAGGGAATATTTTTGTATTAGTGTTTATCTATTCTTACCAGACACCATTTTGTCTGTGAATGTCCTCGCTTCAACGCCCGAGTCCACGGCGGTTCTGTTAGAGGGTGTGTGCGATGTGCTTTCATCATTGAGAGTTTTGTCTGGGAGCGGTGTCACAACCACAGTCTTGTTGTTTAACCCTGACCCTGTCAGAGTCAAACATTCACCTTGACGGTACAAACTTGAACCCTAAACCCAATTACACAAATTCAACTCGTAAACCCAGACACCAATCAATTCAATCCCTAACCCAATTTCTAACTCCCATTCCAACACCTACAGCAAACCTTCCCAAACCCTAACCCCCAAATAACCTCTGATTCCAGTCATAACTATAATAAGAAGGACTTTTAATAAAGTTGACTTCCTCGGATTAGGACGAAAAAAAAAAACCCAAAAAACACAAGAAGTATACACAAGAAGTAGGACTTCCAAAATTGAAACTTCATCGAGTAAAAGTGGAAGATGGAAGATCAATCAAACTTGATGGGACTTAGAAGAAGCTCCCAACTCCCGACTTCCGAACATCCATAACCTAATTCAAACAGTGGACATTTACCAATGGAAGTGGAACCATGGAAATCAGCCTGAGCAATTCATGATTAATGGGCAGCCTCAACCATCAATCCTAACCCATATACATTCATAAAATAGATCTTTGTTTGCTTGCTGTACCTGGTTTAGCAAGCGGATGCACCACCACAACGGAAGCAGGTTGGAGCAGGTTGCCAAGCAGATGTTGCACTTCCCTTCCGGTCCGCTTGTGCACGCTCATCAGCTGCTGGTTCTCCTTGTCCACTAACCATAGCCTGTCCTCAAACACGGCTAGGTCAAACGGCCGGCCTGGGCCAGTTGGAAAGGGAATAAGGAATGTCAGTGATACAAAGGAGCACCAAGCATTGAGAACACCTCTGGGCCAGTTCATAACCTCACCTACTTGGTTCTCTTGCAGGATTCGTCGTCCGGAACCGTCCAAAGCGCAGGTCTCTATCCTGTTCCCATCGCACCAGAACAGACGACCCTCAGGGAAGTCGACAGTTAAACCACCGGGCGACACCAGGTTGGTGTTTGCAATCACTGTGCGGCCCGTCCCATTTAAAGAGCAACTCTCCACTGAAGGTTGATGCCCAATATCTGCCCAGAACAACTTCCTCAAAAAAAAAAAAAAAAAAAAAAGGAATCGTGTGGAATAGACAACATTTATAAGGATTTTATGAAATGTAATAATATAACAATAGTTGTTGTCCAACTGACTTTTCCAAGGGATGAACTGTGATGGATGTTGGCTTGTCAATTCCACTGCTCAAGACAGTAGTCATGTTAAGTCCGTCCAAGTTACTGCTGGCCACTATGGACTGTCTGTAATAAATGACATTTAAATCAATTGTATAATAATACCGTACTTTATATTAACCTGATACAAATATTGTTTGACATTCCAGGGTACAATCAGTCTAACTGATCCAGACGATTCAGCAACACTCTTGAGTTTCTGAATGGTAGGAGTGAAGCTATGGACGTATTTCAGGACAGGGCTTTCATTGGATTTTGTGGCATCTTTTTGGGTTCCACAAAACACACACAAAAAAGTTCTCAATGAATCGCTGGGGATTAACCATTTCGTAACTGGGTTGATATTTAAATTCCCATGTGCGCACCTCGTAACGGTCCAGTAAATTTTGCGATGAATCCAGTCAACTGCCAGCCCACTATTTGAATCTGGACCGTCGGTGATGATGCGTTGTCTGGCTCCGCCGTTGATATGAACCCGTTCGATGGAATTATGTGACGTGCTGACAAAGTACACCTTTGTGATGAAAGCACATTCAATTTACTTATTGCAGTTTACTGGGACCAAATAATATACAGTACAATCAAAAAAAAAAAAAAAACTGGCTACGTATTCAGTTATGAGACGTTACAGCTAGATGACCACTAGATGTCACTGCATATCTGCACAGGACACGTGTGCGCTGTGCCATTTAATTACTGTATAGTAGTTGTAGAGTTGTATGTTTATAAAATAATTCTAAGCCTGTTCTTCTTACATTGTTTGACACCGAGTCATAGTCCAAAGATACAAGTGCTCCTCTGGGCTCATCCACAAGGATTTTGCTCTCAGTGCCATCACTGTTTATTCTCTGCACGGCCACTAGATTGGCGATAAGCAGAAATGGCGGTGGTCCTAAAACAATGAACAAAAGATTACATGTGCAATCTTAAATGAGCACAATGAGATAATACGTGTTTAATATGCTGCCTGGCAATTATAACGTGACTCACCAGAGGCAATGCATCGTTTGCCGTCCTGGTGGAGCTGGTAGCCGGGCAGGCAATCACATTGCCATCTAGTGGGGGATACTGGGACGCATAGCTGACTGCAACCGCCTTTGTCTGCCGAGAAGCACCCTGCACCATCAAAAAAATTAACGATCATTTTGCCAAGTATACGACACCCTATGTACAGTAACAGGGAATGCGTAGCTCATAATATTGCATTATTGTCATATCTTCAAAACAATAAAAAAAATAACATCCATCCACCATGTGTTAAAAAAACAACATTAACAACAAAACAGGAGACTCAAACATTCACAGGAAGCCTCCCCTTAGGTGCCTAAACTTAAATCCAGCCATTGTACTTAATAATATGCTACACATTTGCCATTTCTTCTCCTGTAAAACAAAACAAAACAAAACAAAACAAAACAAAAACTTTTTTATTATTATCATCATCATCATCATCATCATCGTCATCATCATCATTATTATTATTATTATTATCATTATTATTATTATTATTATTATTATTATTATTATTATTGTTGTTGTTGTTTTGTTTGGTTTGCACTGATATAAAGAATAAAGTGGTACCTGTACAGCCCTGTCCGTCTTCTTTAATTACAGAGCCCTTTGGACAAACACACATGGGGCCCTCGCCTGTTGCTAGGCAACCATTACCACACTCTGTATCGTTGCCTTCACAGGTTAGGATCTCTGATGACAGGAAACAAACACAATTACAAAGAAATGCTGCAATTTACGAAGGTTGCTAAAAGAAGCATGCTGTCTGCTGTACGTTATCTTTAGATAGTCAACTATTGTAGGTTTCCTGCGTGTAACTAGCAACAAGCTGGTTATTTAAAATACCACTATAAAGTCGTCTTGTAATCCTATAGAAATAGGTGGAATTCTTGTGAGAAGCTGTCCGAACATAATCTTAGCTCACATCAGACTTGGAAATAATGGTTATGGTGAATAATGGTCAATGGTTTTATATCTGTAGCATTCATATGATGTAAAATGTCTGCTCAACAACTTCGACTTGATAAAGCTGGTCAAATATGGTCACTCATGGTTGTCATTTCATCGTCTAATTTCTTTGTCTTTGATGGCAGACCTCATCGTTTAAGATAAGGGAAAAAGTAAAAAGGTTTATGGTTTAATAAATATCCATTTTAAGATGGAAAATGAGTCCCAAATGAGCTCAGTTTTGTGACAACTTTATTAGTGCATAATACCAAGTGATATGCAACCTATACATATGCAATACAAATACAAATAAATGTCCCAACTCCATACCTCTGCATGTTTTTTGATCCGGTAGAAGGGCATATCCGTTCGGGCAGGTACAGAAATAAGACCCTGGGATGTTCTCGCAGCCAAGAGAGCAGCCATGGTTCCAGTGAGCACATTCATTCACATCTAAGGTGAACAGTAGTAAATAATATTTTAGTGTTGAGTCAAAGCTGATCCAACCATTGGATGGGTAATGCCAAGGACAGCTTTTGCCACCTTGACTGGTAGGGCAAGGGTGTTGAACAAAAACGAATGTTGGAAGAGGCACTTCATTACAGAGCGAACCCAATTACACTTGTCACCATCAGTGTTGTAAATCCGTAGCAGACACATTATCCAGTTCTGCCTCCCGTGTTACCAATTTCCTGGTATCAGAAGCTAACGGTGATCATGCTGTGTTCAGTAATGGTGCTTTGATTTGGACTTTTGTGTAAGTGTCGAGCTCCGAACTACAAACTCAATCCGAAGCAGCAGGGAAGCCCAGACCTCCCTCTCCCTGGCCAATTTGTCCATCTCCTTTGGGGGGGATCCCCAGGTGTTCCCAGGCCAGCCGAGAGACATAGTCTCTCCAGCGTGTCCTGAGTCGACCCCCAGGCCTCTTCCCGGTGGGACAAGTCCGGAACACCTCCAAGGCATTCAGGAGGCATCCTGAACTACCTCGACTGGCTACTCTCCACACGAAGGAGCAGGCGCTCCACACTGAGTTCCTCCCGGATGACCGAGCTTCTCAACCTATCTCCAAGGGAGAGCCCAGACACCCTGCAGAGGAAACTCATTTCAGCCGCTTGTATCCAGGATCTCGTTCTTTTAGTCAGCTTGTGACCATAGGTGAGGAAAGGACCGTTCTATCCTACTCTCACTCGTGAACAAAACCTCAAGATACTTGAACTACTCCACTTGGGGTAGGACCTGGAGAGGGCATTGCACCCTTTTCTGACTGAAGACAATGATTCCAGATTTGGAGGTGCTGATCTTCATCCTATCCGCTTCACACTCGGCTGCGAACTGCAGTGAGAGTCGGAGGTCACGGCCTGAAGAAGCCAACAGCACCACATCATCTGCAAATAACAGAGATGTAATTCTGAGACTCCCAAATCGGACCCTGCTCTCTGCGCCTAGAGAATCTGTCCATAAAGGTAATGAACAGAATTGGTGACAAAGGGTAGCCTTGGCGTAGTTCAACCCCCACTGGAAACAGATTCAATATACAGCCGGAATTATCCAAACTGTTACAGCAAATTATTTGCCAATCTTAAGAAACGTGTCCCCCTTACTCACAAACACATTTTAGTAAATAGTCAGCTCATAGAAAATGTACATTGTTCAGTAGAAAGGCACTCCAGAGACCCAACTATATGTAGATTTCAAAGAAAAGTAAAATTTGCATATCTATGAATAAAAACCTCACCTTCACAGTAGAGGCCTTGCTTACTGAGAGCAAAGCCTTCGCCGCAATTACAAACTCCCCGCTCAGCTGTACGTGTGCACACATTGATGCAATTGCCGCTCTGTTCATCGCATCCTGCTTGATGAGAGGTACCATTAATATTGTTTAATGCTTTCCACCATTACAAGAAACACAAATGGTCGAGTGAGATGTCATGTATAACCTGGAAGCCATGATGGTGTGTCGGCCACTGGCTGCTTGTTAGGATGAACTATTTTAATATCAACTGGGACCTTTGCCAATTGTTTAAAGTTGACATTCAGGTGTTCACCGCCTGTGTACTTGTTGACTCGCTTTATTGCTCTGGACGTGGCGTCGGTGTAATACACGTGTTTGTGGAAAACTGCTATTCCCAGCAAATCGGACCTGAGCAAACAAGAGAGGCAGTGTGAAGTACACAAGTAAAAAATGAAAAGGATTGGAAATAACTTCATTGTGTTTACTGAAGGGGCTGATCTATGATGTGTAAGGCTTTGCCGTTGTAGTCCGAGGAAGCGATGGTGCTTTCTCCTTGCAGACCAAACTGGACCCAGAACAGTCTCCTGTCTCTGTAGTCGATGGACAGTCCCTTTAACCGCTGGGAGGTTTTGATTAGCGTTATTTTCGCTTGTCCTGCAGTATCACACCGCTGAACGCTTGGGGTCATTCCATCGGACAGCCAAAACAAAAACCTGTAAAATGTTGTATATTTGTATTTGTTTGCTGATTTGCTCAAGAACGTTTTTCACTCTCTTACAATCTGAATCGTGTTCATAGTATATAGACCTGATCCAAATTTTAAGGTCCGTTGAAGAATAGATGTTCGATGTTCTTGGAGGATTATTGGACCATAATGAATTATTTCTTGTGAATTCTTACACAGGTATGAGGGGTGAGCCGCAGACTTTGTGTTTATGGTGTGATATCAAAGATTAGTGAATAGGGGAGCTCCATGAAGCAGGTGCTGTTAGCAGTCAAAAAAGAGGAATGACTGGTTGTGGAGTGTTGTTTATGTTACGTCTCACAAGTTATTCAGCACTGTAAAAATGAGAAGAAGCCTGTAGGTGATAGATGAGCTAAAAGTTATAGTATTTTATATCTGCTGCATCTCATAGCTATGTATCAGCTCCACCTTGACATGGTTATGTATGGTACGTTCTTTGTTGGTTTTCTGGAGCACAAAACACACTTTAAAATTCAGTTTCTTTATCATATGTAGGGTTTCTCCAGGTTTAAAGACTGAGACTAAAGACTAAACATTCAAAATGTATATTTTTATATAATGCATTTGTGTCATAAATGTTAACTGACATTACCTTTTAGTGGGGTCGATCACAATGGAGCTCGGCAGAGTCAAGTGCCTCGCGAGTGTCCTTTCACTTTTCCCATTTGTATCCATCCTCTTGATTCTGCCCTTTTTATCCCTGCTCGTCCAGTATACAGCATTCCAAATCCAGTCTACAGCCAGGCCCGAGATGTGTTTGTCTGACGAGTACAGTTTCTGCGGAACAAAACAACCAACCATTTTGTGGTAGTCCAGGGTTTGAAGTTTCAGCACATTTTAAAAGAGATCTTGGACAGACAAGCATCTAAAAAAAAGACTAAAAGCTGTACAAACATATCATCTTCACTGTTTGAAACCAGTGGTTCTCAAATGTGGCTACAAGTACCCCCTAGGGGTACTTGAAGGAACTTAAGGAGGTACTCAAGATTTAAAACAAACAAACATGCAAAAATCCTTTAAAATCATTATTGAATTAATTAACTGGGTTAGGACAATAAGCGTTCACCAAACAAATTTTATGTTTTGTAAATTATGCAATTTCATTTTTGTAAAAAGCCACATTCTCCCCCATACTAGAATGGTTCGACCCAACTTGTCATTTGCCTTCTCTGGTTACCTGTCAAGTTAATTATTTATTTTTGTGAACTCATCTGTACTATAATCCCAAAAGAGGACACTTTAAGTTGAATATTTTTTCTGTGGACACATATTTATTTATATATTTTTCTTTTTGATGTCTGGCATTTTAGGTTGACTATTTTTAAGGGACAAATATTTATTAGTAATTAATTTAATATTTTTTTTTTGTGAAGAGATCTCAACTGTAATCCCAAAACAGGATGCTTTATGCTGAATATTCTTCAGTGAACAAATATTTATTTAAAATTATTTATTTTTGAGAGCAGGTCTGATTATTTGATTTTTTGTGGACAAACATTTATTAATACTTAAGTTGATGATTTCTTTTTGTCAACAGATCTCGGTCCGTCATTTACAGTCCCTTCAGTCCACAGACTCCCTTCCGTCATCGCCGGTCTGCTTTTTTTTGGAAGTTTACCCAAACTGTTATCATTGTCAGCCAAATGTTTACGGCACTTCTGTCATCAATTCCGTCACCAAATTTCCTCGTTACCTCATTTATATTAAAAACTGGTCTGGCCCAAATTTCCCAAATTGATAACTCCAATGCCACCTGTCTGTGTGAGCCTCTGATGGGTGACTTATAGATGATTCCGGCATGCTTGTCCACCCAGTAGATTCGTTCCTCACTGAAATGGAAATCAAGCAGGATGGAAGATGGCACCCCAGCCACCAGCCGTCTCTGGTTATTCCCGTCCAGGTCCATCCTGTGTATTGCTTTACCATGGCCGAAGATCAGGAAGGGCTGTGAAGCTTAACACAAGGCATTGTTTTCATCTGCATGTCGAATAACAAGCACCTTCAAATTCAAGGCTACAATTAGTTGACCTTCTAGCCAGTTTTTGAATAAAGCCTTGTTCGTTACTAGTCGTTAACTGATCATTGTCCAATTTGCATTCCTTCAGGGTTTTGGCAGGACTGCGGCAACTACAACTTCATCTATTTCCAACAGTGTCAGAAAAAGAGTTACTGAGGTGGCCTCTATAGTGTCAGACCTTGACATAGCCTATGCCGTATTTTCACTGTTGTTCCTATCATGGAAATACTATGTGCAACCATGGATACTGCCTCGACTCTGTGGAATGAAGAAAAACAATGAGTGATGGCTGACAAACAACATAATGAAATTGAGGTTCATGGGACGGTCAACATTATTCTTAAATGTGTATGTTGCATTTATCCAACACTCAGCACAAAAATGTATGATTTATCATGTTTCATACTTGGGGATGGAATGCATGTATCAAGGTTGTGTAATCAAAGAATAGTTTGATTGTACTCAATTAGAGGCGAAAGCAGTCAGATTAAAGGTAATTTTGTTACAAAGACAAATTAATATTCATGGTTACATTTTTTATTTGAACCTCATCTGCACTAGCGGATTGAGCCACCTTGAAAAATGACCTGTCAAAGTGGGTAGCTAGCAGGCAATTTCTATGCCCGCACCTCGTTTGTAAATATTTCACTATCCCGTCACAAATCACCCATAGCTTTTAAATCGTATTACAGATGCCAGATATTTAACTTTTTATGGGGATTTTTTTTTTCACTTTCAAATTTACAATGATGTGCCTGTGCCTGCACACGTTATAAAACTTAATTTGTCCTCTTTTATTGCTTTCATTTCACTGATAATGAATACCAAGTCATGCGTAAATAATTAAAAGAAACTTTACCATACACAAAACTACACAACTAGCGAATTTAATTTCCCTTACAGAAAAATAAAGCCGCTGTTTATCTCCTAGGGGTGTTTCAGTATAAAATATTAATCATAGTAACAGTTTTGATTTAAAGCATTTGAGTGAATCCATATGTTGCTATAGTCCGCCTTGCACTTTGTTGGTGACCCCTGATCTCCTGTATAATATGATGCACATATGGCCATAATATCTTTAACCAATAAGACCTGATAAATACATGTTATATTGTTGGGTTAGGGTTAGGGTTAGGCTTAGTAATATTACATCAGTAATATTACAACTCCAAAGTTGTATTCATATAAAGTACAACTTTCTCCCTTGCTACTTCAAAAGTGTAATCTGATCTATCTATCTATCTATCTATCTATCTATCTATCTATCTATCTATCTATCTATCTATCTATCTATCTATCTATCTATCTATCTATCTATCTATCTATCTATCTATCTATCATATAAAGGTGATATTTTGAAATCCAATGCAGCTTATAATTATCTATCATATAAAGGTGATATTTTAAAATCCAATGCAGCTTATAATTAGTCCAAAGCCAAGGTAATGAAGGAGTATTTGGGTTAGTGCGCTTCATAAATTGACACTATGTAGGAACATTTTTTAAAAATAATACAACATTATTTATTGCAAATATTTTGTACAATGCAATTCATGAAATGTTGAAACCAACTCACCATCACAGCTACCATTCCTGGTCGCCCGTGTCAACCTCTCGTCCCAGCATGCCGTGCCAAGGGCCAAGGCGCCACTATCCGGCACCGTGAGATAGATCAGTGCCACTGTGAGCGTCACGGACAACATAATTCTTGTTCACTTTGCCTCAGGCATTCCCACAAACAGCAACGGCGTGGAAGAATTTCCCCGAGCCAAGCGACATTTGCGCATGGACCATTTGCATGTCACCCAGTGGCGAGGGTTAGATGTGTGAGACGGAACGTCCTCACATACGAGGTAGTGTCTCAAGTCTTAAAGTGAAAATACAAGAAAATAACCTACGTATCTTGCACATGCCCTGCATTGGCCTCCATGCTGCCAGTCTGTTGGAAGCAAAGGTTGAAATTCCTGACACCCTCTTGATAAATTTTGCACATGCAAACCCAGCTCTGGAGCAAAACCTCCTTTAAGTCGGTGTCCAGGGCAGAATGTGGAAAATGCCAGCAATGAGGTTGGGCCCTGTAGAAAAGTCCGACACAATAACAATTTGGCCACACACCTCCCCCCTAATAGACATGTCCCTTCTCCGTGTAAATTCCTGAATGTGTCCGGGAGAGTTACATGATAATTGTTTTGGTTCCAAAAATTCCATATATTCATGCAGCATTTTTACAAAATATCATAAATGGTAAATGTCAAAAAATGAAAATTGAGTGATTCATATATTCTAAGTCAGAATTTAATTCACTTTAAATTATGTATACATAAAGGCATCTGAAAAATTGACTTTCATCTCCTGCGGTGTCATCTGCGGAAGTTTGTGTGTGTAACAATTTAAACAATGCAGTCTTGTGGAAGCTTTTTTCAATTTGATTTCATGCTGGGGGGGTCAAATTATTTTTTATTTTTGTCCTTTATTAGTTGCTATGAGCATTTATTTAGAGCTGTTGTGAAACTGACATTTGAAGTGAGGACATCTGGCTTATTTTGGAGACGCACCACAACACTTTAGCAACGATGTGCAACCTCTTCTAATTCCGTATTTACATACACTTCGATGACAACTTAACCCTTTTTGAATAGAGAGATAAAGAAGGGCATTTTTGAAAATACATTTAGTCAATAAATAAGACATTTCAAGCCAATTAGATCAAATTGGGTAATTCTTTGTGTCGGAAATCACTGGTCTATTACTGTTCCTGTTCACGGCCATTTGTGAACCTACTTTTTGTTTGAGGGGGCATACAAACTCGACTGGTAACCAACAAATTGTAGGGCAGCTATTAATCTTTATATTCAAACCAGTGTACAATTTGGGGATCTAGCATATTTTTGAAGTGTTGGAGGAAGCCAGAGCACCCACAGAAAACCCATGCAAGCATGGTAAGACATGCAAATCCGACACAGGGGAGCCTGAAATGTAAACCCCCAACGTTAAAACTGGGAGAAAGACTTGTCAATCACCAGGCTCAAATTCAACTTTGATAAACTTCAAACATGTACAAAATGTTAAAAACTTTAAAATACTTTGGACAATAGAATTGATTTTTCCCTGACACCAGGGCGTGTAGAATAGGCCCCAAGCTTCTTCAGCCCTGGCCCGGAATGACTAATTTCTAGAGAACGGCATGGCCTCAGCGCATTATCCCTAATTGTTTGGAGAACAACTAGCAAATGTCAAGAACCAAATCCACTATTCATAGCCGTTGTGACTCGAGTCATTGTCAGCTCCCAAGTCACAAGTAACTTCGTAGAAAAGCGCTGGAAGATTTACGCAGCCCAATGAATGCTTTAGTCCAGCAGTGGCCCAGTCACTGACCTTTTCTCACAATTCTTCTTCCTCCTCCCATGATAGATGATGAACAATGAATGTGGTAATATGTTTGCTTTGCCTCGCTTTTAGGATGTCCTAGGCTTCAATGCAGCTAAATTTCTTCTTACGCATAATTCTGGGAGAGACTAAAAAACAGATATTTTCAGGTTAGATAACCCTTTTTTAATGTTCCAGAATCCATTTTAAAAAACAAACAATTGCAAACTGTGAACAAACAAAGAAATATTTTGTAATGCTTGGAAAATTTGGTCAAAATTACATGGAAATATTTTGATTTCATAGTCATAGTTTAACAAGGGAATGGAATCATATTTTAACAAATGATTCGACAAAATGGAAAAAGACACCATTTGCTCTTAAAACATCTTAACTATATTTATGAAAAATAGTCCTTTGTTTTTAAAAACTAATGCAACATTCATGTTTCTATACCATTGTAATGGTAACTGATTATTCGTGTTTTTCGTTTATAGGCACAAATGTTGCCATTCATAGAGATGCACTTTTTTTTTCTTTTTGTTCATCAAATAATCAAGTGATCTCCAATTACTTTTCTTTTTGAAGATGCTGGTTTAACACCACCCTCCCAAATAATTTCACTTATCATCCTACCCTGTCTTATTACATGAGTTGTATGACGACATTTCAGTTGTATTTCATTTTATTTCAAACAAATGTAACCTTGAAAACAAAAATATACATGAAGACAAAAAAGTGGCAACCTTTCAGAAGAGTCACATTCCATAAACAGTTGTCAGGTCAGGTAAGGCATTGATATTGTGTGTGACAGGATATGGCTACGAATGAATAATTTGTTTTCTCTAGATTATGATATTCAAATCTATGTTTTGGCATTGAATATCACAAGAAATAAACAAACAAAAGGTTTGATGTTACATGCAATTTCAACCAACAAAGCTGTTGGCTTGTTGTGTCATGTGAAAATCTTAAACATAGAGTACATAAGGCTGGATAAGGGCGTAACAATATCAGTCGACCCAAGGAACAAACCCATGGGGGAACTAAAAAGTGCCTTGTAAATCAAAGTTGTTTTAGTAATAAACATTGATTCTCTTGATTGCACTGCTTCCACTTTGTGCTTTCGATTTTTTCGTCCAGTCAGAAGTAACGCGCCTATGCAACTTCAGAATCAGATGTTTAAGTCAAATCAATCCCCACTGACTTCCCAGGTACAAAATGTATGGCCCACCACTGCTAAATCATCATCTAAAACTTTGGATATATATGTCTTATCTTCTCAATTCTGTTTTTGTTCTATGCTTATCAAAGGCATTAAGTACATAGAATCTTTCCAGACGTTTCTGGTATCAACAGAGATACTCAGAACGCGAACTGTCACTCTTGTAGGTCATCTGGGAGTCGATACTGGAGCGAGAGCACAGCAGTAGCCTTTCCGACTCGTGGGTGGGCCTCCTTGCCCAAAGCTCCGTTGGGTGAGGGTTCATGGTCCTTTGCTTCATAGTGATGGTCTCAAACTTGACATAACTATCCTTCTCCAGCTCTGCTTCATCTGGAACAGCCTCGCTCGGCTTGCAGTAGAGGGCAAGGATCTTGTAGACCAACAATCCAATGAGTGGCAATGCCAAGGCACAGGCAATGCCGCTGATGATGTTGAAAAACTGGTTCTGTCCTCCATCCTCTATGTTGTCCAGCGTGTAGAAGTCAGTGCACGGGTCCTTGGCGGCAGCACTACCCTTGGCCACGAGGCAAACAGAGTATCTAATACCAGGTGAGAGTTCCTCCAGCAGAATTTTGCCACTGCCTGCAGTTGTCTCCACTGTTCTTTTGTAGTCATCTTCGCCGTCTTCACCGTAAGGGGAATAAACAACAGTGAGGGGAGAGTTCTTGGGGAGCCCCTCCGCCGTCCATACCAAAACCGCACTGTCAGATGTTTCCTCCACTATCTCCAAATCTTTGACTGACTTCGACATCTCGTTTTTCTTACTTTTTTCATCCGACACAAACTTTCGTCCATCACCATTTTGCTGGCTCTTCGCTGGCTTGAGTAAACCCTTTTGAACAGCAGAAGTTGGTTTTGGCTTGGCTGAGAGCTCAAATGCAGTTGTCTGGACCATGGGCACGGTTGAAGTTGAGACGGTCATATCTCTTTCCGGACCGTATGCCCAGTCTGGACCTGTCGGTCCCGTCCCGGCATCGGGAATCAGTGGTGTGATTATGGTGCTCAGTGAACCGGCCACTGAAAGGGATATGGTGGCTTCTGCTGCACCGGCGTCATTCTTGGCTTTGCAGATGTAGTCCCCAGCGTCCTTGTGTACTATGCCATGTAAACTCATGATGGACCATCGGACGCCATCCCCTGGAGACTCCTGTACTGTAGAGGCAAGCAAGAAATGTCAAAATGAGGCTCCGGAAGTTTCTCTCTTTTTTTTTTTCCTAACATCTACAAATCTGGTCCTCACCACCCTTCCTTAAGCTTTGTAGGGACCTGAAAACAATCCTGATCATTTGAATTAGATGTATAATGGGAAAAAAAACCCATTGAAAATAGGTTGAATAGGGGCTCCAAAGGACTGCATTCAGACACTCTAGGCCTACGGCAGTTGTACGAGTATACAACTCCAGAATCAGTGCAACCACTACTAGAAATGATACAAAGACTAAATGTATGTTAATACCTGTGTTGTTGACCGGTGATCCATCAGACCGAGCCCAGTAGAGGCTTGGTGTCGGGTATCCTGTTGCATCACATCGCAGAAGAACATTACTACCCAGCGGAGATGTGATCTTGGTCGCAGATGTCATGACTGAGGGCTTCACACAATTATCAAGTTCGGCGCGCTGAAAGAGGACGCCAGATAGGTTCTCGGGTGCATTGCAGGTCAGGAACAGGTCCATAAGAACCACGGGCGTAACTGCCATCTTAGATATCTCGATCAACTTTGAGATCTTGCAATCACAGAACCAGGGATTGTCTTGGAGACCTGAAAATATAAATTGGGAGAATTGGGCTTTTGTTGGACTCATGTAGTTTAGATTGAAACACCAGGTTCATTGTCTTGACATGATTGGAAAGTTCCTTTGTCTTTTTTTTGGCATTTTCTTGTGGGTTTTTTCCCAATCTTTATTCAAAGTCAAAATCTCAAGGCACACTACAAAAAAAAGTCACATAATTTATACTGGTACTTTTACCTACGAGTACAGCAACTTACGACAACTTGCGAGGTTTCGCATTTCATTGGCAGCAGAGGACCCTACAATATCTGCTCTGCATCCCATTCCTCACTCATAATTTGAGGTTAGATCTATTTAATTTACTTGTTCACTCTTTAGGCTTATGCTCTGGTTAATTGTACCTTTCCTCTCACTACATTGTTTTGTCTGTCATTAAACTTCAATCAGATACAATTTTTGAAGAAAAAAAAAGTCAAAAATAATTTTCTGAGCATTCTAACATTACATTGCGTATTTCTCGCAGCACGCTGAATGATCTCTTATGACGGTGGTTTGCAATAACTGTTCTAGCCTCATAAAATTAGAGTTCAAGTGTTTTGTTATCAATAAACTATTGCACAAGCACCTGATGTACACAATAAGAAAACATGTACCCGGTTGTTATCAAATCCCTTTAACCAGATTAGCTGTCCTGACAGTGTCAGCCAGTGCATCTAATCTGGCCTTGGCCTTTATTCGATTTGCAGCCACTCACCAGCCATGTCAATAGATTACAGCATTTATGTGTTAAAATGAAGTGAAAAGTGTGATTTATCAGTGTTAGGTACTGACGGCATTTTTATGGAACGTTTTACTTTAAAGAATGAATGAGATATTTTTTCTCGTAAAAAAGACAATCCTTTGAAGTGTGTGCCTTGATATGCATATTTGACTGTACTGCAATACAGCAAGCAGGTTGTTACCGGGTGCACTTTCATGCAGTGGAATCACAAACCATATGGATGCATATAATGATGATGCCTTTACTTCTTGCAGGCTATGGACTATGTATATCATTTTGGCATCTATGATTCTGATAAATGCACAATGATGTAGAGAATGAAGGCTTGTGAACACTGTATACTTAACCTTGTTAATGCTTAGCTAAATTCCTGATTCATTGGTATACATGTATGTTTTTCATTCAGAAGGATGAACATGAGTAGGAATACCAAGAAATGAAGCATAACTGTTTTTAAATATTCTCCACTTAATTAGGGTTATAAATTAACCCTGGACAATGAGCTTGAACTGAGAGGCCCCATAATTAGAATTTGCTAAATTGATCTAGCCTTAGTGCGTGTGGGTTTGTGTAATTGAACCAATTTGGCTAGCTTAGTAGCAGGCTGATGGAACCAACTGGCTGTAATTAACACTGACCTGTCCTGATCATGACACGATCTTTGGTACTCACCCAGCACCACCTTCTGGGAGGCGTTTGATGTGACTGGCTCGCCGTTAAATGGTGGCCAGATATCCATGAGGTCTGAAGGCAGTGTGGCTAATTTGTTGCTAGATAGATCCAGGTATGTAATCTTCACCAGGTAGGAAATGGCCTCGGCGGGAATGCTGGTTAGCCTGTTGTTGTGGAGGTCCAAAGTCCTGAGCAAGGGCATCTCCTTGAGGGACTCCCATGGGAACACAGAGATCATATTGCCATCCAGCCTCAGCTCGTGGAGCACTTTGAGGTTGTAGAAACTCCCCGTGTCCACCGAGGTGATGGAGTTGTATGTGATCCACAGGTAACGGAGCTCTGTTAGGTAGTAAAATGCTTCCGTTGGCACTCGGCGGACGGCGGTCTTCTCCACTCGGAGCTTGACGGTGTCCACCGGGACGTTGACGGGGATGTCGGACATGTCAGGGTCATTGCAAAGCACAGACCTGTGAAGACATTTACGCGGTTGAACTAAAGTGCTCACATCCTGGAATTGAAACATACCTCTGGTGCCCCCACTAACGCTAACCCTTAAAGTTTACTGCACGTATTTACAGTATGCTATTAACATAATACATTCCCATTTCTTGGCTGACATTTTGAACATTTTGATTCGCAAAATAATCCAAAATGAGCCCATGAAAACTAATAACATCCTTTATATTTATATCTTTTTGTTTTCTTTTGTGCATAAGGTATTTTTTATTTAGATCATATATCGTCATTGCTTTTCTCATAGTTTAGCATAGCATTCCATTCCAGCAGGGTAGAGGTGGAGATCAGTGCTAAATAGGCCTCCCTCAGGGATTAATGGGACAAAACACACGAGTGAACACGCATCATATCAGTACATGCATACAAGCCAGCTTTTAAATTGTCAATTAAAGTTAATTGATTTAATTATTTTGGTGGAACCAATAATCCATGCTTATGACGCTGATTTGTTTAGGTGTATATTTGTTTGGGTTAGTGGTGTGTGCTTACAGCTAGACAAATTGGCTAAGGAGAACAAAGTGCAGACTTCTCTGCTAAAGCTTATGCCACAGCAACCCGACCCTGAATCAGTGGAAGAAGTTGGAAGGATGTTTTTGGTCACCTATCATATATCAATCACCTATCCTATATACTGTAATTGATTTTAATGTAAATGTAACAAAAAAGGTTTAAATCTTGACATAGTAATGTGTGGGAGGGCTTTATGCCTTTAAGAATTAAAAACATGGTTTTAATTTTTAACTCATTATTAAAACATACATGTTTTGCTTGAAATTATTTGTATTCAAATACATTTTTAGTGTTTGTAAAAAGTACATTTTATTGGTGTTTTCCAGTGGGACTGAAACTCAACTCCTATCATGAATGGAGGATTTCTTATAATCATATTGTATAATATTTTAAGATGAGCAGTTCCATAATAAATCTACGAAAATGTAAATATTTGAAGAGACTTTACCTTGTTCCCGTTCCTTCACCACGTCCATGGAAAACACAAGTGCACTGGGATGGACAGAAGGGACGAGCCGTGTTAAAGCAGCATATCAACACCAACATCGGGAGGATATGATGCATGATTTCACCAAGAGGACCCCGAATAGTCACTTGGAGCAAGGATCGGGGAAAAAGACATCAGGATTCATTACAAGTTTGAAGGATTGCTTCCAAAAAACAAACAGATGATAAAGAAAAGTGCTTTCAAAGTCCATAAGCGTGGCAGGCTGGTGATGGACTTACAGTACAGGTCACCTGTGAGATGCTAATCGCTCTCCTCCCAGGCTTGCTGAGATTAGCTGAGGATTTCTTTGCTTTGTAAGGGTCACGCAAGCTCGGCAGCAGGCCCTGTAATCGCTAATCGCCCACTTCCAGAAAGGGTTCCCCTTATGTGATTTCCACTAGGCCTTTGCAGAGCCCCGCTCGAGTCTTTCTTTTACATTTAATACCATGCTGTATATTATTTGTAAAAATACAAATACAAATATTTCTGGACCACATTTATGTTGTAAAGACATCAGTCACCACTTGATGGCAGTCAACACACATTTCTAGTGGTTCAATGGATTATTCTTAATGATAGAAGTGCAGATGGGTGGATCCTTGACCATACTGAATGTGAAGGCAAATCCATATGTTTTGTTATTTTAGAGTGTCACAATGTGTCACAATCATGGGCTGCAAGAAGGTTTTTAATGGTCCTAGGGATTATATTGGTTAATATTAGAACCACTTATAAAAGTTTGTCTTTTGTGCTTGTTAAAAAATAAAAACGTACTCAGGGAGCTTTAGGAAAATATTGCTTTATTTGTCTGCTAAAATCATATACAAGTATAGTTGTTTGGTTTTTGTTAGGTTCAATTTGGTTCATTAGACTGTGCGGGTTTATTAATTTTTTTAAAATACACATTTGTTCAATCCTGACCTCTGCATGTAGTATTTTTTTCATTTGGACCCCTGTTTATTTGACATTGACACCTCTGGCTGAGAAAGAGCCATAGTATCAACTGATCTAAAATCAAACATACACAAACCATGTTTTTAATTTTTGCTTAGTTTTTTTAACGTAACTATAACTTGACAAGTTTAGCAAATAGTCAATTCTTGTGCAAGTAAGTGTAACAGGTAAAATTGCTTGTATAATTTTGATAAGTATATAGTATAATACTTTGATAACATAATTCTAAGACTATCAAAAGTGAAGTTTCTGTTTTTCGACAAATACCCATAAAGAACCAAATTGTCAGTACATGTACTTGTAACTGGAAGCATGAAAAATGGCCTTGACAACCCATGTCTGGAATTGAATAAGAAGACAGATCTCTCTCAGTTTTGAACATTCGTTTTGAGGTCTTTTCCAGGACTCAGACTTTCACGAACTATGATTAGGATTTTTGCCCGAATCAGCCTCAAATGGATGTAAGTGTGTGACACTTTTTTTCTGTCTGTACGGTCATATATGCATGAATCTTGAAATTAAATTTGCTAATCACTTACAACATTCTGAAAATGTAAAAAGAGCAACAAAAACTGTAATTCTTAAAGGTTAGTCAGATGTTTCAAATTTCCCCTCAAACCATGAGTGTTTGCACTGTAAAGGAGGCAACAGCGACCCTTAGTGGTTCACAATGGAATTAGCCATTTTAAAATGGTCATCGACAAACACAAGGTCAAGTACACAAGTGAATTTATTTACGCGAGCAAATTTGATCATACAGGTCAAATAAGCCACTTCAAGCTGTTGGCACATGAATGTATACAAAACAAATCCAACTCCCTCCTTTTTTCATGTAAAGCCTGCTACGAAGCATTGGTAGTGAAAGTACAAAAAGACAAATACAAGGAGAAAGCCAATAAGAGAAAGCGAGAGAGCAGGGTCATTACATAGTAAGCAATGTCAGTACAAGTATTAAGCTTTAGGAT
The DNA here is from genome assembly GCF_059441005.1 of Hippichthys cyanospilos. Lineage (NCBI taxonomy): Eukaryota > Metazoa > Chordata > Actinopteri > Syngnathiformes > Syngnathidae > Hippichthys > Hippichthys cyanospilos. The sequence goes on from NC_142381.1 coordinate 7,733,486, forward strand.
ATTTCCTCATCACAAACTAAATCACAACTCAAACAACTACATCTCTATATCAGTAGCATGAAGCATCATTATATGGAACTTTTTAGTACTGCACGTTGAAACAAAAGGGCTGGTCCAGCAAGACAGGCAAAAAGTGAAAAAAATAAATACAATAAAAGATGTGAGATAAAAAAAAAAAAAAAAAAAAAAACTTTTAGCCAATCTGACAATAGTAATGCATGTCCATGCCACGTTTAACATCTAAAGTCACAGTCTTTACTAACAATACAGTTTTCCAACTTGGAGCACAGAAAAAAATCAAACAAGCGTGTGAAACACCAACAATATTGTTGTTTTTTTGTTTTTCTTCTTCCCAACAGCCAATCAGATGTCAGGTTTCTTCATTTCCGACCATCTGTAGTTAACTGTCAAGAACACTTAAAGAAGACATGTAATGGAAAAACTGACTTTTGAATAGCTCGGTCTCTGGAGTGCCTGCTCGTGTAAAATATAAATGTTTTATTATTTTTTGCTGCAAATAATGATCAGAATGTTCCTAGATTATAAAGTAATACCATGGCTAATTTACATAATCCTGCCGTTACAGAGTTTCGCTGCCCGTGATTTAGGCTAGCTGCCATAATTGAGCAACGGCCATAATCCAGTTGCCAGACTACAAGGAATCATGTCAAAACCAAAAGGTAAGCAGAGCTGCAGTTTTAGCGCACATTTGCATTAGCTACCATGGTAATTGCCATTAGATTCTGATAACCAGAACATTTGCTGTATGAAAATGTGTCCCTATGTGAGTGTCTGGGCCAATTTAAACAATTGTGCCCTCCATCCATTGTTTTTCTTTTTTTTTTGTTACCTATGTCTTGGCCCCCTCATAACCAAGCTATTCCCAATCAGTGTGACCGATGTCGAATGTGCAGTAATGCTTCATGGATTTTAGCCCATGAATCCCAAAAAGCTTTTATGAAGCCATCTGGGAACCGCTTTAAATCGTGAGAAAATTGCACGATATGTCTCCTTTAAGTGGACCAACTTTCTTACTCTCCCATAACTCAAGTTGCAGTGCTTAATCACACATTGGAATGCTTTGATATATGTATCACTATATACATTGCAGAGTCTGCAGGAAAAAAAACAAACCTGAATTTATTATCAGTCATAATTGTAACAGTGGCTTATGAGAGCATGTGCTTTCATGACAATGGAATCATTCACAGTTCAGAGATTTATGATCCCTTTTACACAAATTTAATCCCTTTAATATATACTGTATCAATCAAAAAATAATTTCCCTGTTCAACAGGCTTGGCACACCTAGCAAAGTCATCAGTAGATTTTGGTCTTCATTGTTGTGTTGCTATTTTTTTTCTCAAAATATAAGTAGCTACTGTATTGTTGAGTGGTTTTAATCCCTGGCAATATTTACTGTACGTTTTTAAAAAATAATACTTCAGTCGTCCACATACAGTACATCGATATCACACATGAGATGGGAAATGTGCTTAAGAACCTTTTTTGAAGCCCCTGTTGACCTCCTCGTGAAGCAAAAACAAATTATGCCACCTTAAAACTAAAAAAAAAGAACTGTCCTCAACCTCCTGTTATATTGTCGGTAATTTGATTCATTTTACTATGAAAAAAATCTGTCCAATTTCTTAAAGTTTAAAAAAATAATTCAGTCAGTCCAGTTATTTTTCTTTTTATTTTAATTTTTTTATATTAATTATTCAAACAAGCGGTCACTTTAAACTGTGAGTATGCTTAGTGTTTCAAAGACAAACAATTCAGATTTTTTTTCAATCTCTTATTTGTTGTTATTCTATTGTTATTTTTATTATTTTTTACACTATATATTTTTTAAAAGACTAAACACATGGGTCACATTGACCTGTGAACATTTTGGTCTCTCAAATTAAGCAAACAAAAGATAATATTGTTCTCTCCCCCATTTTTCAAATAATTCCCAAAATATGGTATATCAAAACCCTCTTGAAAATGTTTAATTCTTAAATATGCAGCTAGTCTCATTGGCAGATTCACAAATGTAACAGGAGGATTAGGAGTATTTCATAGGCCAAAGTGTCAAATAATAAAATAAATTAAAATAAAAATCTACGACTGCTACTGCTAATTCTACAAACTACACTACAACTACCACTCAGCATTAAACGACTGGTTTCAATTTCAACAACTGCCAGAATGATAACAAACACCAGCCACGAGAGAGGTAAAGGGGCTTCTTTTTGTTAACTGAATTGCTGTTTGAGGCTGAGGCGGACCTCTGCCCAAACCACATTGCCATGTGATGCACCAGTGATGTTGGCGGTGGTGAGGAAGCCCCGCCCCCCACCCTCCCTAGGGTGAGACCCCCCCCCCACCCAACTTGGCTTCTTATGTATAAGCGTTGAGCCGTTCCTTTGAGCGAGTGGAGTGGATGTCGTGAAGCTCCTGCTCCTCCTTGGACTTGATGTCCTCATACTTTTGCATGCGGCACGCATCCTTAACGTAAGCCCAGTTTGCCGACAGAACCATCAAGTAGTGGATCTGGAGTGATATACACGGCAGAAAGAGAACATCCATGGTTTTAGGACAGAAAAAACAAACAGCCTAATGTCCATTTACTTCCGATTTACTGGGAGAGCCGTCTAACACAGGTACAGGCATACCGATAATGAATTATTGAATGTTCTTTATTTATCCCATGGTGTGGGATGTGTTAAGAATATTTTTTTCCTCCCCACTAAAATATATTAGAGGTCAACAATTATGAATTCAAGAAAATAAATACAAGAGTCCAAATGGAATATATGAGGCGTGTGTGAAAAGTTTTAAACATTGTGTATAAAAAGCTTGAAACCAAATAAAAAAAATGCTTCAGTGTCACTGCGGGGAAAACAATCAAGGCCTACACTTATAAAAAATGCAAATGAGTAATATTACAAGAATAAAGTGACTTTTTGAAAATAGCTTTTGAACCGGGTATTCTACATATTATCTCACCCTTACATCGAGTAATTAGCTCAAAATGTATTTTGTGTGGTTAAGGAAAAATAACACAAGATTAGTTGACTCATTTTGCAAGCCCTGATATAAAATGATGCTCTGATCATGTTTGTTGACTCTTTTGTACTTCACTTCCACAAAAGTCCAGCGCGTGGCAGCATGATGCAGGCTGTATTCTTGTAACTCGTTTCCATAGCAACGCAGCGCAGTGAATCATCGAACTGCAGTGACTGTCATTTAACAGTCTATTTACATGCACGTTATTTTCACTTATGGTGATTTTTTTTGGTAACTGGGCTAATAGTCTCCACATTTATTGTGTTTAGTATATTGGATTTGCTTTGCGATATCTTGAGTATGCATTTCAGACGTTACATTGGTGATTTTTTTTTCAGCCAGTCTCATCCCTAATTAATTAATTTCTTCATAGAAAAGTTGGATGCCTAATAAAATTTTCATCAGAATCATTAAAACTTTCTTCAACCGATAAAATAGCCTCTCTGAAATGATTGTGCGGTATACAGTAGGCGCAACCATCACGTTTCCTTTCTTCTCACTGTTTCCATGACGACACCATGACATGCCAGGCCTCCTCCAAAAGAAGGGAGGGGAGGGAAGCCGACAAACGTTGTCGTTTCACTGCGCAAAAATGCCTTCTCGCAGATTAACGGTGGTCTGCTGCCCTAAACTGCCCACCACCCACAACAAAGAAATTTGCTCCCTAGTTACCGTCGTTAAAAAAGATGGATTTAAAAAAAAAAAAAAGATGCCAACTGCAAGGTTAGATGATTGTACATTCATGATTTCCAAATGGCGTCTCACGCACCATAGCGATGACAGCGGCTCCTGCTCCGGCGAGGGCACAGATGAACAGGTGGAATGTCATGTCCAGCTGTAGCAAGAACATCAACGACAACAAGAACGGTTACCTGCAGTCATTGATTCGTTTTTGTTTTTGTTTTTTTACTTATGCACGTTGCTTTACTTTGCAATCACTTTGTTGGGATAATGAAATAAAGTTGCTCTACGTTCTTGTTCGAATAAAAATATCTGCATTTCAACAGACATGCTGTGATTGCCACATCATCGTGGTTATATTGTGTTTCAATTGGAAAGAGCCACTCTATCAGGATCAAAAGTAAACATATTAACTCATAAAAGGGGGTCATAAATGTCATTCATGCACAATACTTGGTGGTTTCTTGCTACCATTCAAAACAAGAGTTTTCTACTGAGTAACCTGCTCACCTCATTGGATTCGCACATCTTGTAGAACTTCTCAGATCCGGCACACACTGTCTTGGCTTCATTAATAGCCACAATACCTGCAATTTAATTATTATACATTATTGTACTACAAACGAGGCTCCGTTGACAATGACAAGTTGACCACCTTGCAGCTAATTGGATGGTACTAATTCCAAAGGATTTAGCTAAATGAGCCATTTAATGTTTTGACGGGATTGGCCATCCCTACCGTATTGGCGCGGATCCAGGCAGAGCGAGGTGCCCTCCAGCACAGTGGCGTTTTGGCAAATGCTCCAGATGTTGAAGTAGATGAAGACAGGCAGGGAGGTAAATGCAGTCACGCCCAGCCAGGCCAGCATGAAGATGTACGTCAGCATGATGAACTGAAACAAAACAATAGTTGTTCAGGCTAATACACAATCTAAATATTGTGTTTATATGCACTAAAACTGTTCAGTCTTCCATCAAAGTCAATAATGCCTCCTAATTCATTAAACCCTTAGAAGAGTCGAGACGTTTCGATTGGACAATTTTGTGGCATCTTAAGGTAGTTCATTAACTGCACCAAAAAAAAAAAAAACTACTCAAAGGCAAATTTCACAGAAATAATGCGAATTTGTGAAGATCTCACTGCAAATTGCGGTGACTGGACATCAGAGAACATTGATTACGTTGTGAAACACATTTAGTATCAGACTACGACATCATTGGCCTGGTCGTGTTCTTAAGTGTCTTTTGTTTAGTTTTGATTTGTTTCGTGCCTAGAATGTTATGCATCACAGCATTAAAACCATTGCTTTTATTTGAAGTTGCTGTGGAAAAAGATTTCGAAGTGAAAGCTTTTATCCCTGCATTTCCCCCCAAAAATCAAAACAAAACAAAACAAAAAGAAAAATTAGCTCTATGTATACAATGCAGTTTAATGATGAATCTCCCACATAGGATAAGGTTTATATCTATCTATCTGAATAACATTTGTGCTAAACCTTTCTTAGCATTAGTACAAATATCATGTTAGTGCTAGCTACGCCATCTTGAAAAACAATCTGATTGGCCAATGAGCACTTCCTCCGCCTCCCATGCAGCGAGCGGCAGATGGCAAGCTAATTTCACGGCTGACATAATCTTGTTATGTGCCGGCTCCACGATATGACATTTTTCATTATTGTCACAGCCTGGTAATTGAATGATTTGCACTGAAATGTAATTATAGAGCCCAAATGCGTTTAATATTGATGTGACGTTATTTTGTTCATATTTGCTCATTTTCACGTGGATCTGAGGGATAATCTGCAAACTTTATCCAGTTAGCATAATTATTAGCACAGATCCGAATGCTCTCAATCAGAAAAAACATGATGTGACCACATGAGAGCGGGTAAAGCCCGCTGAGAATCACTCATATTGATTAAATTAAGAATTTATTTGAATAAATGGTACTTAGCAGTGCATAACTGCATATATATTTATTTCTTTTTTTTTTTCCCCCTGGACTTAATTATAAGTGTGATGCCAACCAATTTCAGTTTTCTGTGCAAAATATGTAAAATTGTAGCGGCTTACACTCAGCACTCATTCAAGTACTGCACTTTCCCCCTTTATAATGACCATGAACTTACTCAACTCAGTACCAATGGCAGCGCGACAACTACAAAATGTATTTGATAGAACAAAAATGGTTAAATTAACTATAAATAGCATTTTTTAAAATGAGATTTATGATTAAATAATTCGTTAATTTATGATAAATATGTCATCGTTTGTGTAATTGAGTATTTGGTGAATGGCTTCATAAGGAAAAAACAATAATCAATTTTATACATGGATTAATTTGATTAGGTTGATTAGCCACACTTACATTAAATAATATTTAATCAATAAGTCAAGTTTATTAGTATAGCCCTGAATCACCAGTCTCAGAAACTCAGAAGTTCCCAGAACTATATACTAGTATTGCAAATTTATTACTTCATTATCAACACATTCACTGCCAGCCCAGTTAAGAAGGATTTTGGACTTGAAATGTTTTGAGTTAAAATGAGCTATATTCCGTATTTTCCACACCCATTTTTTCGACTATTTGCCGAAACCCACCCAAGCGCTGACGCAGCGTCCACAGGTTGTGATCTTGAAGTCTCCGTAGAGGTCTTTGATGGCCCCGCTGGTGAAGAAGCCCTCCACCATCAGCAGGATGCCGTAGACGAAGAAAGCCGAGGCCACACCATAGATCACATATTTGATGATATCAATCCTAGAAAATTGAAAAAATGTAATCGCTGAAAAATGCACGTCCCAAGTCAGTTTTTACATGTGCATATTTATTTATTACATACCAGAGAAATGTACACATACTACACGTTGGCTCAGGATTGCTTAATTATTAAAATAGTTGTCCATTAATTTGATAACTGATTGCTGATCAACTGATTCCTTTTTACATCTCGAGTGTAGTATCAATAGCATGTAGGAATTCAGAAGTCATAGTTTGAACAGTACAAATTACCATACTGTAAGGACAGTAACACCACTAATAGTTCCGTAACTGTGTGACGTAATTTCAAACAAGTGATGTCTGCTAGCTAGAGAAGCACTGTTTATTTACGGAGTATAAGCCAGTTCCACTTCCTGCACTTTATCTAAGAGGTTCCCAGAACGATGCTTTTATACTCACATTGTGAAGACGTCCAGTGCGTCCACAGGGCTGCGCACCACTTCAAAATAATTCTGCAGGATGGTGACGGTTCCGGAAAGAGCCTCGTGGCCGCAGCCGCAAAACAGGGCCACCCCGGCGTAAAGCAATATGGTGGCGATGAGCGACGGGTAGGGGATTCCACCCAGGCATTTGATGCAGCACTCCAGGCACCCTAAACACACCAAAAAAGAAGGAGGGAGGTCACTCAAAAAGGGCTAAAAGAACAGGCGACGCTGTAGCTTCACTCTGACAGTACAACATGATTTGGCCATTTACAATCTCCCAAATTTAAAGCCCTGTCGGCGGGCATCCACGCACAACAGAAAAAATCCATCAAGTGGACGGGGAAAGTAGGCCACAGTTCATTTTGTGGCTGATATATGAGTGCTGACAAGTGTATTCTCCTACTATCAAGAGTCTTTAAAGCCACACACCATTCACCAGCCAGCCTCAGATTTTCTCTCCGCATTTTGGCTTTGCGCCTTCAATTTGTTCTGTCGGTTGTCCTTACAGACCAGGCTGACCTTTTATCCCATTGCTTGAGATTTAAATTGCGATTACCTTTAACCCCATGATTCTTGGAGGCCAAAGCTTTCCTGGAGTATACGCTGTCAGGTTATAAGCGTGCTTAAGCACTACTTTGCCACAAATTCAATCCCCCCTCCTCTAGCACCTGGGCAAGTCTGACAATACTTGTTAGTCGTCTGGATACCGTTTCTTTCTTTTAATTCTTAGGGATATAAATTTGTAAACTGGCATGCATGTGCTTAGTGTAGAAACTGGCATAGCTTTTTCATACGAGGGAGAGTCTAGTTGACTCTTTTTAGGAATTTGGCAGAATGTGCTAATGGATGTTTTGGACTGAGACTGTTTTTTTATTTTATATGCCCTTAGCACACCTGACAATTTGGTGACAGAACAACATGTTCTCTTGGATTGTTTTCAGCAGCAGGTGCTGGGGAACTGTGGCAGTGTAAACAAATGACATTTGACCGCAGTTAAGTGCTAAACAATAAAAATATATTTGTTTCTTTTCAAGGGGACGTAGGTTTAGTTTATTTGAAGGAGTGGTGCAGGGCTGAACATTTTTAGGAACAATTTGAATGTGATTTTCCTAACAGTTATTGCAACCATCCCAACATTCCAAACTATTGCTCTAATACTGTAATGCAAGGACACTAAAGAGGATGTAAGCGAGGTAGTCGTTTTTAATGGTTTTTAAAAATTTCAAGTACTGCAGAGCTACTGCGCTACTTGCCATGACGTATAAATCCTCACCTTTCTCATATTTTTGAAAACATCAACAGCCCTGCGGGCTGCCGTTGTACATCTGCTTTCAAAAACAGCCAAGTGCAAGCGTGATGCTGCCAAACACAACCATATGTATCTGTTTTGTGTCCCTTTTAGCATAAAACAATGTGTTTAAAACACACAAGATCTACAGCTGTTTCTTTTCGCTTGTGTTTTTATTTTTGGATGGAAAAACAAACAAAAATAATTGGTTTGGGCAATTGGAGGACACATGGACTCGGCTGTCAGGATAGTGCTTCGGTGGGGTTTATTTCCTGCGCAAGGCGTTATCAGCTCTCGGGGTCTATTATCAGTGGGCTGCAATGAATTAACAAAGCTGTCTATTGACTCCGCACACTTCCCTCGTGGGATCAATACCTGGAATACAAATGTTGACCTGATTCTCACTGTTTGAAAGATTCCCCGCATTGTCAATCAAGGATTCCAGCTCTCAGAGTCTCTTTTTCTAAAGTCATCATTGTCCTCATCCCACTCCTGCTCTTCTCTCTCAACTCGTCACTCCTAATTCTGCCACGGGTGGGAGCAGAATATCAAGTAGCTGCTGTTGGCCCAGCGCCAGGTTGGCCCGGATTATCTTCATGCACGCCTACTGTACTGTAGCGCCTCCGTTGTTGGGCGCTGTGTGTTGGATGCGCCTTTTTTTGGTTGCATTATTTTTAGGCCTTTCTCCAGGCAAAATGTTTCACTGTGCAACAACCTAAAAACTACAGCTTCTAAACTAATTTACGCCCAGAAAGTATTATTGTATGTCAGATTTGCATGTGTTGTAAACATCCATAAGAGTTCAAGGAATTGTATTAAAACCATCAGTGAATTTATTGTAATATTGATCAATCATTGTTTCAATCATTAATACCAGGAAATGAGATTGGGCGTATGCTATTGCTTCTGATCTCCCTGTGTGGAAAAACATGGATGGTATGTAGACTAACCCGAACCCTAACCCTAACCCTAACCCCTAACCCTAACACTCTATTTGTTCTTAGGTGTGTTTGTGAGGATGAATGGTTGTTTGTCTTTGTGCGCCCTGCTATTGGTTGACAACCAATTTCGGGTGTACCTTGCCCATTGCACGAAGATGGCTGGGATAGGCTCCAGCACATGAGCGATCCTTTTGAGGGTAAGTGATCAAAGTAATGGATCAATGAATTAAACAATTATTTTACAAACTAAATAAATATAGCATGTTTTAAAAGTTAACAAATTCATTGAATTAAGAAGATCTTTTATTAATATAATAAATATTACAGGTCTGTTGATTTTGGAAATGCTTGGCAAATTAAAGAATGGAACCCCTCTGCCATAAGACCAACCCCTATGGCTATAGTAATGTCAAAGCAAGGTATGTCTGCAGTAAAACTATGTGGCAAGAAGACATAAGGTGCACCGTGCTCGTTGAAGGTCTCAGCCGTAGCAAAAATGTCACAAGTGCAATTTAGTACCACAAAGCGGCCAATAAATGACCTTTTAGCATGGGGCAGAACAAGCCTAATAAGACTTTATGTCACGCTGTCATGGCTTTATGATCTTAGTGAGAGTTTAAAGCTTCTCAATGTACTGGTGTATTGTCAAAAATCGATGGCTACGGTGACACCTCGTCAACAATCTACTGATGCTCGACAGCTGTGACCATGCAGCAGCATAAAATGGCGGAGCTGGGGGCTGCTGCTGGATGCGGAATCCATAATTTTAGTCGGTGCTTGCAAGTGTAGAGCATCCCACATTTATTATTGATGCTGAAAATGACGTTACCTAGAGGAGCCTAGAAGAAGCTCACATTCTTAAAGTGAAAACTGAGGGAAGGAAAGAAGCAAACAAGGCTGGTCTGAGTTAGACGGAAGGCTGACAAGTACGAGGTTTAAAGTATGGTCGGCAGGATTTAAGGATGCATAAAGACTTGTGTGATGAGAGGGAAGCAAGGAAGAAACTAATGAAGGAAGAAAGAAAAAAAAATATGTCCAGGTGAAGGAAGGGAGGAAGGATGAATGAAAAATGTGTTATGAAGGAAAGAAATAATGCATAAGGGATATAAGGAATGAAAGAAAAGTGTTTCTGAGGGAAAGGCCTAAAAGTGTCAAGTTCACAAAACCCTGTATACTGTGTTTTTTCGAGTTTCTCAGTCTGCAACACACCTGCTTCTACTGATTTGAAGTGAATCCAGGGTATTGCAAAGGGAAACTTGGGAAATATGCAGGACACATATGAAATAATATGGGATTAGGTCAAATTATTTTGTGGAAAAATATCAAATAAATTGCTGCAAATGCATAATTTTTGATAGGCGCAAATTATGGGCATTTTGAAAACTTAACTGAATGATTTAAACAATATATGCAAATTTGCAAAGTAAGCCATGACAGTAAAACCTACCTACATACCCAATGCGACTTGGTGACCTCTCCAGTCAAACAGACAGCGTTTTTTTTTTTCCAAAAAAAAAGCTCCCAAGAGCCCTCCCATGCACCTCCCACTTCTCCTCCATCTGTCTGTGTCATGTCCGACAGGCAAAAGGGACATCCATCCATCCATCCATCCATCCATCCATCCATCCATCCATCCATCCATCCATCCATCCATCCATCCATCTATCCATCCAATGTCGCTGAGTACTGACGAGTTGAATTCTTAGCCAAGTGTTTCTTGTTCAGTGATCATTTTCCCATTAAAAAAATCAATAAAATAAAATGAGAGGGATGTCCTCACATATGTGAGATACTATATTTACAAACACACTAATAATGCTATTCTTTTGGACAAAACACCTAAGTGATGCTAAATTTTTGAATATTAGTGTGTTCGCCAAAGTGATAATTAAAAAATGACATCGTTTTATATAGACTAAATTTCATTTGTGGAAAAACGTCCATCTCCTCCTTTGCATTTCCATCCTACCAAACAATCGAAGTATTTTCCCTCTAATCCTGCTCAACTAACTCAATGCACAAGAAGCAGCAATTTCAACATCAATCGCGACAAAGCAACTGCCCATGGTGTTATCGATCGCTCATATCATGTTTTCAGTGGCAAAGGGGCAAGGCCACACCCTGTAATGGCTCCATGGGGTTGCATTCAATTAAGTGCCATTCATTCCCATTGATCGTGATTCACTGAATTCAACTCTATTCTTCACATTTAGCTTCTACCAGTAGATCCTGGAGTGAACTCTGACAAAACATATTAATAAATAAACTCCTCAGCAGTCATGCTGAGAATCCTCCATCGCTCACAGGAAGACAAGTGAAGAGTAAAGAAAAAAATAAAGAGAGAAAAAGCGACGAAGGCTGAGCGGTGCTTTTATGCCCCGAGGGGGACCGTGCTATGCGGCTAATGCGTCTCACTCACTTTATTGTCCCACTGAATTTGTTGACGTACACTAAGTGGGTCACGGCTCTCAAGGCCTCAGCGCAGATTTGGCGCTGGCGTCGTCATGGCGACCATAGTGGTTGATTAAACATGCGAGGATGAAGAGAAAGAGGTGGTAGCTGGAAAACACGGTTGCCTCCAGGGGAGGGGGGCTGCACGTTAAAGCAAAAGGACGACGCCCCACTTCTCTCTAGTTTGACAGCATCGTTGTAACTCAAGCTACTGAAAGCTGATAGTTACAGGAAATAATACATATCAAAGTAAGCAAATGAGATCACTTCACTTCTAAATGTTTGTTGCAGTAAGCTTTTTTTTTGTTTTTTGGGCCATTTTGCTTGTGGAACTTTAACTCACTGCCAGCAGTTAAAATGGATTTTTGACTTAGATGGCAATCAGTGCCAGTGAATGACTCAACTTATTTGCTTCCAGCTCAGTAAAAACGGATGGTTGACCTTTATTGCTGTCAATTGCAGTTATTTTTTTTTAAATAAAGGAACACTATTTCTTTTAATATATTAACATGTCAACAACTAGAATAGAAACTCTAAGCTTAGTTATTTGATTAGGTATTGTAAACATAAATGACTAGGTGAACCATTTATTGATAATTCATTATTATTCTTCCTGGTTAGCTTTTTTATCTTGATAGGAAGCTCCTGTCATGTAGACATGTGCTGTAATTAATGTTTAATGCATTGACTAACTTTTATGTCCAATTGCATTTGAATGCACCATTAATAGGGAGTCGCGAGGAGGAGGATGTGAACAATAAATGCTTAATAAATGTTTGTTTTTTTTGAAAAGGAAGAAAAATTGCCTAGCAAGTGACGCCCCTCTCTGTCTCGTGTGTGTTCATGTGACATTCAAACAGATGCTTGCTGGCAGCGGGTTTTTTTCATCACAACAACGCCATTCTTGGTTTTAATCGTCTTTCAAACAAAAATCATAAATAGACTTTTTGCCATTTTTGCAAAAACTCTTTGGTGGCCAAAAACTTGATGCGCCCCTAATGTTTAGTAACTCGAGTCAAAATGGACACTGGTCCCTTGAAGCCTCTCAGCAAAAGGTCCTCGTTGTACTGAGTAAATGTGCAAAAAATGAGTTTGAAAAAAGTGTTAAGGCTGTAAATACGAAATTTTAACTGTAACTGTCACCGTTTTTTAAGACCCAAGACATCATTGCTTGCTGTCACATGCTGTCACTCTTTTTATATTTTCACTGGCCTTTTACCGTGGTAATTCGTTAGTTCGATCAGTCACCCATTTGTTTGATGTTGGACAAGTCGGACATTAATGGTTAGGCTCATTCGGCCTCGGTGGCGGTCCGCGCGCTACAGCATCGCAAGGTGGGTGATGCGTAATTAAATATGAATGATGGAACAGAAGGGCAAGTGGAGTCTTGCAGAGAAGATTCTTGGCTCAATAGACACTAACAGGTGTTCAATTCTCACTTTTTCCATTGGGCTAAATAATACTCTATGTCGCCTCAAACAAAGTGTCATGCCTCCCCCAGCTTATTATCACTGTTCATTATTCTCACTGTGCTGTGGTCAATGAATCTAAATCAGCTCGCAATGTAATCTTGTTGAGTTGTTTGTGCAGTCGAGTGCAAAGTAGCGACACGTTTGCTTGGCAGCTGAGTGGGCAAAATGTCCACCTTCTGCTTGTGACTCATAAACTCCAAATGTGAGGAATGTGACTTTTTGAAATACTTTAAGGCCAAATCCAAGTTCAATAGGCTTGATTGCAAATGACATCATATTTTAGAATTAAAATGCACAAGGTCTGATCTTTCAAACCTTTAGACGGTGGATGAAGATGAGATTTTAGGCACAAAATTCCAACATGGTTCAATCGACAAACACCACATGAAACAGCTGTTGGCTGACATGTAGAGGCTTGAAAATGTCTGGAAAGAAAGCAGTTTGAGTTTACATGCTAGATGCCAAACGACAGCTTTCACTGTGGTGTGGTCCAGCTAATGAATCTTGTGTTGCTAATTTTCCCAAAAAATAAACACAGTTATCATTTGAGGACTTTTAGCCCGTTTTTAGTACTTGTCCGAAATGTATTTCCTTTTAACGACCATTGCCTCGTTTTAGCTGAGGCATTGTTAAAATATTGTCCCTGCACGTCTTCTTTGTTGCATTACTATCCCTGTGCTTCCTACCCGTGTAAAATAATGTTTTAAGAAACGACCGGTACACTTGAACTTCATTTCAATCAATGAAATGTGAAGAGCACATCAAGCTTGTTTTGGTGACATTTGTCACCCTAATTCCCTGCTGCTTCCAAGCTTGAAACATCAATATTTTCTGTAACCACGATACATCTGTTAAGGATGTTTGAAGGATGATGAAGATTTGGCTTGTAAAAGTACACTTTTAAGTCCTTTCTGCTCTCATTTTTGTCTGAAGGCAATATGGCCACCTTACAAGGACAATGCATTGCTCTAAAATGCGGAATATGCATCAACCCTATTGATATAAGTATGCGTATTTGTCAGCTAGTTAGTTGGTTAGCTAGCTAGTTTGTTAGCTAGTTAACTTGCTAGCTTGCCCACACAAAATGTCAAATTTCTTCAAACCAGATTTAATGAAGTTGTTAATCGAAACAGAAAATGTCATTCAGTGGCGTAAGACCTTTGCCAAGTAGAGGTAATGTTGAAATAAAATAAAACAAAATCAGTAGTATTTAGCATCTCCTACTCAAGTAATCTAGTGATGCAAGAGAAGCTGATAAAGAACAGGTGTAAAGTATTTATATTTTATTACTTACAGCCACCGATCGCACCAGATCCACTACAAGGGCTATACCATACAAGAAAAGGGATATGTTGCCACCCCCCCCCCAAAAAAAAAAAAAAAAAGAATGGACATGACTCAAAGAAATGCATGGATGCCTCTTTTGGTCCGATGAGCATTTGTGTTGGAGGCAAAGGCTTTGCTGAATAGCAGTGCGAGGCCTCAGCTTGCACTTAAGAATCGTGACAAGCAAGTGAGCCAAGTCGAGCTTTCTTGCCCTTGCCTGAAGTAGTGTATGAGAAAATCCAGAAGATGCCAGGTACATCATGGTCATCTATGACTTTCTAGTTCTGTTCCATTCTCGTCGCATTCATTCTTTCCTTTCCACCTTCTACTGACATGTCGTGAGTGAGGGGGTGATGACGGTGATGGTAATGACTACTGTTGGCCAGCGCCATGGCAACAGTTCAATTTCCCATTTTAGAGCTGAATGGAGGCTCTAAAGATACACAGAGAAGCTGTGTAGAAAGAGCTACAAAGGAAAGTCTTGTGGGAAGGAGACTCTTTCATGGATAGGTTCTAAAATGAGTCAATCCCAACGCCCATTCATAAACGTCATCATTTCATGATCATCACATTTCAAAGTCCAAGCATCATGCAAAAACAATTTACTCGTTTCCTACTGAGGTTCATTTGGGCGAACTTCAAAGTGTTTTTGTTCATTCGCGAGTTTGGGTATTCGAGACTTTTTTCTTCTGCTTTTTTTGTCAGGACTATAATCATGGACCACCCTGATTTGGGGGCCATTTTGGTTTTATTTCTTCTAATTTTCTAGATGATGTTTCAGAGCCTTTAAATACATTTCCATGATGATGTGTTGTGCAAAATTTGGGGCCACCAAATTTTCCCCACACAATGTGAGTGAATCATGCAGTTGAATATTGATATTTCAAAACTTCACTGTAAATTGTTATACATAGCTAAAAAGTAAACAAGTGTGGAAAAAAAAAATCTGAAGCTGTACCCAATCATTTGGGTCCTGTATGTGACACTGCCAATGTTACTCAATATCCCCCCTCAAAAATTAAATGCATAACAAAATTGTCTTTGACAACACTTTTACCGATCAGCACAAAATTGTTTATACATGGAAAAATTAGCTTCCTGTTCAGACTAATTCCTGGTAGTGGTTCCGTCCAATCAGATGTGAATATCCTAGAGTTAAAAGGGGTCGGAAGATGCTACCAAAAGGGGTTTCATTTTTTTTTTCTATGCTTAAATCATCTAAATCCCAATTTGTTGGAGTGTCACCACTTGAAACCACAAAGAATCAATCTATAAATCTAAAAAAAAAATAATCGTGTCTTGACTCATTCATGTAGCGGTTTTCAGTATTAAGAAGTAAAGTACAGTGGTATTTTGACTTCTTCATTATTCGAGTTGGGCCGTTGCTTGATCAAATTCTTTGGAGGCTTTTTCTTGCGAGGAAAATTTTGAGGGACAGGCAAACTTTGGATAAATTGCTAAAGTGATGACGAAAAGAGCAATTAAGGTACTGTAATGGCTGCTTATGTGGGCAACGAGAGCCACAATCACAGATGGAGTTTATTAATTGAACAGGACTAACAAATAGTGTTGTCAGGTGATTCTTTTTTTTTTTATTATGAATCGCAAAATTGTCTGTATTTTATCGCAATTAATCACATTTTTCAAAAACCATACTCTTTTGTAACAATGAGTTACGAGTACGAGTAAAATGTATGAACTCTTGAAATTAACCAAATAAAAAATACTGGTGCTTTGTGTCAAAAAATGTTGTAATATCTTTCTCTGGCCCTTCAGTACGATTAATTTCCTGTAAAAGACAACTTTTAAACAAAACTACCAAATCTGACTCATCATTCCAGTCATTTGTTTTGTACTCTTCTCACTGAAACAATACTCCAAATTTCTCTTTATAGGTTTATTTCTGCCAAGGCAGTGTGGATGTAATTTTCCTTGCGATGTTACAATAAAGACATAAATCTAATGTCTGAACTTGAATTTCCAAGTGTGCATTTTTTTCCCATGAGCCCTCAAGAAAATGTCTAAAATGTCCATCTTATTCTTGTTTTTGTCAGTGACCCACCTCTAAATTTGGTTGCAAAGTTAGCAGATTTCAGCTGCCATAGGAAGTAAATACTGTAGACCTGAGTTAATTATTTTTATCGCTTTATAAAATTCCATTGCTGATGCTTTGTATTGACGACCCTAATCACAATACAAACATAAACTGAGAACTGCTTAAAGGAGATACTGTTAGCCATAACTAAGCTTCAGATGCTTCCAGCAACACCAAGTGCTAACCTTACGTCCCTCAGTAGGTCACACCTCTTAAATGCCACAACCAACACATGAATACATAATGCACATATGAGAAGCACTTTATTCATATGTGGTATGTTTTATGATGTTTTTATGTGAGACAGTGTTTTTCTTTTTTTGTATTTTTGGATGATGGGGGCTGGATTGGATCAATGGTATTTAATTTGATTTTGGGAGAATAAATCGAATTTCAACACTTGTCCGCCGTATAAATGAAACTCAAGGTGCCACTGCACAGCAAATACTTAATACATAGTAAGCATTTGTTGCAGTCTGATGAATTAAAAGATGGAGGCTTGTTCATACATACATACAGTAGACGCCTCAACAACCAAACAAAGGCAGTTCAGCTCAAACCCCCTAAATCCACCCCCACCCCTTTGGGTCACACCCCTCCGACGACCCAAACACAAGACACGCAGCCGTGCACACTCCAGTCGAGAGCGCCCTCTCAACGGACAAAAGAAGTGCGCTAATAGCTTCTCCTCATATACAATTCCACATATTTATTATAAATATTGAGAAACAACTCACCCTTCTGGGTCTGTCCCTCGTCCATGTCTTCTTCCATCGTGTTTGTTGTGTTTTAAAGCAGCCAAAAAGACACCTCTATGTCTATTTCAGTGTCTTTGATTGTTTTACGTCAAATGCTTTCGTCCACAAAATTCTGTCCTAGTAGTGATGGGATTCCAGGGAATGCTGTCAGCTCTCTCAAGCATCCGTCTTTGTGGTGCTGTCCATTGCACACTGCCGAGACAAGTGCTGAAAAGCCCTCCTTGGTCCCTAGTGGAGGAGGAGGTGGGGTGGAGGCGGTTGTGTGTTAGGGGGGCTGTGTGGAGCAAATGGTGGTCTCAAAAGCGCATGTGTGGTGGGGGAAGGGGTTGGGCGAGTGCTCGGCAAAGCAGGTGAAATGCGTGATGGGAACACTGCGACGAGCGTCTAGACCAGACTCATGTTTTAAAAAACACCCCCCGCCCCCCGCCCAGAATAGTCCAATCCCACTGCCCCCAAACCGAGCCACTCGGTCCGTTGCATTAATGCAGCGACACCCTTTAAAAAAAAAGAGGGGTGGGGGTTGAAGGGGAACATCTGATTTCTAAATGGGATTCTGCCTAATCGTATTAGTCGTACACATTGTATTGTAAAGGCGCTGATGACGCGTCGCCACATTGTGATCTTTTCCATGCAGGCATTTTCCATAATTCCCTGTCCCAATTCTATGAAAACTGACATTTTATATTCAGTCATCACTACCAGGAAGATTCAATTATGTTTTGTGTTTCATTATTTGGGGATTTCTTTAGAGCCTTTCAGACTTGAACCAACTCAAGAACATCATGATGTTCCTTGTGAGTTTGAGTACTGCCTCTTTCACTCACAAAAAAAAAATGTTCTGGATCAGGAAGGTTCAGTTAGGGTCTTCCTGAGTACCACCAAAACACTCGGATCTTTGTCTACCTACCTGTAACGCAGAGTGGGGTGTGTTGTGCTAAATAATGCTGATGGGTTGATAGAAGTTTGTGGTGTGTTGTTTTGTGTAGGTGTGCTCTTTCCTCACTCTCGTCAGCTGCCATTACACCACTCAGCAGTTGTTTTCACTACTGTGGTCAGTTTAATATTTTGATAGAATGGAATGAGAGAAGAACTGATCGGTGGAGGTACAGACACTCTGGAGAACTTAACAGGAACAAGGAGATCCAACACCAATTTACTTTAGCTACATGGAATGATGAGGGCCAGAGCTGGGCATTCCCTCCGCCAAAGCTAAGAGTCGCTGCCAATGAGTTCCTTTGACAGTGCTTCCACTTTTTCGGCATGTGCTTTGTAAGGCAAAGTTCATAGACACATCTGAAAAGAAACCTGGAAAACATGCAGGAAAGCGGCCCCCGAGGACTAAGTTTGGACACCCCCGTCATAAGGCACTCTCTAAAAGTGTAGTTGGTTCCAAGATGGTTCCATTTTGTGTGTTTTTATAAGTATATTATGAGGAAATTATTTGACATCAAGGGGCTTTGAAATCATGACAAAATTTAGCATGGTTGTAAAAATGCATGTCTGCTCTCATTCTATTCAATTTTCATAGTAGTATTCCCGCAACATTTGATGATGGAAAGATGGATGGACAAACTATAGATAAATGAATATATGTGGAATTTGTATGAGTAAATTACATAAACAAATACTGAAAATTTCACACCCTAATCATCTGCAGTGTGGCTTTGCTTTTTTACTTAATTGCCAAGTGTGCTAATGCTATTCAGAAATGAGTGTCATTACTTATTAATGTCCAGAAGTCATGGTGAATCAATATTTAAATAGTCAATGTAACACACTGCAAGCGGAATAAATAATTCATTCATGGAGGACCTTCTTGATGGATTTATTTAATTACACAGCTTGAGTGGACTCACTTTAAATTTGTGTGTTGAATTTCTTTCTTCGCAGGATTATGCAAACACTGAGTTTTACTTTAACGTATATGGGTGTAAATCCACTCGTGATTGAGGATGTGTTCTATTTTGTACACTACAAAGTATACTGCTGGATAACTAATAGTTCTCAATTTTAGTTTTATGTGAGATGTTGACATTTTTTATCTTTTAGTAATATTTTAGTGATTTATGACTTCACCAATGCCAATTCCTATTTAATTTCTATTTGTATTTCCACATATCGTATTGTACTACAATAGCTAATGTTGAAACCAAAAAATACAAACCAATATGCCATTTTTATCAAAGACCCAAATAGTTATGACACTCATGTATGCTTTTCGGCCTGGATAACATGACTTTGGTAATCAGAGTGAGAGATTTGTGTGTGGAAGTGGGAGGAGGGGTCCTCACTCTTACATACGCCCCCACCTAGCGAGCATCCTACCTCCCTCAGTGCAGCAAGGCAAAATCAGCAGATGGCAGAACACTTTCTAAGGGCATTTCAGACATCTTCTGGCTGTTCCATTTACTGGCACACACAGCTAATGTTCGTTAGCACGTCCACACGCTTGAGTGAATCTTACGTGATGGCTGCAGCACACAGGCTTAAAAGAGGCTCACAGTAAGCTAATTACCGTCTGCAGTGTGGGGTTTTCTGCGTCGTCGCCATAGCAACCCAGCCTGAGTTAGCTGAGCTACACTGATGTGAAGGTTTCAACTTTTCAACCCGTTTTTTTTTCATTAATGGAAAAAAACTGTGCATATGTGTGGATGCGCGGCAAAAGACGATAAAAATTGAAGTAGGCTTTACGCTGCCATGGAAACAGGACAGCGACAGACATGCAGTTGTAAGACACTTCATTAACACGTCAATTTTGACATTTGTTGTAGGGAATGATGGCAATAGAAATACAGATGAAACCCTCACACTTCAATTGATTCTTTAGCCATCTGTCAATTTCTATTGACACAAAATGACGGTGAGGGACATTTTTTTTCTTTAAAAAAAAAAAAAAAACCCTTGGCAAACTTCAGCCCAAAAATACCGCCAGGTGGCACTAAAGTAAAAGTGAAGCATAAGCGCAGTGAACAACGTTATTAGACTGAGTGGATGTTTTATTTACAGGCTGCGCTGCAGTGATTGACCACATACTGTATACCTATCAGTGTTGCCATCTAGTGGTGCTTTTAACCCAAACAGGATGATGTCATGTCTGCAGCGAATAATATTGGTTAGTAGTCTAATCCACCAGTCAAAACATTTGCACTTGAAAGTACATTTCTTTTTACTTTTAACAATTGCCATAATAACAATGTAAATCATAACAATAAGAATGATAATAACGGTAACATTTTCCAAGAGATACACAAAATATTTATCTATGGAGCTGAGCAGAAAAATACCTCATGAGTGAATTAACGCTTAAGTATAAAGAAATATTGATATTTGGTCAAAAAAACGTTAATTAAAATAAAATGTTTTGTAGTTTTCACAGTTCAATCTTTTACCCAGATAACTTTTCACATTTTTCTATTGACTCAGTTTTTATTTTTGTGGTTCAAATGATGCTTTATGACATCGAAGGACTTTCGTTCACATTTTCAAGCGTTAACTCTCCTGGTTATGTTGTGGGTCAAATTGATCCATTTAAAAGTTGAAATAAATGTTGAATTAAGGCTTATTTATAAATGTATGCATATTTTACCTTCCAAAAAACAAAATGCAAAGTGTTAAATTAGAAAACCAGTGAAGCTGCTTAGTTTAGTTTGACAGTACTTGAACATCGCGCGGCAATAAATCTTAAAGGTTGATGATTTACTCTGAAACTGCAACCATACAGTGTTCGTTTCTCATGTTTGCACTCACAACAACAAATCTCACAAATGAGGGCTGTTATCTTGAAAAACTTAAAAATCATGTCACTGGTAATTCAAGGCATCTCTGGATTACGTTTTGCTTTTTTTCCCGGTAATTTTGGGGTGGGGGGTTGGTTGGTAACTTTACATGCAGCACATACTTGGATCTGCATTAAGTGATGTACGATTGGGCGATTTGCTTTCACCGAAACCAGTAAA
Organism: Hippichthys cyanospilos; assembly: GCF_059441005.1. Classification (NCBI taxonomy): domain Eukaryota; kingdom Metazoa; phylum Chordata; class Actinopteri; order Syngnathiformes; family Syngnathidae; genus Hippichthys; species Hippichthys cyanospilos. The sequence goes on from NC_142381.1 coordinate 7,754,715, forward strand.
AATAGGATCCATGTTGTCTTTGTAAAACTTTGCATACAGCAGGCTAATTTCAGAATTGTGTACTTAATCCTTGGGGGAACTTTAAAAAGATCTTGTAGGCAATTTATGTTATTAAGACACTTGGGAACTGTTTTGAATAGGGGGAGGGGAACAATGTTTCCTTTAACAGCTTTGTGGAAGTCTTCTGGCAGGCTGGTTCACTTTGATGGTCTTGTACGAGACAACAGTACCACTCAGTGGTGACTGGAGGAACAGCTCTAGAAAACAGGACATGAAGTCGTTGGAGGCAGAGTTCAAACTAAAGGTACTTACTTCTTTTTTGTTGTTTTTTTTTTGTACCTGTCATGAATAAAATTACAGTGCTTGGTATGATGTAGCTAAAACTTAAAAACTGATCATAAAGGTCTTAGTTATCTAGTTATCTAGTTCTTACGTGATATTTGACCATTTAATGGTATATTCATGATCACATTGACCAGTAAACATATATAAATTATTAGAGATATTTTAGGATTGCTTTTGTCATTTATTTTTCAGTTATTTTTTTAAACAGCATTAAAAAAGATTATCATAAACCAAGACCCATGATATACACATAACAAGAGTAATTGTCATTGTAAAAAAAAAAAATATATATATATATATATATATATATATATATATATATATATATATATATATATATATATATATACTTTGAAACTTTGAATTTCTAAAAGACAAAAAAATGTTGCAGTATTTCTTAATCCAAACACACATTTCAAGAGTAATGTAAGAAAAAATATGACATTGTTGCTGTTGGGCGGAAAGTTTCTATGTCCAAATAAGGTAAATTTCCTGTTTTCCCAGTTCCCACTTCTTTATTTTAAACCCAATATTATTAAGTTTTGTTTAATCTTTGAAAAATAATGCTTTTGGAAAATAATTTCTTCGGACTATACTTTTATCAATGTATTATGATTTCAATTATGCACTGTAGTTTTTCTTATGAATAAATTATGATTACAAAAGTACACGAAATCAGCCTTACCAGATGAGTGCTTTTCATCTTGCCTCAGATCTTTCCCAGCTGTCTGTTTGAGTCTTGATTTGACCAGGCTTGAACGCCCTGTTAATAAAGAACATGACCCACCATTGAGAAGATTGTCCATCAATTAAACCTGTGACTTGACATAAAACGGACTACTGTCTCACCACGCTCAGACAGTGTCCGTTCCGCAATCTTGTCTTGCAGGTGCTTGCTGATGATGGCCTCAGCCATCCTCCCATTGCTGATGACGTCAGGCACGGCAATTACCTCGGTCGTTCTCAGGTTGCTCTTCACGGCCGTAGTGGCCGTGGAGCGAGCCGATGGGGGGAGGAGCTGCTGGTACTTCTGGTCAGAAAAATCCAAGTCTTGGCTTTGAACTGTTCGAGGCCTGAATGGAGGATTTGAGAATTAGCTAGAAATACGTATTATGAAAAATTATAAACAGTTTTATAGCATTTATTTTTTCTTTACTTTAACATTCAAACAAACGGCTAGCTAACACAAGTGTGACTGCTCGCACTTACATTGCAATGGCACCCAGGGTTACCACATAGAGGACCGGTATGTTTTCATTGCATCTGTTTCGGAATTTTAGCTTAATCTCACCTGTGCTTGGTCAGGATGAAGTAAACCTGCTGCACCAGTAACTCAGCCACTCCGGGTTTACAGTGCATTGTCCCATAGACCAGCTTCTCGGGCAGGTGCAGACGCAGGCTTTGCACTTTCTGTTGGTACAAACACAGATGCTCTGATTGAGCCATTAAAAAGAGTGATGACAGCACACTTATATTATTAGGACCTTAATGGCATTTCTCCCTTCGTAAAGGGACCACAGTCAACTGAAAATAGAATTCAACACATTATAAAAATGCAATTTAATATATTCCCGTATCGGGTTACTTAAAACTATTCTTCTTACTCGGCGTATCTTGTTCCAATTATCCTGCTTGGCAGAGAATGATGCTCCTTTGCTGTAGGAATGCATTTCAAAATCCCTGGGATAATAACGGCAAAACATCTCTGCCACATGGTAGCCAGTGGAAAAATCCCTGGGGAGAAAGAGGCCAACCAAAAATACCTTTTCACAACTTGACATTGTCTAGGTAATTGATGGAATTTATAATTTCATTAATTATCTTTTTTTTACAGTACCTGAGGAAGAAATATGTATTAAAATACATTTTCTGGAGGTCGATGTTGGGGGTCAGGGTGGGGGGATTCTATTACGTAGGGCTACCGATTATTTTAAAAACAATCAATTGTTGTTTTATCAACCAGATAAAAGTACATGCGATGTTCATTTCTATCCTTTTAATTAGACATAGCTCGTTCTTTCAAATTGACATTACAGAAAACGAACAAATGCAAATTTGAATTTAGTTCCTTGCATAAAATTGGCAAACAATTCGTTTTTCCGAGTAAGCATACGTTTGCAAGTCCTATTTTGAAAATAATAATAATAATAATAATAATAATAATAATAATAATAATAATAATAATAATCCTTTTGCATTAGACAATTGGATAATTTGAAATGAGACGAATTCCCTAAACTATTAATTATCAAAAATAGTTGTCTGAAAGAGGATCATGTTTCGAACAATGTCCTTGCCATTTAAATTTTGTATGAGCGAAAAAGTCTGGTTAAAACATGAGGATTATTGTGTATTTTCAAATGCCATTTGAGGATGTATTTACCTGCGTACGTTCATTGGCTGGACTGTCAGTTCGAGGCTCTGCAGCCATCTTGTGACGTCCCTCGGTAGCCCCGTCATAGTAATCTTTTTTTCTTCTTCTTTTCCAACCTCCGTCTCTTTTCTTGCTTCGAGCCCAACAACCGCACAAATCAAGCCGAGGTCTTGTACTCGTCGTATACGTCCTCCCTTTGTCATATGGGGGTGGCTTTAGCTAAAGCTAAAGCTAGCTAGTGTGACGTAGGGGCTTGCGTTGTATAGCGTGTATCTCCATAGCAACGCATCTTCTATCTCGAGGCTTCCTGGTAGAAGCACCACAAATGCTGATGTTACGCTTTGCTGCCTCGTTGTGGTCAAGATTGGAACTACCTGACACCACTGATTTGGAAATTTTTCTAGCGCAATAGATATTAAATAACACAATTTATTGAGTTTTTAACAGCTCACAAAACATACATTGACGCAACAATGTACAATAGCATGTTTTCAAAGTGCATTTTCCTTAAAATGTTTACAAAGTGAACATTCATAACGTGGGATGAGTATGGTATTGGCTCGCTCACAGACATTTTTGGGGAGATAGGCATCTCACAAAAGCTTTACTTGTGTGAGCAGGCACTCAAGAGACTCAACTAGTTGCATACAAGCTATTCAAACGTCCTTTTTTTTTTTTTTTTGGCCATATTCACTGATATTGCAGGAAGTTCCTGATTCGACTCGGCAGGGGCAGGTGACAAAGGAGGTGCAGTCGGTCCCGGCCGACGCATGTTCTGATGCACTGGCGGCACAGCTGACTCAGTAGTCGGGGCATGGCTACAAAATGAAAAAAACAAAACAAAAAAAACAAGTGTTTATGAAAGGCTTTTAATTACGAAAAGGAGGCAAGTATGACCTCACCTTCATAGAGTAGCAGAAAGCTTTCTGTCAAGCTGTTGGGTGGGGCAACATCCACAGGTCGCCGACACTCACCATCTCGGGCATTCATGTCGGCTCCAAAGTCAAGCAGCAGCTTCACCATCGCTGTGCAATCTGTCTCTGCCGCTGCATGCAAAGGCGAGTCCAGGGATTTTCCTTTTTGGACATTAGCGCCTGAAAGCATGACGCAAATTATCAAATACGCTTAAAATTAGCTCCCTATGAAGATGCTTTTAAATGCCTGTTGTATGGATCACCAATGTGATGCCCTCGTTTTCAAGTTAGGCTCCATATAAAAAACGCAAATACCATCATTTATGCTGCAGATAGCCAGGAGCTCACTGCATTTAAGATTTTTTTCTCCACCTCTAATAAAGCCTTGAAAGCCATTTTGTATTAGCCTCAAGACAATAGCACTGGTAAATATCACCAATGTATGACATTTAAACAGCTCTGATATTCACATTTACCTGAGGTGGCTGGTAAATGCTACAGGTTAATGATCCAAAAGATGAATTTTGGACCTTTCTGACAAGGAGAACAAAGGCAAAATCACCGATTGGAAAGGAATGATTTTAGGAAGGATTTTAAAAGATATTTCACTTTGGCAGGCCAATCAATTATTTTGGTTGCATTGTGCGAAGGGTGCTCAAATAATTTCGAAACAGCTTTCCACACACACATAAAGACTTATCTTCGACCGCTGATTAAAAAAACAACAAAAAAAATCCAGCCAGGGTGAGTGCTCTTGCGTGATTGCGTACATCATCTCACAAACAAGACGAGCAGGCTTTTCAGTGTCTGCCTCAATGGATGCTAAGTGAAGAGCACCACACACAGGTGTGTTCAGAAGATGCTTTCTAGTTTCTGAGAAGGATTAACCAGTTCACAAAATAGATGGGTAGCTATACATCCAGGGTCAGAGCGATATGGTGGCAAAAATGGCCACAAGCACCGCTAATCACCTTGTCCACCCCCACACCTAGGGGAAATGTTTGTGATTTTTATTACCTGCATATTTATTTATTTATTTTTTTTATAATAAAATACAATTATTTGATTAAATGTAGGACTTGGCAATACTTACTTGCTACTTATTTACTACTTAAAATCTCAGCTTTATCTAAAAAAAAGTTATTTTCTTATTGTTTAAAGAAAGTAAAATGACACATAAAAATGTAAAAGAACTTTTATTATAGCTACCACTAAACATACATGACTTCTCCTTAGAATTAAAGTGCAAGAACATCTATCTTAATTGAAATACTGTACTTTTGTAAACATATTGAGCGTAGCACAGTACGAGAGTGATAAAGGGCAAATTTAGTACTTTTTTTTTTCAACTTTATTCAAGAGAACCATTGCAACTGGTATCACTTAGGATACAAACAAAACAGTTTGAATAAGGTGGTATAGACCTGAAGTGTGTGTTTGTTAAGACACATTATTTTAAGACAATTGTCCTTGACTGGTTTAGGACCCAATTATTGGGACAAATCCACTTTAAATACCTCACACAAAAGGATAATTTTATAAATTTAATTTGTCAAGCGATTGTCGTCCTTGATCGGAAAAGGGCAAGATCGAGAAAAAAACAGCCTGGATTGTTTTTATGTGTATACCTGGCCTAAGTGTACTTTATACCTTATTTTTCACAAGCTGAAATGAAGCCATAATGTCAGACCTTGGAACACCTATGAAGACTGAAAAATTGGGGGATCACATTATTTGTGTCTGTTTTCTCTTTGAACTGAAAAACTCACACCGTGTGTCCAGTAAGATGGATGGTTTTGGCAAGAACAGCAAAGATAAAGTCATCGGCAGAAAAACAATGGCATCATAGCTGTGGTTTCATCATGCAGAGAAATCCGAAAAGTCTGTAGAAGAGTGATATACCTTCCCTGAGAAGCTTCCTGGCACATTCTAATTCCTGACAGACGCAGGCGGTGTAGAGCGGCGTGCCCAAGTGAGGGATGTCCATGTCTACATCCGCACCCCATGTCAGCAGAACCTCCACGCATCCACAATGACCTTGATGGGGGCAGTTGAAGAAGTTTTTATTCTCTCGCTCTCTCAAATAAAACAGAGTGTCCGCTCAATATTTTCCTAGAAAATATACATAATAGCTTTTACATCGATGTAATTGGCTTGAACGGTGCTGGACAATAGTTGCCATTTCATACAAGATTGGTAATTGACTGTCATTATTTGCTGAGTGTTCAATGATGTGGATGACTCATGATTGATTCTGCAAATTATAAATTGTATGAATGTTTAGTGGGGCATTATTACGCCTTTTACTGCACTAGCATGATTACATTATGTAAAGTTGGAATGTTTCCCGTTGTATCAGTTTCTTATTTGCGGCACTGATTTGGTGCTGTTCATTGATTAAAGGATTGTAATTTGATTGCAGTATTCATGAATTATTTCTTTTCCAAGTTGATTTTGTTACACCTGAACGCATGTTCACTTTATGTCTGATTCTTGAACGCCTTCTCAAGTTCTTTGATTTTTGTTTATCCGTGCATCTCTGTCCATTTGGGGCATTGCAAAGATTGATTAAAAAAGTTATTTAAATAGATGTATTGCATCATCTTGTGGTGAGATGTGTTCTTGGAGTCCCAGGAGAAAACTCATACGGGCACGGGTGTAACATGCAAACGCCACACAGGAAGGCCCGAGCGAGCTGGAATTGAACTTGGTACTCCGAACTGTGAAGCGGATATGCTAACCACTTTTCCACTGTGCTGCCCACACTTTTTGACATCTACATATTTTTAAAGAACAATTTAGAGCACTATGTCCTGACCCTGCATGGATTTGGAATGTGGGAGTAAACTGGAGCAGCCAGAGAAATCTCTTGTGGGCACGGGGAGAATATACAAACTCCCCACAGAGTTGAACGTGAACAAACAACCTTCGCACGAGAGGCGGATGTGGAACCAGTCTGCCACCATTTATAAAATATTTATTCTCTTATTCAATAAGCCATCTTTTTGTTGGACATGCTTTATTAATCGTTCTAAAAGATACTCTTTTTTGGAAACTAATAGACCAAATGTTTCCTGGGAAATATGTACTAAGCGAAGTGTGCTGACCTCTGCTGGTGGCTTCGTGAATGGGCGACGGCTGGTGCACGAGGCTCTGAGCTTTGGCACCATTTTCCAGCAGGACTTCGGTGCATGCCGCACTGCCAGCCACGCAGGCATTGAACAGCGGTGTGGCTCCATCAACCGTCGAGGCATTCACCTGCAAACACATAAACCTACCAGTTGGTGTTACCCTGGGGAAAACGGTTGACGTCATGGTTTTTGAAAACGTCACTGACGTCGGCACCGGCGTCGATGAGGGCTCTGGCGCAGGGGGCGTGGTCTCCAAGACATGCTTCGTGAAGAGGGGTCACCTGGTCCATGGTCACGCTGTTCACGTTGTGACCCTGAATGCACACACATGAGCCTTTAGACTCTTTGTGTTCTTAGTTTACAAATAAACATTAGCACACATGAAAGACCAATTAAAGCTTCCTTCACCTGCACAATGAGGGTCCTGAGGGCAAGGAGGCGACCCTGACTGGCGGCATCATGTAGTGGTGAGCGGTCCGTCCAAGATCCTGTGGTCGGCAAAGATGTGCTTGGAGCTTTGGTACTATGATTTATGAATCGGTCGTGAACGTTCTGACTGGGAAGTCCTTTACCACACGCGAGCTTGCTAATCATGCTACGCAACGTTGCACAGGTGTTAAAAAAACAAAGATAACAAGGTTAATGGCTAAGGTGAGTGGAGGCATTTGTACACAAATTAAAGTGTTTACTACGCTCAGCTAGAGCAGTCAATATGCAATTATGTATCATTTATTTAGGAAAATAATCAAGCATAAGTGAAACAAATATCAACATGCCCTACATTCGGTGAACACTTTATTAGGTACACCTGATTGATGATTACCTTCAGAATGAATGAATAGTTCAATTCAAATCTTTCTATCATTTAGTGAAAATTGCAAAATGAACAGGCAATTTATGGCTGTTTCCATTTGTGACTATCGAGAGAGGAGACTGGGCTATTTTGTCCCATGTGACCATGGACAGATTGCTGATCGCATCCCCATTGTAATGTTCACTTCTTTTATTGATTCTTGAAATATTTTTATAAAAAATTTTGCTCTCCAAAAATATACCTAAGCTTATCAGCCGCCTCTATTTTTCATGACTACAAACAGGTGACGTAGTATTTGTTCCTGACATTGTTTATTCGCAAAAGCAGTTTCCGCAGTCAAAACGCACCTTTGACCTTTATGAATATGCTGAAAACCCACTCTAAAATATTTGTAATTGCAAAATTTAGGCATTTTTCCCCCCTGGATTTCTAGTATTTCTTGAAAATTCAAATGAAAATAACGGGATGGGAGCCGACCAATAATCCTACTTAAATTCAAACTCACATATTCAACACTCAACTCAGTTTATCCTCCTGAGACTCAGCCTATTAATTTCTGTCCACTGATGTGTCTCAGCAAGACAGCAAGTTAATTGCATTCCACCCAAACACATGAAACATTGGAAAGTCCAGTATGTCTTCTAATGAGCAGGCAAGGAGGTGTTAGGTCGAGTTATAAAAGTAAGACCAAAACACAAATGTTTTCTGTGGACAAATATTTATTTATAATTTTCTTTTTTAGGACACTTTATTTTGATTGTTTTTTGTGGACAAATAATAATAATTATAATAAGTTAATGTTTTTTTTTTTTTTTTTTTGCTACTTTAATCCCAATAGAGGACTCTATGTTTAATATTTTTCTGTGGACAAATATTTATTTATAATTATGTACTTTGGGGAACAAGTCTCTCTTTGCAATCTAAAAAAAAGACTCACCTATAGCTTTACAAGTGTACAGTATTCTTAATGGCAGAGTAGAACATGAAATAAGTTTATAAGTTTATGCGCCAGTCCCTGTGATAGCGCTGTGACTTTATCAAAATTGTCCTCGTGTCTCCGTTGATGTTGTTGTGGTGTTGCGTTTGAGTGGGAGGGGGAATTTCTCTGCCATGGCTGGGAATGGAAACTAGGCCCGTGTGTGTGTGCTGACTGTGTTCTATTAATACATGAGAGAAAAGAAGCTGCCAGCTTTGCAGTGTTTTGCCACAGTAATGAATGTACAGTGGCCATTAAGGTGATTAGAGTACAATTTGGGATCACTCGTGGTCTCTTAATATGAATATAATGAAACGAGTCTAATGTCAAATTCAGTAGAATTAGTTCAGCACAGTGGCCTAGTGGTCACGTTATGAAGACACATAGGCACCGTGCGCAGACTTACTCGGATTCAAAGGCGTCCGGCGTTCACTCACCACGCTGCTGGGCGTAGTCGTAGAACTCGGCGGATATCCTGGCCGCCTCCTTGCGGTTGCCTCGGACGATGTAGAAGTAGGTGAGCAGGTTGAGGGAGATCTTGACAAAGAGCTTGAAGCAGAACAGTGCCAAGATGCTGAGGTAGACGTTGGACAACTGGGCCGCGAAGGGCTTGTTGCTGCCGGCCAGCTGCTGCGTGGTGTCGGACATTTCCTCGGCTTCTGTGACAGTGAAGGCGGGACACACCAGGAGTGGGGGAAAAAACAGAATGGAAAACATTCCCTGCAGCTGTTGCCTGGACTGTGTGTGACTACAGCGGTGTTATTGTGGGCAAGGGGTGAAGGTGGGGGTTAAGGAATAACACTTTGTGTGCTATTAATAATGATGTATCATAAATTATAACGATGCAACGCACATTTCAAACTGTAGGCTAGATATTGTAATTAAACTGTTGGGGTGATACTGCTGCCTCAGAGGTTGAGTCCGTTCTACATAACATTAGATGAAATTCTTCAACGATCGACTTCAACGATTAGGGTATAAGCATCTGTAATGGATGCATTGATTTCATAAGCCATCAGAGTTTTTGGTTTGACTTTCATCAACAACATGGGGTCCACTCCTTTTGGGTCCGAAAAGACCCCCCTTCCGGAATTAACCAATTTGTTTTTGATTCCAACGTTTTAATTCACCTGGGACTGGGACTTTCATTTTAAACATACAGAAGTGAAAAATGACATGTTTGTTTTTACTGTCTGTCGCATGCCGCCCCTCCCAAAAAAACAAAAAAACAAAAACAGTATACACATTTACATGTATAGAAACATATATATATATATATATATATATATATATATATATATATATATATATATATATATATATATATATATATGTACATTCTAGTACGCAAAAATACAGTGCACTGTCAAGTTAGATTTGATCTGCTATTTAGGTAATGTCTCCCCCTGTTGTCCTTTGACATGAATGGCGCTACATCTCATTCAAGTGTGTCTTTTTGTGACGTGCATTTCTACTTCCACTTTTTTCAAGTAATAGAACGCGAAGTTTTCTGGTACGAGCATGGACTTGCACTACCTGTTCAGTGTTGCCATGGCGACAGTTTTCGCCGTTGTCGCCCCGCTGTGTTGCCAAAACGCGAGTTGGAACGAGGATTTGAAGTTTTTGAACGACGTGACGGGTAATTTTACTCCATTTGGGGGTCGTTGCCACCTCATGTACGAAGGTAAAGGCAATTTTGAGATCTTCAGTCCTTGTTTTCAGGTAAGAAATAACAAGAGATGCGTATGCCATTACAGACCACGCCCCGTATTTTTTTTTGTTTGTTTTAAATTTTTAAAATACTGTATACAGTAATGTAAAACGTGACTTTTTATATTGAAAAGCTAGAATTTCATTTTTTTATTGTTAAATGTTTAGACATATCTTATCTGAGACTGTGAGCCTGCAATGTTTACTTTTGACCCTGTATCTGGTTTTCACATGCTGTATGCAATACCCTAACCTGTATTATAGTTGATTAATTATTTACTTTTATGTTGCTATCATTGTACCCTAGTGTACCAGCATTAACCCATCATTACCCCATAATCACGCTCAATTGCTAATTTTCCCAATTTTTACTGTCTGAATTTATTTTTTAAAACACAAAAATTAAACATGCAATGTCTTTATGAATGTTTTGTTTTTCTTTTGTTGTTGTTGGGACAAGCTAGGATGCTATGGAGCGTCATGCGTACCTCAACTCATTTTCCACACAAGCTCATTCTGCCAAGTACGGAATCAATCAGTTGTCATCCCTTTCACCTAAGGAATTTCATGGTAAGATGAACTTGGAATGCTGTACCATTGTTGTGATACAACTTGTGTCAGTACACAATTTGTGTGTTTCTACCTCAGGAACAAGTGCAATTTGAAAAGAACTGACTTGATTTCTATCTGCCTTACATGTGATCCATTGGGACAGGGCATTGAGATCTTTGTGTTCTCAGCAGATTTGTACCTGCGAGCAATCTCTGAGCGTGCTCCACCATTTCTTGAAGCCAAGACAAAGGCGCTGCCGGCCAAATTTGACTGGCGGGACCGAGCGGTGGTGGCGCCGGTCCAGAACCAGCAAGCTGTAAGGCAGAACATACAGAGGGGTATTTTTAGATGAAAAAAAAAAATCAGTTGTGGAGGTGTTAAAGAATGAGTAAACAAATGATTGCCCCTAAAGTAATACGAAAATTTATTACAACGGAATTACATCAAATGTGTTTTTATGATGAACGCTGCTATGGATTAGATGGTATTTCCATGCATTTCAATGGGGAATTACTGTACGCTTTGAGATGTTAGACTTTTGAGTTGTGAATGTGGCCACAGAATCAATTAAATTTAAAGTTTGTCTCAACACGTTTTTTGATAAAGGCTTGTGTATACACTAATTTAATTTAATGTTAGTCATGGTGGTACTTGGAGTGAGAAATGTTTTCGATGTGGTGTTTGCTCACAGATCTTTAATTAGCAACTGTAGTCATCTCGAAAGTATTTTGAAAATATTTTCAGTATTTCAATTCATTGTATTTTTTAATCAGTTTTTTATATTAATTTAAATGTTATTTGATTACATTTGAATGAAAGTACAAATGAAATTTGCTAATTTGATTTAGTATTTATTATTTTACATTTTATTGAATGTAATTTTAATCCTTTGCCACTTAAAGGACTTCAATTTAATTCACTTTAAATCTTGATCTAAAGCTTTTTGTCATTTAAAAATGTTTAATAATTTAACGTTCAAATCTGTTATTCAAATATACAGTATTGTAATGTTTTGGAGTTTGTTATCTAAATTTTTCATTAAATGTCTTTGGATTAAGGTTATTTAAGATATTGTATTTTACATGAAGGTAATATTTCAACTTGCTACTTTCTACTTGTTTTTTTTCTCTCCTTTATGAGAATGAGCGGGTAGGTTGACTTTTATTTCCATTGTTGTTTGAAGATTATGCAATGCTCGCCTTGTTAAAGGTCAAATCCACAAAAAAACGTGTACTCTTCAAAACTATTATCAGATAATTTCAGTCAGCAGATGGCACCATAAAACCACCCCTGCTGGGTTAGATTTAAAACTATTGAAAGAAGGGTCTAGATGTGTTTGAGTTCTTTCAAGATTATTGTGTGTCTATCTAATAAGAGCAGCATGTCTGATAATAGACTGCTTTTTAAGGATAAATTAGGGCAATTATTTGACCAGCAGGGTGGCACCAGGAAAGACAGCCTCATGCATTAAAATGAACTCTTTTTGTCCCAGTCTCCTTTACAAAGTCACGAAGAAGCTAATTTGGGAAAGGCGGGAGGATAAGAAAAATGTATTTCTGCTGGCGAGGGTAGCCATTTAGGACAGGATTTGGAGTAATACCTCCCTCAAGGGTTCGAACCTTAGCTTTTCTCCATCCTTCATCTTTTGCAGTGTGGGAGCTGCTGGGCATTTAGCGTGGTGGGCGCCATGCAAGCTGCCAAAGCCATCGCTGGAGCGCCGCTAGAGGAGCTCAGCGTGCAGCAAGTCATCGACTGTTGCTTTCAAAATGGAGGCTGCAACGGAGGCTCCCCGACCAAAGCTCTCCGCTGGTTACAGACGGTACTTTGAACTTGAAAATTCAGGCCTTGAAGACAGTTTTAATGGCAAGCTAAAATTGGTAAGCAGTCATGAGTTGACCCACAAAAAAGTGCCAAGGAGCCGTTCTGTAAAAATCACAGGAAGTCAATACTTATGGGTTTACAATGTCCATGTTGAATTGTCGCACGAAACCGAAAAGTCACCCCTCAAAGCCAGTTTGATTTAGCCACATGAACCCCTCAAAATGTTCGGATGAGTCATACCCTTTAAGCCACCATTTCTAGAAAGTGAAACATCTGCAGGGCGGCACAGTGGAAGATTGGTTAACACGTCCGCCTCACAGTTTAGAGGTTCTGGATTCAACCCCGGCTCCAGCCTTCCTGTGTAGAGTTTACACGCTCTCCCCGTTCCCGTTTGTGTTTTTTCCGGGCACTTGTATGTGGTTTTGTGTGGGTGTGGTTGGGAGTGTAAATGGTTGTTTGTTTCTGTGTGCCCTGCAATTGGCTGGCGACCATTCCAGCCATTCCTAAAGACGGCTGAGATAGGCACCAGCAAGCCAGCAACCCTAGTGATGATAAGTGGTTAAAGAAAATTGATGGATAGAAGGGATGGAAAAATGTTGCCCTCCATGACAGATTTAATTATGAACATGAAATTATCCTGTCTGTCAGGAGTAGACGCTCAAAAAAACTTGTCATGCCTGAAACACTCGGCAAGTCAGCCGTTTTGTTTTAAAGAAAACCATTTTGGGGTCAATTTGACCATTTGTATCATGTGTAAAGAGAGAAAAAAAAAAAACATCTTAATAATCCACCCACGAAGGGAGCCAAGACATGTGATGTAACCTTTATGGATGTCAACAAACACCAGAACCTAATACTGTAACTCAAATCACAAATAGATAAAGGAGACAGTCTATTGCAAAACCGTGTCGCTAATAGTAACAAGTGGCCGCCATCATTGTGGAATTTCATGAAACAAGCCCTTCAAATGTTTCTATATTACCACATAACAAATAACAATAGAAAAGAGAAAAACCTTTCGTGCCCCCCCCCCACTAATTGTATAAGTACTGCTAAAACTTTATCTTTGATATAAATCAACCTTCGACAACTGATTGCTACTTTTTTGCAACATTTATCCAGGTTTCAGGTGAGTCTAAAACAGAAAAAAAATCACCACGTGCACCACAGTGCCTGAAGAAAAAAATGATGCCATACCTTACTTATTTTATTGCAATTACACTTCACCTTGGGTCATTCCCCCCATCATCTCACTGGGGGGAATGCCCCACTATTTTGACAAGGACTGTGTGAAATTAAGCTCATCGTTTATATTCATTTAACATTTTCTCATCCATGTAGACCAGAGTGAACCTGGTGCCACAATCCGAGTACCCCTACAAGGCCAAGAATGGAATGTGTCACTTCTTCTCTTGTCCTCAAGAGGGCGTCGCCTTGCGTAACTTCACCACTTACGATTTCAGGTAAATATTTTTTTTTCTGCAGCATGTAGGCAATAAAAGTTTAAAAATTAACACCCCCTTATTTATGAGTTAAAAAGCAATCCATTTGAAGTTCAAGGACAGAGGAGGGTCCAGAACATGTCATATTTACCGTGTCAACACAGATATTGATCACTGAGTAGCACTGATCCTAACAAATACCAGGTGCACAATACTTGAGTTTTTGGAGTGTAAGATCTAGTTGAAATAAAACATAATATGTGAAGGGAAAATGATCTGGATTTGACTTTTATTCATCAATAGATTAAGATTTTTTTTATCTATTTGAATGAAAAAATATACTCGACATACATCCTGAAGATTTTTCACATTAATTTTACATAGAATAAAATGTAATTTTGTATTTAATGACATAAGCCTAATGAACATATATTTTGTATTTACTGTGTAGACCAGTTCGCATGTCTGTCTCACAGCGCAGGGATTGTGAGTTTGCCCTTGGCTCCGTCCCCTATATCTGAAGTTTGCATGTTCTTCCCGTGCCCGTGCAGAGTATGTGCATTTATTTATATGTGTGTCATATATGTGTGAAGTTTGAATGTTCTTCTTGTGCCTGTGTGGGTTTTCTTGAGGCTCTCTGGTTTCTTCCTCCATTCCAGAAACATGCAGGGTAGGTGAATTGGACACTAAGTTATCCTCACGTGTGCTTATGAGTGTGAATGTTTGTCTGTCTTTTTGTGGCTTGCACTTAACTGGCAACCAGCTCACAGTGTACCCTGTCTGCTACCCAAATGCAGCTACGATAGGCTTTAGCACACCTACTACCCTCATGATGGTAAGCGGCATGGATGTTGGATGAATGGATGGAAATACGTCTGGTTCTTGTATTTTAATTTGTACATTTAGAATGTATCAAAATAATTTAGCTTCAAATTGGGAAGGCCCCTAGGGAAGATGAGATCTGCCCGGAGTTCCTAAAAGCTCTGTAGGGCTGTCCTGGTTGACCCGCCTCTACAACATTGCGTCCCTGTTAAAGGCTATTAAGAGGGGCTGGAGAGGAGTGTGTGTCAGAAGGTCGAACCTCGGATTCAGGAGGACCAGTGTGGTTTTCTCCTCATCTGTCGAACAGGGTACCAGCATTACACCCTCAGCACAATCCTCTGGGGTGCTTGGGCGTTCGCCACAAGTCCTGCCACAAGTGGAGAAGTTTTGAGAATCGTCAGGTCATGTTCATGATTGCGGTCACAATGGCGAGATAAATAGGCAGAATATGTACCGATCTGTGGTGGATAAAGAAGGAGCTGAGCCCAAAGGCTTACTGTAGCTCTCTATTTACTGGTCGATCTATGTTTCTACCATCATCTATGGTCATGAGCTCTGGGTCAGGACAGAAAGAACGAGATCACAGATTTAAGTGGCTGAAATATCTTCTATCTTAGAATAACTAAATAGAAAGCACATAGTTATTAGTTTATACATAAATGAGACAATTTAATATATGTGACTGAAAAAAAAAGGTACATTTTGGAATAATTGCGACTATTGCTCTGAATGTACATGCCAGTCAGAAAATTCCTGTTAGAGCTAAGACATATCCTAACAATATTTTGTTATGTTTAGCACCTCAAAATGTTTATACTAGTATAACGATAACACATTCAAAATTGAAATACTATAATACTTTTTGCTAAAAACTTAAAAGTTGCTCTACGTAAAAGTTCACACTAAACATCTGTTAGTTGTCTAGTCTTCCTTTCCGTAGGACTGATGTATTTTCTACTCCCCCTAGTGGTCAGGAGGAGGCAATGAAAGCAGAGCTAGTGGAGAGAGGTCCTTTGTCCGCTGTTGTGGATGCAGTCAGCTGGCAGGACTACTTGGGAGGAGTCATCCAGCACCATTGCTCCAGTCGCTGGCCCAACCACGCTGTGCTTGTCATCGGATACGATACCACGGGTATGCCAAACAACACCACAATCTTTTTTTACATACTAAGTTGAAATTGGAATTATTTCATCGTCAACAACAATGACAACATCCATCCATCCATCCATTTCCTAAAGCCGCTAACAAGAGCTTGCTGGTGCCCATCCCAGTGGGCTTGTATTTGTATTTCTTTATTAACCATAATGTTCCAATGGCAGTGAGTAGCTTCTTTTACATTGACTTTTTACCAAAGGTGTGTTTTATTTTCAAGATAGTTCAAAATTAATTCAAACGGACCACAACCAAATAAATGAATGAATGAATGAATGAATAAATAAATAAATAAATAAATAAATAAATAAATAAATAAATAAATAAATAAATAAAGTCAAAGCCCTTGAACTAAACACACCAAGAAATCTTAAATTTAGCCTGATCCTGCTGGAGAATTGTTATGAATTCATTACTCAGCCAAGGCCAAATATGGCCATTAAAAACAAAAGAACACACTGATAATGCATAAACACAATCAACTGGTCTTTTTAGGTTCCCTTGTGTTTTATACGCAATTAATGTCAGACCAAACGACCATCTCTGAATAGTTCGCTGTTTAAAAAACAAAACAAGAATTGTCCTTATCAGTTGGTTGCCTCATTGGATGTTGACATTGTTGTAGCCTCAAGGTGCAATTACATCATCACAGTGTTATGTAAGAATTAGAAATGTTGTGTTTTATAGAAGTGGGGGTGCCATCCCTTTTGGTATGTTGAAAGGGCTGCAATGCCTTTAAAAGTTAGGTTTTGGAAGAACTGTTTTGAAAGTACCCAAAAGGCTTTGTTTTAATGGAATTTTTAAAAGGTTCCATGAATGAAAGGTGGTACACCATCTGTTATGAAATAAAAAAAAATAAAAAGGATGTGTGTGTGACTTGAAGGCTGAGCTTTCACCAGCCTTTAAAGTATTCGACACCCCAACATGATGCATATCCTCAATTATGCACTCACCCGTACAAATAAACAATTAAACATTTTGGATAATTAGTGCAAAATGAATAAACAACTTTTTAAAGTTTTTGTGGGATATAGAGTATGTCATTTATGTTCATATGTTGAAGGAGGAGCATGGGTTTATAAGTTTGGCAACGGCTAGTATTCAAGGTCCTTTTTGGGGTGTGTGAAGAAGAGGCTCTGCGATGTGCTTGTAATGTCAAATGATGCAACCCCGTCCACCGTACGCACCTTTCAATTGAATAAAATACAGCAATTTTGGTATTTTTATAGCAGTTGCATGGAGGTTGCTGCATCCTTAGTATGCGTTTAACTTTTTGTGACGTATTTGCACACAAAGTGATGACAGCTTTTTATACTTTCATACCAAGTTATACTCCACACCTGATACATTTCAGTGTGCTTGCTTTTTTTTGTTCAAACGGAAATAGGGGAAATTCCCTTCTGGATAGTACAGAACTCCTGGGGCACCGAGTGGGGAAACGAGGGTTACGTTTACATCAAAATTGGTGGCAACCTTTGTGGTGAGTGTAAACAATCCCTGTGTGTTTTCTTTTTCTTCTTCTTTTTACTTTTACACTCACTTTTGAGATGGAGTGTCTGCTGCACGTCACCAAGCCGTGTGGGACCAACATTAATATTCTTTTTTTCCTCGTGTGTTGCCAGGCATTGCAGATTCTGTGGCGTCTGTGTTGGTTTGACATGATGCAAATAAAATATTTTACAAGGGTGTCAATGTTAGGCTTTATTTAGGCATGCACAAACACTTATAATACAAACAAAAACTATGTACAACAAATATGTATTACCAAATTGTACAGATCCATGTGCAACGATTACATCAATCGCCTCATTAAAAAATACATTAAGCATTTTTTAAAATATAGCGCTTAGTTTCTTTTTGTTAGTGATGCTTCAGTCTCAGGGCTGTTCCTATTGATATTTTGACCTTTATGTCACAAAACAAAGCAACCAAAATATTAGCAAGTATGATACAGGTGAGCATAACAATATTAAATACAGTATACGGAAGTCAAACTGGGTTGGGTGTGATGAGTGTGTACCATATCGACATTATATACACATTGTTTTATATATATATATATATATATATATATATATATATATATATATATATATATATATATATATATATATATATATATATATATATATATATATATATATATATATATATATATTTTTTTTTTTAATGGCTAAGCTGTGCAAATTGTTTTAGATGCCGAACATCATTATTCCTTTTAATACTAATTGTATTTACATCCGTGCACATTGGAAAACAGTGTCTTATGTGGTTGTGTGGGAAGACAAACAAGATGAGTCTTTTTTATGTGTTTGTTTGGTTTCCTTTGAGTTTTCTACTCTAGTCTGAGTCCTCGCTACTGCAATAGGAGCTGTCACAGCACTCGGCCGTGTAGAGGAAGGTGTGGACGTTGGGGTTCAACTTTGGCACCCAGTGGCGAGGTACCAAGAATGTGGCCAGGTTGAACAAGTCCACAAAGACCTTGTAACGGTCACTGTGGGGAAAACAAAAAACACGTGTTTAAAGTAAACAGTAGCACGCAGGCTAACCAGATATCAAATGGGTTTATCAAAGCTTGGATATGGTCCATAATAACGTGAAAGGTTTATGTGTGTATGTGACGAACCGAATCTTTTGTGACTCAGTAATTTACATGTTTTGATACAATAGATGAACTAGTAAATTGTTTTGTGGACGGAAACCTAATATTAATTGCTCAATAACATTTATTGAGCAACAGCATGTGTCCCAACCCCAACATGAGAGCATGACTTGCATAATACCAGATTTGTTTTTTCTTTGCTGAGACTTTTGGCCTTGATCCATCCATTTTTGTGGGGGTGGTGGTGATGGGTGCGGGGTGTTACTTGCTCGCTACATGCTTGATATAAAAGTACTTTTTACGGAATTTGACCAAAGAACATTCAACGAAATGGTTAAGCCAAATATATTGATTGGAACAAAATGTCTTCTTGTGAATTTAATGTTCTTAACTAACTCAATGCCATTGATGAACACAGACATTAAAGATCCATTTTCACTTTACTACTGTACTGGCAGGGCCACAAATGTTCGCTCAAGCCGCCAGGCTTCATCGATTTCATCTGTAAAAGGCATTGCTAGAACGTGACAAGCTTGAGGGACTACTGCTAATCCTACCAACTATTCTGCTCCTATTGCAACCTCTACTACTGTTTATGGTAGGCCTACCACTAGGCATAAGAAAAAAAAATCTTTCTCACAGTCTGTCATGGGTAAAAGTCGATGAGGCTATTTTCCACTAGATGGTAGGCAGATATATGGACTAAAGCAATGGGACAAACTACACCTCGAGGAATAGTGTGGTGTAGTGCTTCTCTTCTTCTCTACAATGCAGGCTTGAATAACACACACACAAACAATACCTGACAGTGGATCTCAAATAATGGTACCCGGACGAGCCCCCCGTGCCTGCCTTGCTGCCAATCATCCGGTGCACCATGCATACATGATTGTCTACAACAACAACAACAACAGAAAAAGAAAAATAGTGAGACGTCAATTATTGATTCGCAAATGCCAGGGCAGGGGTGAGTAAAAATGTATTGAGTTGTAGTGGAACTGCTTCCCAAAGGTTTCTAACTTTTTAGTCGGGCAAACTTCCCTGCGCTGAGGCTATGAGCCAAACACTCGAGCGTTCCGTTTCATCATTGCTGCGTTTTTGTGCGGGATACACATACTCACATCTCCATTTTGTCATGAGCATGTCGATGTCCATCAGGGACGTGAGCAGCTGGAATGGAACCTGGAACCTGGGCTCCTCCCTAGTTTAAAAGAACACACACGATGGTTATTACCCGGTACCGCTACCCTAAAATACATAAAGTACTAATCTGACTACTGAAAGATTTCTAGGACTACCGACTGCAGTACTACTACTACTATTCTACTCCCACTACTAACAATCACGGGGGCTGTCTGTACATGTTGCTACCTGTAGAAGTAGATCATGAGAGCGCCTTGCAGAGCTTTGTAGGACAGCCGCCTCTCACCTAGTTGATGAAAAAGGGAAGATCAGTAACAACAATTGTATGACAGATTCTTAATCATTGAGTTCTACAAATATTCAGAAAGCATGCTGACCTTTACTGAGCAAATGCTCGTGACGCTTGACGTCAAACAAGGAGGTAAATACTTCCTTCTGTTTTAGCAGCTCGGCCATCATCTCCTCTTTGTCCTCACAGTCAGGCATTTGCTAATCACCACAAACATCACGTGAGTTCAAATCCACTTTCAATGTCAATTATGAGTGTATTATTACTACAGTATTATTATTATTGACATTATTATTTTTATCTTACCTCAATGTTTTGCTCTTCTTTATGGAGGCCGTCGAAGATGTTGATCTCTAGACTTTCCCAAAAGTTGAAGCCATCTGTTTCCAAGCCAGGGGTTCTCTCTAGCCATTCCTTTAAAGACAAGGGTTTCAGATTTAGCAAGTTAACGGTATTACAGTCACCACTACCTCCGACGCGTCCTGCCATAACTACAACTACTACTGTTACTACCACTATATTAATGTTCTAGTACTACTGCTGCTACTACTACCTACTACTTACACTGTATTCAATCATAGGATTTCTCCTAGAGTGGAGCCAAATAAATAGACTGAATCTTAAATTGCTATTACTAGTACTGTATCTACTTCTGCTTTAGCTAATAGTACTATAACTGCCACAGTTTACCAAATAATTTGGTTATCATTCTACTGATGCACCCAAGAGGTTCTAGTCGTGTCCTGAATTAATTCTCTTTCTAGTGAGGGAAAACTTTGTCGAAGAGAGACCTTAAAATGGCATGGATATCAAATAAATGATCTCGCTGTTTGCTACTACCATTACCTCCTACAACTTCACAAGTAATCAGTGGCACTGCTACATTGTTTGTCTTCTATCAGTTCTAATGACGCATATCCCTTCTAGTAAATAAACAGCCAGCCAAAATCAGTACAATCTGGTTAATAATACACATGTAACATATGTTAACGATGACAAGTATTATTTGTTTTTTCTTTACCTCGACCAGTTTCAAGAGTGTTGGCTCTTGTTCAGTGGCAAGCAGCAACTCGCCCTCCTGACCTTTGAAAATGTCACGGTAGTGCTGCCTGTTGTACGGCACCCTCAGGTTGTCAGGGACCCCAATTTTGTTTTCCAAAAGCCGAAACTGAAGGCTTTGGAAGCCGGAAGCTGGAGACAGATATTCCCTACACACAAAACCAACATCAAGTCAGCATGTTGCGTGGATAATTGAGAGGAAAAAAAAAAAAAAAACAGTGTCAAACCTAAAATCAAAAAAGTCCAAGGCTGTCATTGTCTCCAAGACGGCAAACTGTTCCACCAACAGCCTGAAGATTATCACGATCCTGTGAATGCGAGTGTTAACTTTGAGCATGTTGCGTTCATCTCGCACCTGTGGAGAGAAGACGTGTTTTCAATTGTTATTTTTTGTCTCATTCTCCACACTTCGACAAATTGTATCTGTAACATGCCTCCGGCGTGTTGTGAAAATTCAGCTCCTAAGACCAGTTTCACTTCGCAGCTTGAAATGAGGTAGGCATGTCAAACATCAGTAAATCAACAAAAAATGTCAAAAAGCCATGCTTTAAAAGTCATGTGAATTTTGATATTTTGCTTTGAAGCATCCATTTACGTGTAATTTCCCAATTTCAGTATCACCCCCGAAATCGTTTGAAAATTCAGCCAACAAAGCCACTCTCATTTAGCAGCATGGATTTTGGTTGGCATTTCCATAATGAGTGGGCCCACAAAGCAGTTTAGAAAAGCCCGTGCTTGTACCGTGTACTGTTTTGGTTTGGAACATCAATTTTATGTTGGTTTTAAGCAGTTCCTCAAAGACAAATCCTTTAAGGTCTTTTTAAAGACAAATCAGACATTTTGGGTGCACATGCACTCGCTCGTGAAAACTGACACATACTCATTCTTGTGCCGGGGTAAATTTAGTTTACAGTTTTCAGGAGTTTGGCAGACCAAGTTGCACCTTGCTGATCATTTCAGCAGACCAAGGGGGGGCTTCTTTTTTGTCCAATTTGAAGAAAGTAGACCAGGTGAAAATAGGTCCCAGTTGTGCACAAGCGCTTTACCGTGATTTTGTTAGATTAGGTTGAGGCACAGGCAGACTGATTCTGAACTCTGCAGAAATGTGTTGTTGATGTCATCGTATTTCTTTCAAAAATATGAGTACAACATTGTAGCATCCATCAGAGTTATTGCGAAAATCAATTCTTGGAATGAGTTTTTAATTGTTATCCTTATTACATTTGTTGAAAAACCACCCTGGACTATGACACTGCTATTAGACACATACAAGACAGATTGGAAATCCAAAATTGCGAAACATTTGAGTCTTTGTTAATGTGTAAGTGTTGGAGTGTGACGGTGAAGCTGAATGACTCATCATTGGATTGAGTATGAAACGTTTTGCATCTGATGAATGTCCTGCCTAATAGAAATTCACAAGCGAGCGTAAATAAATAGGATTGCCACTAAAGGAATTAATCAAGCCACAGTTCTCATCATCAATTCATCACCTTGGACTTTTTATACTTTTGATTGAAAGCCAAATGTTTGCAAAGAGCGACTCGCATTTGAGAACATTTTGCAGCATGAAAGGGCTAACTACTAAGTGAATAATTGAGAAAACAATCCACGGATCAATTGATGACAAACAAGGTTAATTGTTTGCTGTGGTTTGGATTGGATTTCAAGAGGTCGACTTTCACACAACAACAGCAGGAAGCTGGCACATATTAATCACGTAATGAGAGGAATGAAAAATGGGACTCACGTGTCCATTAATGAAGATCTGGCGGACTGAATCCAGCTCGAACAGAATCTGTTTAAACCACAGCTCGTAAGCTGCAGTAAAAGACAAAACACACATTGAGACTTGATGCTAGAGGTTGAATGGATATTGAGAAATTAATGTGAGCGGACAATGCTTTAAAACCACGAAATACAAGAAACAATATGAATAACATTTTGATTTTAATAGCAAGTTATTGCCATTTGTTACATATTGAATTGTTTTATATGTTAACGACTTCTCCATATAAATTGTTTTCATTTCATGTCATTAGTTTTTTTTAAACATTTTAATGCTATTTTTCATTTATTTAGTTTAATTTTTATAAATTTAATTACCCTTTTTGTATAGATGCAATTAAATATTTATAGTTTTATATTACATTTTACTTTTAATTGTATTTCATTGTTGTTTTTATTTAATGACATTTTTATTAAATGATTTACATTGGAAATGTGTTGCTCAAGAGGCACAGTGGAATCCGTCTCACATGTAGGGGTCGTGGGTTCGATTCTGACTCTAGCCTTTGTGCGCCTCTGTGTGCCCTGCAACTGACTGGCAACATTTTCAGGGAGTACCTTGCCTGCTGCTCTGAGATACTGGGGTCGGTTGGCATTGCAATTTTTAACTCATGAATTATTTGACATTTTCATTGCCAAAATATTGCAATTAATACAAATGCTTTATTAATTTTTTAGGACAAATAAGCCTCCCTGTATTGGCTGCTTAAACATACGTAAAACGAAGCCAGTAACTAATGTTGAAAAATATGAAAGATCCAGTAAATTGGTTTGTAATGATTTCTTAGTGTTTATAATCTCACTATAAGCAAACTACAAACCTTTCCTGAATTAGCCCTTTTACAACGTGACGCAGACATGAATTTTTCTCAATGTTAGAACGCTGTTCACCTTGATGTGTGACGATGAAGAGGTGCTCGTCATGAATCTTGTTGCCCTTCAGCTCACTTTGCAGCACTTGGGCCGTCACAATTTTATCCAGCTTGGGGGAGACAAACGAAATACTTAGACATTTCCAAAGTGACAGATAGTGTGATAGGTGATGCTTTTGTACCTTGAGGTAATCTCCATAGATGATCCCTCCTTTACTGGCCTTGTTGACGCCTGCCTGAGAGGCATCCTGCTCTTCTTTATGGTCCAGAGGCTGGTTCCGAAATAACCTGGGAAAAAAACAGACCGATTAAAGGATCAAATACCACATGAAAAATCAAGTCTTATTAATATCAAGAAGACGAAACGTACAAATGCCTCTTCTCAAAATACGGGCATCCACTCATGACTTGTACAGATCTGTCGCAACAAATGATATCACACTCTTGGAAATGCCTAAATATACTAAAATTGTCTTCTGCGTGTTGCATGTTTTTAAAGCTTGTCATCCTCCAATCAGAGGCGAAACCACTCATTGTCAGCTGGTACGCCTCCGCTCTGTTTACCTTGAACCCCATCATGAATCCGTGGACTTTGTTTGAGTAGTTTTAAGGCGCGGTCACGAGACTGCATCGGAGCCGTAATTGTAAGAAAAAAAAAATATGTGAGAAATGTATACATTTTCCCAGAAAAGTGCATCAAATCACTTCACTTTTTAAAATTTTCATATTCATATTTTTTCCATAATCTCATAATACTACTACACATCAAAACACGAGTGTTTTTGTTTGGGGACAATGTTCATAACTCAAAATACTTCTCTCAATATTAACCCATTGAAATGATTGGAAACACCATTAATTCCTTCCGGCGTTCTCTCGAAACAACAAATTATTGAAATATTTTTTTATAAGTGTAATTTATAAAAATCAATAAGCAATGACATAAATAGTAATTGTATAAATATGCCATGTAGTATTAAAAGCTTGTGCCGTCCTAAAGACATGTTTATACACTTTTTATTCATTTATTTGGTTTATTTATAACACCTTTAAACCGCACAACAAATTATTATTTGAAATGCTTGATATCATTTGCTGTACTTTAATATTTTAATTAAGCATTCATGTTTGTGTATTATAAATAGTGAGGTGCATATTTTACGCTGTGACTTTTCTTAATAGAAATGCTGTTTACCTAGGACCCACCACCTTAGCATGACGGTGCATCTTTTCACAATGCCATGTTCAGAAAACTTACAAATGAGGATAAAATAATGAAACTTTGTACTCTCATCGACAGTGTTTACAGGTCACAGGAGCCATAAAAAGTCCTCAGCTCTTCACATCCACTCTTTTTGGGTCGGTGGACTCGGCTGTAAATATTTGTCTTCCAGTTAATATTTTGTTCAGCGCTATCAACAACTAACTCACATGTCTGGTTTTCTGTCTGGGTGTAGCCTTATAATTGTTATTGTCACGTGTATAGAATTTTGGCTGGACAACATGGGTGTACAGTTTGATTTCGGGACACAAACTGTTCGGAGACCATTTCGGTAATCGGATTCTTTAAACTCTAGTATACTTGGCCATACACTGGTTAATTGGAAAACCTAGACATTTTTTTGTTTTTTGGAGGGAAAAGTTTAACAGTTATTTGTGGGGTCACTTTAAAGTAGCGCGCTTCACACAACGCTTTGCAACTCTCACATAAACATTACGTCACACTCGTTGCCATTGTAAAATTCTTGTGACACTTGCACATGTGACAAATGCTATGATTTGACTTCATTCAATGGGAGGGAGGGAAAAGGAAGAGCGAGACCCTTCACATTGTTACAGGTGGGAATTTGACCATCATTTTCAGTCAAAATGAGAGCTTTTGACCTCTTTCTTCCACTTGCATGGTTCTTCAAATGTCTTCCTCACAGTCGAAGGCTCACTAGGCATCATTAAAAGTCCCTCCGTCTATGCGGGATCATTAGCACGCTTGTTTTTCTCACCAAGGCTTCTCATGAGGAGTCCCGGCCGCCAGCTGCTTTGAGCTGCTGCTATGGCCTCGGAAACATCACAGGCGTGATAACGAGAAGCTATTTCTGAATGGGGACGGGAGCAAGGAGACCGTGTAAGCTTTGCTTGGCCTCTCATGAGGCCAGATGATAACGCCAGATAAGGCCGCACGTGTACCACCTGTGAGGTCTCAGCCACTCGCTTTACAGTACATATATGTACAGTACTCATGCACTATGATCTTTTTTGCAGCAAACATATGCCAATGTGGTAACATGCTAGGGCAGTGGGTGACTCACTTTTTTTTTTTCCAGGAATCAAACGAAGGCTCGTAGAAGATACAGAAAACACTTTTTTTTTCCGCAAACAAATATACTTTTCTTTTTTTTTTTTCCACTGCAAGGGTTATTCCAAAAATGAACTGATGGAAAACAACTTCCAGTCTTGAGCTAGAAGGATGCTAAATTTGGAGAGTTTGAGTTCGAACTTGAAATTTAGAAGTTTAATAACTTTCGATTTATACAAACCTGTTCTTAAAACGTGCATGTGTACAAAAAGGAGAGCTTAAGAAAGAAATAAACCAATCTTTGCAAAAGATCACATTAATTTTGAAAAAGCACAAATGTGGGTCCCTACCTGAAATATCCATCCATTTTGTTAGCCGATTCTCCTCAACAAAGGTTGCAGGCTTGCTGGTGCCTATCCCAGCTGTCTTTGGGCTGTAGATGGTGTACACCCTGAACTGGTTACCAACCAATCACAGGGGTCACAGAGACGGATGTCTTTTCACACCCACAAACACACTTAAGGGTAATTCTGAGTGTCAAATATACCGGTCAGGTTCACCATTTGTGAGAAACACAACGAAGTAGAAAAAGCATTTTTCCTTTCTCATGCACGAGGAGAACAGAGGAGGACCGCATTAATGCAATTCGTTCTGAAAACCTTCGCTGCACACTCTCTTTTTATTCGCTCAAGAAGTTCCTGATCAGAAGTCATTGCTGCACTGGAGGATTTGGGAGGGGAGACATTTGGCAGCAATGTAAACAATTGGGAGAGACATATGGGAACAAAGGAAACGATTAGCTTGGGAAACCCAATTTGAGCAGCAACCTGTATGCAGTTATGTAAATTAGGTAAAGTTACAATTAGGTAAAGATTGTCAAGTTGGTCAGAGAATGAAGGGACCCTTTGAGTTCTCTCTGAATTCAGACGTGCAGGCAGAGGCCAGATCATTTGCAGGGTAGCAGGGTTAGCGCTCATGAAAGAGGTCTGGTAGAACATATGGTTAAAAATTTTCTTAAGCCAAGCAGACCTGGGCATAATTTACTCTAGTCCTTGCACTCGATGATGCACTTGATGGCCTTACTTGATCTGGAAGGAAGTCCATGGAAAATGTAACCGAGAGAAATATGGACTGGCAAGGAGCCTAAGAGTCTGACGTCTAGCCAGTGATGTATTAGGGTTGGACGCAACATACACCAAAGAGGTGTCAGGAGCCGGCGAGGTGGTGAAGATGGGAACCGGGTGCCAAAAAAAGATTGAGCAAAACGGACCCACAGCTATCTGCCGGTTCAACCCAAGGCAAATGATAACCCACTAGCAATGCTAAGTTACACGCTATTAAATGAAGACAATCTCATTTCAAATTTGATAGATACATTAATATAGTATGAACATTCAGGAAGAAATATCTATAGGTTAGCCATCTAATTTTATAGTTGTTTATGAGAGCATCTTTTGGAAATGTCCTGCATTGGTGAAGGTTTGCATCTGCATATTTTAAAAGCTGAACCTTCTCTTAGCTCTGTGCTTTTTTAAATTACTGACTTGTCATTAACAAGCTCTTATGTCCGTTATGATTGTTTAACCCAGCTTGATTGCACGTTCCCACTCAATGTACCAATGAATCTCTCATGCGCACTTACGTGCAACATCCGGTATGTAACGCATGTTCGGGTGTGACGCGATGTGCAGGGAGGCTCTTGTAATGTTGCGCGGCCTTTGAAGTTACGCCTGTTCCTGCCAAGGCCGGCGGTCCCGACGGTCCACCGCCCCCGCTGCGCCACTGTGGTCTCAGCGTGAGGCTGCAGCTGGAACTCCGGTTTAGTCATTCTCTTTGATGCCTCCTCATTTAACCTGAGGGGGCTGCGAGGGGAGCCAGGGGGGGTCTCTGCCTACTCGCCAATCAACCCTCAGCAATTTATGAAGTGACTTGAGTTCACCTGGGTGAAGCTGCCACCCCCACCCCACCACTTCCACCACCACACACACACACACACACAGCCTATGCAAAAATTGAATGAAATCGGGTGTTGCATGTGCTTCCTTTGTGTTGCTTGATGTTGTAAAAAATTCTGTTTGTGCAAGGTATTAAAAAGGCATAGTATGTTGTGTTTAAAAATAATTGTGGACAAGACTTTAAAAAAACATTAAATTGAATAAGGTTTATCTTTTTTAACCCTTTACTGGGCACAGCAGCTGCTTAGGCTGATAGCCTAAACAGGCAAAAGGCTCAAAAGCATCCCTAACAGGCATTTCTTAATTTCTAACAGACCCCTAAAGTTCTATAAAATCCTGAAAATTCTTGCCTGTTAGGACAATAGAAAAACGTGTGCCTATTAAAGGTCATTTTTGCCTGTTTAGACTATTGTCTGAAAGCGCCCGCTGTGCCTGTTACAGGGTTAATAACACATCTACATGTTTACAATAAGGCATTTTTAAAGACCATGTCTAGTAAGAGACATTTAAAAAAAAAAACAACTTGTAAGCTGTTTATTTAAATCATACATATGCAGTAAGGCTTTCTCTTTTTAATGGCATGCAAGGTAAGATGTGTATTTTCTTCCTAAGATGTGTATTTTCTTTTGAGAAAATGAACATCTAAGACATTTTTTTTCAACTATCAAATACTGTAGTTTGGCGATTAAAAAGTAACACACAGAGAAACACATAGAAAAAAAAAAGAAGAGATAAAAATATGGACAAAGCTGACTATATGTGTTATTTTCTTGAACCAAACATTCAAATTGTAACTTAGCAACCTTTTTTAATGACCGACTGTGAATAGTAAGGCATTTAAAGAAACACAACTGTAAAGCTTTTTTTTTTTTTTTTTAAAGACCACAAAAGCATACTTCCAGTTCATACCACAGCAGTATCGATTTAAGTGACTGGCTGTCATGACTTGGGGTGCATTTTTCTCACGCACACATCAGTGGTGCAAGAGAAATGAAGGGTGACGGATGTATTTGCATTTGGTGTATTTGGCTTGCGTTCACCTCCATACGTTTAACTATAATCAGTAAGTGCTAAGCACATGTGATGATAAGGAGGCAGCGAAGTCAAAAAAAGACTTGAAAGATGAAAACCAGAGATGATTGTGCTCCCATTTAAGTTTGGAAAATCTTCTTTGAAGTGTGATATGAAAAAGAAGCATGTCAGTGTTATTCATATCAATTTAATGTGTTTACTTTCAAAGACTTGATGGTGAGGTGTAAAAAGGAAAAAAGGAGTGCTTTTTTTTTCTACCACTTAGACATGAAACTGCATGAATTTGATTGGATTTTTTTAAGTGACCTTATGGTTATTTTTATTTCATTCCTAACAAAAGGATAGACTTTCATCGCTGTAATGATTACTAGAAAATCAGGACTTATCTGATAGGAGTCAAACATTTTTCTCAAAATAAGAGAACGTTTCAGAAAATTTTGTAATTTAAAAAACAAATGTTTTCTTGAAAAAAAAAAACATTTGAGTATGATAGGATGATAAATAATCAACTTCATGCAATTGTTATTGAACTTCAATGTAAATAATGTATCTATGTATCTGCATTTAATTAACTTATTTGCAAGTCCATCAACAGTGTAAAAATGTCTTTAGAATGATATTGGTTGGTATTATTTGAGAAGGAGCTATTGTTTAGTGGGTGCGCCAAAGACTAAGAGGCAGCTTGCTTACGTGAGCTGCCTTCATGAAATATTTCTAATGAAACAATGAAATATTTAGTCAACAGGCGGTGGGTTGAATGGCATTATGCCCCGAAAATGTGATATTGAGCGACACTAATACCATCAATTGTATATGACACATCACCAGATTCATGGAAACAGGCTCGTAAAAGCATTGGTTAATATTGAAATATATATATATATATATATATATATATATATATATATATATATATATATATATATATATATATATATATAAAATTAAATTAAATTAATAAATTAAAGAAATAAAATAATGTATAGTTGCAAATCTGCCCTAAATAGAAGTTCTTGATCAGGACAGGAACGTAATGACTGGTTTCCGTCCCACAAAATATCAGTCAAGACAAGGAACAAACTCGCCTATGTGAACACACCGCTTCATCTCCATTGTTGCATTCTGCATTGCAAATTCAGCGTTCCTCATGGTTGCAGTTTGCACGGTGCCAGGTACTGTATATGCATGTAGTGAGAGAACCCACGCGGGCTCGGAGAGAACATGCAAACTCCACGCAGGAAGCAAGGTGGATTTCAACTAGAGTCTAGGAACTGTGAGGCGGACGTGCTAACCACTGCTCTACCATCACTATTTTCCATTAGATTCCATTAAAATGAACCTCCATGAAATTCTTAGATGAGAAATTGGCCTTGAAAAATTTTGAACTAAAAAACAACCTCAACATTTGACTGAAAAAAAATCCTGCAAAATAAAAGGAAAAACAGCACCTGGTGATTTTTTTAAACAGACATGAGCGCTTATATTAAGATCAACATGCAAAGAAACCATCCAAAATCCATCTGAACTTTATTAGTTATGTATAAACACAAACATAAATTACTGGTAGTTTCATCATTTACAAAAAGCGGGTTCCCGTGGGGTGCCCGAGGAGTCCATTTATGTCCTTTCTCCCTTTTTTCCCCTGCACACAATGAACACTTTCTATTTAAACATGGAAACAGTTTTTTTTTTTCAAAAAGCATCAAACATGTTGAAGTTTACAAGTGCTAAATCTCATATACATGTCTTTTTTCTATTGTTTTTTAGGCATGATTTCAAAAACAAACATTTGCTTTGCCCATTGATGACATAATGTGCTCGCTTGCCAAGCACAAGTGCACACAATGTAAACATTTCCTGGTCATACAAGAACTGCAGTGAAGCTGGACTTTGTGAAAACAAACTAACACCAAGGAAAAAGGTAAAATGGAAAAACATCATTGAAGACGCAAAGCAGCGATGAACGGGCCCTCACACCCCCTTTTTCAAACACTGACGCCTTGCTCGGACCATGAAGCAGGCGAAAAAGAAAAAATATATATCTTCACATTTCAGTCTCGACAATCTGGTAAGAAACCAGCTTCCATTTGGGGCTCCTTTGGTCGGAATACGTAGAACAATACCTAGAATTGGCCCATAACGATTGATTTAAATCAGAATGTCACATCTTTTGCTTTTGGGCTTGGTTTGTTTCATTGAGACTTTTTCCTGCGTCTTGTCATGATAGCCAAGTCGGCCAAATTTCATGTTGATTAGTAAACCTGGCGTGAGTGGCTTGTTTTTTCTTCTTTGAGAATGATCATCAAACTTTGAATTGGCCCAAAAAGGGTATATCAAAATGGCTGACTTTCCTGTTGTATTTCCAGGAGACGCTACTGAGTGACTTCAGTGATTAAGACCCCTCAGATCTGTTTTTTCATAAGAATTTGCAAAAGTTAGCGGGTGTATTTTGGAGTCTTCATCAAAAAGGCCACCCATTCATTCAGTCAGTCAGTCATTCATTCATTCAATAACTAAAGAGCGATTCCAAGAGAACCTCTACGCAGCGCCACGTGGTGCTTGGGCCCCAAAAATAAGCTCGTTCTCCCTTCACTGTTGCTCCATTTGAGAGTCCAGAAGGCTTTTTGTGCTACAGAGGATGTGACCTGTATCGCCCAGCTTAAGGCTCGGTGACTTTAAAAGTCCCCCCACCAACTCGCAATGCACAGCATTGCTTTCAACTTGGTACATTTTTCTTTTAATTTGATTGTTTACAAAACAGCGACCAGGGACATACACTTACTCACAAAAACTGAGGGGTATTGGGATGCATGAAAATCTTTCGTTCCGGATCAGTTCAATGCATCATGAGATACATTTGTTTTCCTCGTGGCCATTGATGCTCACTACATGTTGCTTTATTGTTTTTCTTCCTCTATGTTGTGAGAAATAATTTGTAACCCAGTTGTAACTGCAGTTCTGTGCCTAAGTGCTGGTCGTGATAGTGGTGGCCGTGTCTATTATCGACTACCGTAGCCCACAAAGTTGAATTTACTCAATAAGTGCCCTTTGGGGTTGTAGTGTAGCTAGCAATTTAGCACAAGCACTTACGCGAAAGGGAGTCTAGTTGCTGAATAGATGCGTAGCCCGGGTGCACCAGGAGTTTGATTGAACATTCATATGTTGATAATAGATAATAGAACAGTAGACCTCAGCTATTTGCAGAGGTTTGTGATTGGGCCTGCCTGTGAATAGCAGAAATCCATGTACAGTATAATGCCGACGATTAAAATACATTGATTGGGGGCGGTGTTGAGAAAAATTGTAAACATAAAAACAAGTAGAAAAATACTGGTAAAAGAAGAGTAAAAAATCTGTGGCCACTGAACCACAAGTAAGGGTCTGCATTAAATACTTGAGCAATTTTTCTATATTATACATTTAGAACTGATACGAAATGAGTTAACTGGGAATCATGTGAATTACTGTGATAAAAGATTCCTAATCAACTGGCTGTAGAGCTGCAAAGATTAATCAATCAAAAAGTAATTGATTCTCGAAACGATGGCAATTTTTATTAAATCAAGTAATTGTTTTGCGATCTAGTTTAATTTAAAATTTTCAGCTGATGATGTGAAGGGACATCACTGGAAACCCTTCTGAGGAGCTACGTTTTTTTTTATGGGTTTGGGTGAAGAAAAGAGTTGGAGGGGAAAAAAAATACCAATGGTCAGTCAGAATGTTTTAAAATTGGCCTCTAGTTCCTCTTAAAAAAATGAGGGATTCATTTATTCTTAAAACAAAGCATATTGATTTTTTGGGGGGTGGGTGGGTGGAATGGATTAAAAGCATTTAAATTCGTTATAATGATAAATCTTGATGAGATAAAACTGGGAAATGTGAGTTACCAGCTTTGCCGCCAAAGATCTTCAAGAACAAAGACCTAAGATATACCAGGGATAAACGGGGCATGACTAGCAAATTTAATTTCAGCCAAATATCCCTAAGCTTTTGTGAGTCATGTAAAACACAAACAGTCACCCCTAACGTTCTGTTACCTCTTCCCAATCTCATTTTGCCTCAGAAGGTGGATGTTGTCGGCGCTGTCTGCCAGCTCGGGGTACTGCTCGGCGGAAAGGGCGTAGTAGCCGTCATATCCGAGCACCTTGCCGCTGCTCAGCAGCTGCCGCTTCTCGCCCTCAGTCCACGGCCGGCCTCCCTCCTCGCCGTCGCGCAGTCGCTTCTGCTCCCTCGCCCAGGCGCCCGCCAAGGCGCGCTGGCGGGCCAGCTCCGCCACGCGGGCTTTCTCCTCGTCCACGGTGGCGCCGTAGCGCACGTGCAGCGCCAGGGCTCCCGCGCGCACCTCCACGTCGGCGAAGCGGCGCGTGCGACCGTCCATGACGGTGGTGGACTGCGACACGCTGACGTTGACGCCGTTCTCCAGCGTCTTGTGGCCGCTGGTCAGGTGCAGGGCTGCCAGGTCGGCGTCTGGTAGGCCCGGCTTGACGAAGTGGTGCGTGTCCCGCCCCTCCACGGTGAAGTGGAGGTCCTCCAGGTAGAAGGCATTGTTAAGGATGCTTGCCACCTTGATGCAGTCCTCGCCCGCCATGTTGAGGGTGTGCGCGTGTACGCTGCCCTTGTAGATGGCGAACATGACAGCGCGGCCCACTGGGGAAGCCGCCGCAGAGAACCACAGCCAAGGCTTCTCGCCGCGACGGCCTCGCCGCAGGTGCACTTCAGGCAGACGCTCAAAGGACAGGAGCGACTCGGCCTGGCGGGTGACTTCACGCTGCACTCCCGAGATTGACTGCAAGGACGCAGCAGAAGCAAGAGGTAACACGGATTTTAATAAGACTTTCCCTGCCACGTTCTCACTTTTTTTTCTTGGGGGAAAAAAAAAGATATGATTTCTCTGATGAATAATAGTTCTTTAAAAAAAATCCTTTAAAAAAATAAAAAGAATACTACTAAAAAAAACGCGAACACCTCAAAAAGGCACAAAATGTCTCGATAAATTAGCAGATAGCACATTGATACTGCAGGCTTTTCCTCTCTGCAGCCAAATGCACACGGATCCCCCTTGAAACTTCCTGTTAGGGACCAAAGCAGGTAGCCTTACATTAAAAACCACACTTTCAACTCCACAGCAATACCAAACACACTGCATGTGGTAGCACCAGACAGCAGCGAGAAAATGTATTCAGTTGTCTGAACTACACTGTTTGCTTTATTATGCAAATAAGAGCCAATTATAAGTAATATTCTCTTAGAAATGCATAATAGCAGCTTCATAACACACTTATACAAAGTAAGGAAATGAAGTGTTATTGCTTCTGCCTGCATTCCGAATAAAAAGTGATGCATCTGAGAGTTGTGCAACATTGGAAAGAAAAAAAATACTAAGAGCAGAAACTTTCCAACTTGTGACCCCCCCCCCCCCCTTTCTAAGAACGACTTTATTTTTTAAGATAAAAGTCACTTGATTACAAAATCAACGCAAATATTTATAGAGCGAAGTCAGGCTACCAAAGGAACATGATGTCGTCTGGTGCAACTTACCATCTCTGAAAAATACTACTACTATATTTTCATAAATATTAATGAAAAACCAAACATGTAAACAATTGCTAATTTAGACTGGACTCACCGGCAAATCATCCCACAGCTGACTCTTCCTCAGCTCGTACGATGGCATACTCAGGTCAAACTTTGGCACGGGAAAGCCAGGAATGGTGTTGTGAAGATGAAAGCCAAAAGTTACCAGCCAGCTGTTCACATCTGTGCGAAAAAAGATAGCAAAACAATTTTAAAGACCAAAGAATCTTATCTTCGAAATAGCTCTACTTTAGACAAGCAGTAATTTTCCTGTTATTTCCTGACATTTATTAGACAACAAAATAGAAGTGCCGTCAGAGTAACTATTTGCTGCCTGACATCACGGAATAGAATTGCAATAATGATCTCGTAAAAGCTTTTCCGACCGCACGGATTTCTTACCTGCCACATACTCTCTCACTTCGTGAACTTTGCTAATGGGGTTGTTATTCCGAAACATGTAAAGGTTAAAAGGTGCCGGCTCCTTGCCAACATCCCTCAGGGTGGAGACATCCGGCACGGTCCACCTGCCGGACATAATGTCGTAGTCCCTCTCGCCAAAGTGTAGCAGCTTGGTGAGCTGGTCGTACAGACCCCCGTGGAAGCCCAGCACCAGCTGGAAATCTGGGTTGGAGTCAAAATAAACCTCGCCGTAGGCCGTGTACTGCAGCTGCTTGACCAGCAGACCGTTACTGGTGAAGACGGCCAGAGGAGTGCCAGTGTTGTCGCAGGCAATGTAGAACTCCTCACCGCTGCTGATCTCCATGGCAAACAGGTGGCCCTGCAGGTCGTAGTACAGCGAGGTGATCTCCGAGCTGGAGTGGTTGTAGACGTGGGTAATCCGGGCCGGGTAGCTTAAATCGGCGTAAAAGTACTGCAAGTGCTGGCCTAGGCTGGTCTTGGAGGACACCCTGCGACTGAGCCCATCGTAGCGGTACTGGATGGTCCACCCGCTGCTTTTGCTATACACCCGCAGCAGGAGTCCCTTGGAATTGTACTCGAAGATTTCGGCTCCTCTCTGGCGAAGGAATCCGTCTTCATCCATGCGGTACTGGATGTCCCCGAGGCGGGTGATGCGGTCCCTGAGGTCGTAGCGAAGAGGAAGGAGTCTTGCGCTGTTCCCGGCATTGAGCAGGTGCAGGTTTCCGTTGAGGTCGTATGTGTAGCGCCAGGTCACCTTCTCATTCAGGTAGACAGTCTGCAGCTGGCCATCCACATCGTACTCGTAGCTATACTTTGTGGTGTTAGCAAAGGGTCCAATCTTGATCTCGCGCCTGGTGACACGGCCTACGTCATCGTACTGGAAAGTGATCCAGTACATGAGCGAGCGGAAGATCTCGTACTGTATCTCCTTGATGCGACCGTGAGCGTCAAAGTGCTTGGTGTAGGTCATCACCGCCGTGGAGATGATCTGGTTGATGTCGTAGTAGATGACGCCGAATTTGCCGAACTGTTCCACCTTGCCGGATATGTCGTCAAACTGGTAGAGGTCAATAGGCAGAGGCGTCTCGTTGATGACTCCCTGAACGCTGGTGACGCGCAGGCTATTGTCGTATGTGTAGTCGAAGCGGGCATTGACCATGCCGTCTTCGCTGAAGCGGAAGATTTGACGGTCTACCAGAGGTCCCACTTGCCGGTACCGGATGGAGCAGATGAAACCATCGCTCTGCAGGTTGACAGTCTTCAGGACCCCCGCAGTCTCATCATAGGTGAAGCTGACCCGGGTGCTGTCATAAAGGATCTCAGAGAGCTTGTTTTGACGCCGGTAGCGGTAGAGCACCCGGCGGCCGGTGCCAAAGTGGGACACCCTGAGCAGGAGGCCGTCTTCGCTGTAGTCCACAGCCACCGAGGCGTTGCTCTCCGGTGGGTGGTAGAGGTTTCGGTAGTAGCCCACAGAGCGCATCGTCTGCATGGTGTAGCGGGCCACGCTGGGCATGGTGATGCCTGAGAGACGGTCCAATGAATCAAAGTCGAAGATGTACTGGCGCTGACTGTGGAGTAGCAGAACCATGGACTGGAGAACCAAAACAGAGAAACCAAGTGACTTATTTGGTTATTTACTTTAGAGCTAACAAAAATGTCACTTTAATCATACCTTGATTTTTGAATGCCTTAACTCACAAGAATTCCACTACGGTATGTATCTTTAGGGGTGTCAAATTAGCAGAATAATTGCAAAACTATAATTACATTCACTGTTAAAGGACTATTTTCTTAATTGTGTTCATCGCCTTTTTAATCAAACTTTGTGCTTTCTGTATGTTGATTTGATCCATTTTATCGTTTTGCCTTTTTGTGCTTAGGTATTTGTGGATTGGAAAACATAACCTGTCATAGCCCGGTAGGTTCCTGTTGTGGGTGGGAGGGCAAGTTCAGTAGCAGAAAGAAAATGTGAGAATGAAGGAGCTTGTGAGAGTTGTCGTGGGAGTTGAGTTGGTGAATTTAACTTAAAAAAAAAGGCCACTTTTCATAAATGTATAGAAATATGCTTTTTTCGTAAGAATGAGCTTGCTTACTAATGTAGCCAGCCATAGCAACAAAGATGTTAATGCAGGAAGCAATATCATTTTGCCAAACTCAACAACACCCTGTGTTTGAGTGACTCTGAGACACACTGGCTGAACGATGTTTTATTTCAAGTTCATTTGGCGAGTGCCTAAAGAAAACTCGAAGTTGCGGCTAGAAATTGGGACCAGTCTCAAATATAGTAGAAGGTAAATTGTCACAACTGATTAAGTTAAGTGTGATAAATCTAAATAATCCAAATCTTTATCTGCCACAATAATACAATAAATCGACATCGACAGGTTTTACATTTTTCCTCCAAAATCTTGCGCTTATAATTTGGGGTTTAATGGGAAGTTTTCAGACTTTGTCACAATGCTCCACATACATGTATTGCCATTGTTTATATTACTTCTACTGTATTGTATGTGGGTAAATTTTATAGGTCACTAACAAAGCTTCTGAAAGTTTTTCTTTAAAGGACCTCATAAAAGTTAAAAATATTTCTAAATGCGACAAAAATGTGAGACATTTTGTGTATTTTTAGTCATGTATTTGTGAGATATTTCTTTTCTGGGTCTCCTTATGATAAATGCACCAGCTACATGTCATGTCAGAGTGAAACTGTCTTTGGGAACCGAATTGTTTTATTTGAAAGTTATCAGACATACTCTCTTGAACAAGTTCATCTTGAAAGAACCCTGGAAATAGCTTTTTGATTGATTTTTTGTTGCCAATTGGAAACAACAAATGATACAGATTCAAGAGGATTACAAATTGTTGAATTCATGATGCAGGAGCAGAACCAGTTTAGACAGTCAGGCGGGCTGTGGAGGACTCTCCAGCTTGAGAAATGAAAGAACACTTGATTGTGCCAACTATTGCTCATGAGGGGGAGCAGTTGGCCAGAGGCCCATTTCTTTATCTAAAAAATGTCAGGGGTGAATAGAAAAATCTGACTGGCACAAGAGTGGATCGCAAGGGGATAAACCAATATAAACTACCAGTATATTCACACAATTGTATTAATGTAGAGAATACCAAATGTAGGGTGTTTGGCATTCAGTAGACGTTTCATGTTAATTTCGGACATTTTGCATGGGGAAAAATGGATTATACTAATTTCATCAAGCACTTACCGAAAGCTACTGAAGAGGGGAAAAATGCAAAAGTCTCTCTGCTTTACAAACATTTGTTTTAATGTATGGTACTCAATTACACATTTATGTTATTTTTAAATTGCTTCTAAATGTGTATGGTATCAGTAAAGTGTGACAGTTGCACAGTATAATTGGCCTTTACATTGTGTGACTACATTGTTGACTTCAGTGTTTGTATACCACTTAAAAAGTCTCAACAGGCCATGGCTGATAAAACAGAGGAACCATTTCTGTCTGGGGTTGGCGATTTACGGTTCTTTAGGTTAGTCACAGGGACTCTTTCAAGATGAACTCAACCAAGAGATTTTATCTGACGGCAACAAAAAAACAGACCCCAAAACCAGTTGCTTAACTTAGGAACGCCAAGCCCAAAAAGATGTGGCCTTTGTCTCAGGGGTTTTGTCGATTTATGACCAAATTTGAATCACATGTACTGAACAGGTGGGTAACACCAATTGCAATTAAGTTGCAATTTCCCCATCACTCGCACACTTGCTCTGACCGTCAACATGGCTCAACAAGGACATGTGATGGGAGGGTGGCTCTTGAACTGGTTTACAGTAAATGCAGGACCAGAGTGCTGGCTGCCTTACCAAGGTTCATTGCCCTCTTGTGCTAAAATGTCAAACCCAGTCATCCGAACACGTCAGCGTTCCCCTGGCTCCCAGAGCTCTCGCCATTGCTCACGTCAGAGTGTGCACATGGGCCTCTTGTGGTCGTGCAATAAAGGCAAATCCCTCCGTGAGCCCAAGTAAATACTCTTTAAACGGGAGTGTCAGCCATAAAACAAGCTTGTTTTGTATTTGCTGACTCTGCGAATTCTAATGCTGATAGTTTTAGGATAAGGCAATAATATCTTTATATCAATGTATAGCAATATGAAGTGAAACGATGAACGTATCACAATATGACGTTTCCAAAATATCGCACATTAATTTTAAGACTCCTTATTTTCCTTATATTTCGTTATAACAAAGTATTCAATAATTAAAGTGGAACCATCCATTTCTTGGTTTTCGTCATCTTTATGTTTCCAACACAAGTGACGTCACAGATATGGCGTGTTTAGCTTATGGTTAGAGCTGAGTTAGATCCGGAGATACAATTGATGTCAGATAAATGAGTCAGCAATCAAGACAAAGTCGAGTACGTAGTTTTTCACAATAAGATGGTAAAATCGTCTATCTGGAAAATTTCAGCCTTAAAAAGAGAATGACTGACAGTAGCATTGTTAATAAAGTACATGTATGTTCAAGCGGCGATGAACCACTTTGAAACCATACATGCAATGTTTCCATACAGCCAAGCACGTCCAATAATATGGAAATGAAAAAAAGTGCTACTGGCAGCAGTCAACCATCCATAACGGACATGTTTTCAAACAATTCAACGGAGTATGATTGCAAGTCAGCAAAAGCCCAGGAGCTGACCAATAAGGTAAACAAAATTCTCCATTCCATCATTTCTATATTTATTTACTATCACATTTCCCATGGTGAAGGACATGCTTGAAAAAAAAAGGGGACATGCTGCTATTTCTTAGAAAAAAATGTTCACTGCTTCTGAAAAAGTCATAAATAGAATTTCTCTATTCAAATGATTTCTCATTTTTTTTCTAGTTGTTATTAATATATATGCCATCAGCATCCTGTGACATGAGCCACATACCTTTTGAAAGAAGTAAATTCAAAAAGAATATCAAAGCAATTCCTCAGTGTGTCCTCAGCGCTCTTTTGAGAGCTCTTTCTTTCTTGGATGATTTCAAGAGATTTGGAGATTTCAAAATCAATACCGAATATGCTTTATATATGTATTCATTTTATTCAGACGCCCGATCAAACATTGATATCACTTTTTTTTTTTAATTAATGCAAGCCAAAACTATTTTAAAACAAATCTGCACAGCTCAGCTTGCAAACGTCACATGACAACTTAGAAGACAAGTAAATGAAGTGCACTTATATAGTGTTTGGTTGTTGCCTGAGCATTTTCAGTTGACAGCAAGTGGTAATGTGGCCATCCTTTAAGGTGGACTTTATTGCTTAGTTTATATTCCTCAAACACAACAAGAATTGGAATGCAGCATTTCGACTTTTATATTATGGGGTTGAATTGAATCAATACAGTATATAGTTGACATGTGGTATTTTTTAATTTTTTTTTAGACTGCTCATGCATCAAACCGTTTTAGAAAGCCTTTGTGCCAACTATCAACATTTAAAAATATATTTTGTGTATTCATGGTCATCTTAAAAGAAACTTTCATCTGCATAAACGATGTAAAAATCAATGTAAAGCTTTTCAATGTTTTTAGACAGTCGATGTGTCAAAGAGTAGTTTAGCCATGTTACCATTTCTTCTCATTTATTTTGAGCTGAAAATGAATTCTGCAGTAACGTCGCAGTTCATAAATAAAAGATGATAAATGAGAATGTCCTCCCAGCAGTATCCACATAGTACAGTATATATATAAAACAGCACTTTAAAGCAAAGCCCAGGATACATTTTCATTTGGCTGCCTTAGTTGACCCCACAGAAAAAACAGCTGTCTACTTTGGATGAAATGATTTTGCAAGCGTACTTACAGATGTTTATGCAGATGCAATCAGGCTTGAAGGATTATGTAAAAATGGTGATTTGCACTGGAGCGGGGCATTTAATGAGGTTTTATGTTCGAGATAACCTTGTTTTGTGACACACTATCCCTCATAACTGAATTCCAAGCTATGTATACCTCGAGTGTGTCTTGTGTCCATTGTTACAAAGTAAGTTTCACTTGGCAGCATGAAATTTGGCTGGCATGTTTTTTCATGAGCATACCGATTGAAATGAAGACATGCCTGAAAACGCACATTTTGGTTTGAAGTGACTACTTTTACACACGGATGAGATTGTTCTGATTACTACCACATTTGAACCACCTATAAATGTCTAACTATGGCTGTCAAGTTAAAGTGTTAACTGTGGAGACTAATTACAAGTTTTTAAAGTGGTAAAAAAAAGCTCAGTTATATTTATCATAAATGATGGCCTACAGTGTACTTTTTAACCACGTTTTGTAAACCTTTAATGTGATGCGGTTTATTCATGAATTATTATTGCAGCACTTCAAGCAGTCAATACATTCCCCTAGTCTTGTCACATCTGACAAATGAAATTAACACAAACGCATCACAGTTGCGATTTTACGTAAATTCCAAGATGTTACCCAAGTAAATATCTGTTACGAGCCTCATAGAAAATTGTTGCTGAAAATGTGATTAATCTCTAATTATCGAAAGTTATACTCTAATTTTTGTTTTTCTCATTGCTTGTTGGTGTAGAGTTGCATGGAGAAATTTGACCAAAAGATTATTTTT
This sequence comes from Hippichthys cyanospilos, assembly GCF_059441005.1. Lineage (NCBI taxonomy): Eukaryota > Metazoa > Chordata > Actinopteri > Syngnathiformes > Syngnathidae > Hippichthys > Hippichthys cyanospilos. Next base: position 7,796,399 of record NC_142381.1, read on the forward strand.
ATGAGATTTTCAGTGATGATAAGCTTTTGTCACTTACCTGCTCTAGGTAAGTGTAACTCCATATCTTTCCGTCAGCAAACACCCGAGACACCACACGTCCCTGTGTGTCGTAGCCCATCTTCTCCGTTGTTGGACCCCTCTGCAAAGTGCTAATCTGTCCGCTGCTGGTACGACTCACGTTGACTGGCAGCAGCTTACTGCTGGGCACCCACAGCACAGGATGCCCAGCGGTGTCATATATAATCTTCAGAAGAAATTTCCTGTGGTCATCATAAATCTTCTCTGTCCTGAGGGTGCGGTCGTAATCAACAGAGAGTATGTTGCGTCCATTCACCTGTTGGGCAGTAACCAGAGTAGTGTCGGTCGGGTTAGATCTGGACATGCATTTGATTGTGTGTAAAATCGAGAGGTGGGAAAAAGTCACAGAATAAGTCCAAGTCATTAGCGGTAACAGTAGTAGCGGGTAGTAATGCTTTACATTTACTCCATTTTATTTAGCCAAGAATAAGAAGTGAAAATTGCCTTAGCATGCCACATTAAGCTAATGTTAACATTTAGGTAGGGATGTACCATTTATAAACCTGGATGATTGTCGCTGATATTCGTTAAATGTAATCAAGACATCAAGCTCCACAGCTCAAACCGAGTCTCATAAATACCAACAAAGTCAAGTACAGTATTTCCAAAATTTTGGCTGTCCATTCCTAAAACCAAGGTATTACTCGACTCGAATCCCGCACATCCTGTAGAAGCAAACGTACCCTCAGCTTGCGTCCAAACACGATGACCTTTCCTCGAGCTTGCTCTTTGCGGAAGCGCCACTCCACCAGGTTCTGCCCGCTTTCGCCCGGCAAGCTCATGTTGCGCCTAGCCACCGTCGGGTTGGCGGCTCCGGCCAGAATGTGAGGCTCGGTCTGGTAGTGCGTGTCCATCCCATTGGCGTAGGTGACTCGCAATGAGTTGTCAAAGCCCACCTGGTAGCTGCTTTTGCACTGGTCTGGAGAGAAAAATAAAGTTTCATGACACAATAAGAGAGATGGGGCCTCAATCTTTGATAAGGAATGTGTTGTACTTTCTTGAATTCTTCAACTGCGTATTTGTCAAATAATTGATGCAGCCCAACGTAACTGTAAAACAACTCAACTGTTTCAGCCACAGTGCAGCCACGGCGTAATTGGGGAGTAAAAAAGGAAAGCCAACTTTGAGCACTGTTGGGCGGATACCAGTAGTTAGCAATGCTGTCCGAGATTTAAGAAATTAGATGGAGGCAGATGCTGCCAACTTTTATATTGAGGAATAAAAGCCTTTTATTAAGGATAGACCATGCGCCTGTTACCGCTAAGTTAGACCCAAATGACCAGACCTAAGTGAGAATATACGTGTATAGAACTGGAACCCTGAGCAATGTAAGATAGACGAACGGACCATCTGGCCATTAAGCAACAGGATGCCGTTTCATACGAGGCTGATGTGTTGGGTGACAACCTAATCCAGCCCACCAAGTGTCTCATCGTTTATGCTGACATCTGTCTGCAATGATACACGACTGCAGCTCACTCCGGCGACCCTTCGCACACACTGACAAATCACTCACCCAAGGAGAGAGAGGGTGTACTGGGAGTGGCTGCAAGAGGTGTTGGTGATGACGTAAAGTACAACTTACTGGTCTCCACTGGTCTCAACATTGGTTGAACCACGATGGTAGCTATACAGAGACATTGCTGTCCCTCATCAATACATGATATTGTGGCTTGTAGGTCTTTGAACTGCAGGAGGTCTTCATACCAGAGGTTATTTGGACTATAGGGGCCTTTTGACCGCAAGCTTTCTTGAACCTGTAACCCTCTGGTTCCCAAACCCTATCACCAAAAGCAAGTACTCTGGGAATACCAAAGGCCCTTCAAGTAGCAGAATCACAGAATACTGAAACTTATGACGTATGATTCTACCCCTGCGTGCTTTGATTGACGAACAGTTACAAAAACTCCAGTTACTCCAGTCAACCCTGGACTTGTCACTACTCAGTAACCAAGACTTAATCCATTTTACGCTGCTAATTCTTTACAGTGTCATGTGTGAGCTGGAGTCTACCCAAGCTGACTTCATGCAAGAAGTGAGGTACACCCTGGACTGGTCCCCGATGAACAAACGTTTGCAATCAGTGATGAATAACTCACCCTGGGAGAGGGTGTAGTAGGCGTGGATGCTGGAGGTGTTGGTGGTGATGCTGATTTCCTCGTCACTGAGGGAGCTCTCAATGTCCACAGTAAGGGCACTGTAGATGTCAGTGTAAAGGTTGTTCACCATGCCGGTGGGGAAGGTGACGTTCATGAGACGACCCTCACTGTCGTAGCTGGTTTGAAAAACAGATAGTAGTGGATGTTTTATTATACACCCCTGTTCTAACAGTGTGCCCTAACTTATCAAAATGAGCCAATTCCACCCTCACCCCTCTTATGGGGTGCTTGAATATGGAGTGAAATCCCAACCCAGGCTTGAAAACGTTATTAAAATCGCCTCTAGGACGAGCAAATTGAAATTATTGTTCAGAAGAATACATTACAACCCTGTTTATGCCGCAAGAAAAAGATATCAAAAAAGTTATAAAAGCAGTCAATAGTTTTTGATTTATTGATATTTTGTGGGGGTGGGGGATCTGTCTTGTAGCTCTTCTTTGAAACCTTAACCATGACTTGTAAGTTGTAACATTAGTTTGAAATCTTAAACCTAAACCCAGGCTTGCAACATGTTCTCTCAACATAATGGTATGAAGCTGTTCTCGGGTGTGCCAGTTGTGGGTAAATAAAATGGCGCTAAGTAAGTTTTGTGTAAACTTTGCGGCTAGTGGAAGCAGCAGCCAATTTTTTTCTTTTAATTTTCAATTGCTAAACAAACTAATCTGCTCCACTTGAAGGTGACTTCATTTGCATAATTAAATGAGTCTGCACAACCAGGGAGTCTTCACTTGTTTCATCTGGCGTTTCACGTAAACACATTTCAGCAAGCATAAATCAACCAACTCCATCTTGAAAGCCTAACTTAAATTCAATACTTTCATGAATCCCTTCTCTAAAGCCCTACACTTGCCTTGAAACTGAAAATACCAACTGAAAATTGTTACCCACAATTTGAAACCCTACTATCTTGGAACCTCACCCAAGCTTGTATCCACATTTTGAACACCTATGTCACGTGGAAGTGTCACTGTGTATGTTTGACAATAGGAAGGTGATGTGGGTTGTGGTTAACCTGGACATACATTTAAATCTAAAACCCGACTTCAAACCCTTATTTTGATGCCTTGATTCAACATGGATACTTTCCAACAGACAGCTTCGTACTTACTCGTAGAAGGTGGTCCATCCGATCTCCGAGGTCTTGGTGGCCAGCAGGCCGTTGTTGCCATGGTAGGTGAGCAGCACCAGCTCCTGTCCCTGTGCCGTGAGAGTCCTGAGCCCGCCGTTGGTGCCCATCGTCAGCCAAATCACCTGGTTGTCCGGGGCAACGATCCGCACCGGCATACGACTGGAGTCTCTGCGTATCCTCAGCGTGTTTCCGTTACTGTCCGTCACCGCAGTGATGTCATTCTCTGTGCTATAGCTGAAGGTATACTTAAAGTCTCCGGTGAGCAAGCTGGCCGTGTGCTGGTGCGTGCCGTTACCATCAAACACGTAGAGCTCCTGGGCGTCGGGCGACGCCACCTCGTAGCCATTGGAGATGGACACGGGCCCGTTACGAGACACGGCCCGAATGCGAATGTTACCCAGGTCGGCCACGTAAAGAGTCCCGTCCGGCGAGACCACCAGGGAGGATGGCGCATTGAGCCTTGCATCTTTGGCGTAGCCATCGCCCGCCTGGTAGCAGTCGCAGTTGGCGTCGTTCTTGCAGTCGCACTCCGAAGGCACCCCGGCCAAGTGCGTGATCTCACCGTCCACAGAGACCTTGCGGATGCGGCTCAGCTTCCTCTCGTCTGTCTCGGCGATGTAGATGGCGCCGTGGTAGGAGACAGCGATGGATGCGGCCGACTCCAGGGGCGTGAGCTGCGCCCGTTGGCCGCCGGACGGAAAGTTGCGCTCAGGCGCGGAGAGCGGGCAGTGAACAGGGCGTCCCACCGCAATGCTGACTTGGCCGTTGTCTGTGATGCGCAGCACAATGTTGTTGTCCAGCACGTAGAGGGAATTGTCCATTGGGCTCACCGCCAGGTCTGTGGGCCACTCCAGAATAACCTGATGTGCGCACAAACAAAAACATGTATATTTTTATATTTTAAAAAAAATGGTAACATTTATTTTTTGCTAACCGTTTTTACATAGAGGGTCCTTATCATAGAAATCAGCTTTTAATCATATTACAATATTATTTTCTCATAGTAAAAATCCCCAAAGTGTTATTTTTTTTTTCGTTGATCCATTTGAAAGAATTATTTGGCCATTCTGTGCCCTCAGCATTGGCCTGCACCGAGCAGATGAAAATGGCTTGCAAGGGCCTTCATAGACTGAGAACGAACATGAACGCCCTTGCACTGTCGCTACACTGCCTGTGCAGTGTTAAAACACGCCCACATCAAGCAGGCAGCCCGTGTTTTTTTTCTACTTTCTGTATCACACTAGAGCTGGAGTGAAGAGATTTTGCAAAGTTGGCCAAGTAAAGAAAATTTCATTAATTAGTTGTTTTTTTTTTTTTTAAATGTAGGACATCAAATCAAAGTGGTGAGAATATGTGTTTGAGGGCTCAGGGCTCAACAACCAGCAGGCGCTTGTGATCGTCATCATTTCACGGAGAACTGCATGGAGGAACTTGCCAATACAAGAGTGGATTTGCCAAATTACAAATGAAAGGTGGCACATTTCCCACAATTGCACGTGATGGAGAGGCCACAGCTGTAGGTACACTTTAGCTTCGTTGTATAGAAATGAACTATGTGCACTGGATGAATTTACACAGCATATTCATATTGTATAAAGACTGCTACTCGATAGGGCATTTTGCTTCTGCTACAAACCTTTTTATGTGTACTTCATTCGATGTGAAGTACTGTTTACATCTGCAATTGGATTTATTGATGTTGTAAAATTACAGTTATGCACATACGTTTACATACCCCAAGGTTATGTTGGCTTTTATATTTGTTATTTTTTTGTGGCCGGCAGTCTTAGAATGACATGATGAAAGGAGCATGGCAGCCACTCAATGAGAGGCACGGTTTCAGTCAGAGACATTTCACTTCCTAGTTAGAATTGTCACAGCCAAAACCTCTCATATTTCCAAAGGAATCGAATCACTCAATCTAAGGTAAGCTTTCAACATTTATATGCATATGTTGAACTGTGGAACATGATACAAGTCCTTAAAGTTTTAAAATCAGTTCCTTTCCTCTCATTAACCTGACCGGTCATATTATCGGATATTTTATTTTTATGTTGAAAACAAACAATACAAAGAACCAAAAAAGAAAACAAAAAACGATCACATCACTTAGGTATTACGTTTGGAAGGTGGATGGTAAATAAATTGTTAACTACAGTACTGCATGAACTGTTTTTTCAAAGACTAATTAGACCAATCAAATTGAAGTAAAATAAAATGACGGTAACGATGCAGCATTAAAAAATATTCACCTTGTGATGATATATCAACACATTAAAACAGGACCAGCAATCACAGTCAACATGTCAAAATGATTGGCCTGGCCTTCCAAAATGTGTCATTAAAGCTGACAGCGTGCTGATGAAATGTGTTTGATGATTAATAAAAACAATAACAACACAAAACTGATAGCCAAGCCAATTCTTTTCCTCTTGGATGCGTGACAAGCTTACGTTACGGTGTTATTGGCTCACCGCAAATGACTTTTCATTAATTGGCAGAGCGCGACCAGCTCCACTTTTGTCTCACGCCGTTTTAGAGCACCCACACAAGCGTCGATTGCTTTCTCGTCATTAGTCATTAAAGTGTTGTACGCAGCCGGTAAACAACCCCTCGCTTCAACTTCTATTCATGTGCCACTGTTGACGCTTCTGCTGTTGGCATCAATTGTTTTCATGCTTTAGATGGCTTTGTTGCTGCACTAAAATTTGTCTTTTTTTTTTTTGACACCTATTTTTCGTGGGCATGGTTGATGTCAATTTTGCCAAATCATGCGTATGGAACAAAGAATTAACTGATAAACAAACGGCAATAAAAAGAACCAGCTGGATCCAACTTGGCCCAGGCTTCTCCAACCAGACCCGCTCCAAAATTTCCATTTTCTTTTATTTTTTCCGCGGACGCGTTTTGTGGACAAGGGAGATAATTTTTGTGTAGACATTCGTACAAACAAACACCCTGATGCAAGCAGGCTGTAAGGGCAAACACCAACCAGACATGCATTACAGTGTTTAATTTTTGAGAAGTCATGCATACAAACAAACAAGAGAAAAAAGAAGAAGATACCCTACAAAATGCATAACAGTTAAAGAAAAAAAAAGGAAAATAGGAACCTTAGTTTTCTCTCTCTCAGCATTCCTCAGACCTCAATGCCGTTAATGCTCCAGTCAGACTTTTACCACAATTTTGTACCTCGATAAATTCTATAATTGTAAAATATTGCATGTAAACTATTCAAATATTTTGGATAATATACATATAACCCCACATCCTTTGTACATTGCAGAGTTTGAGAAAAAAAGGAAATTCAGCTCTGCAAGGTTTCTTTTTAGTAGTCCATCCACTTTATAATCCACTTTCCATGGGTTATGTCTCGGGAACTAGCAACAATAATGTAAAGAAAGCATTTTTCAAAAAAACAAGAGTGTTCTGAGCTGCAAACGGTGGGTCACTGTCCCAATTGCCCCGGATGCAAGTAGACTACAACACACTCCCCCAGATCAGACGCCATTTTTTTCTCTGCACCCATTTTTCAATGACACAGGTGATAGCAGTTTTCATTAATAATAAACAGCAAAGGTCAAGGTCAAGAATGAGAAACATAAGCACAATGGTTTTGTCCCACGCTAAGAATAAGTAACAATTTAGAATGTACTTTTGGAGGATCAAACCTATACAAGACATGCAAAAATGATCTAAGAAGATTTTTTTATTGAATTATTCATCATCCAAAGGTGTTTAAAGCATGACTTGTAATGTCATGGCCCCACATGACCCCCAACGGAAATGGACTGGAATTTTAAACTCTTTCAGAGCCAAGAAAGTCAAGAAAGCAATGTTAATAACCACATAACTCTCCATCATTTGGTCACAGCAGAGTTGAAGGAAAAAGAGGAAAATAGAAACTGCAGGTTTCAATCCCAGCAATCTTGCTACTTTGAAATAACTTTCTGCAGGTCAGGACTGTAGGAAGGCCGATGAACACGTACATTTCTATGCGGCAAAATCCTTTTCTGCCTCTTTATATTTCCTGCAATCGTCATCTGAAAAGCGGTAAAAAAAAAAATGTGGCACTGCTTCAGCAGAAGGTATTGTAACGATATGACCTATTGTGCCGAGCTAGCGAGGCCACTTTAAAATCATCTCATTGAAAAAGAGTTCCTTTTTTTTCATTTTTCGCTTAGTGGGGCTGCTTCATTACCGTGGATGCCCCGGCTCCACCGAGCTCTAATTCTGCTGCATTTCACATCAAAACCAAGCCCTACCTGAGTAATTACTCATCCCAGCACAGCATTCGCTGTGACTGAGAAGCTCACGGCGACAACAAACACTTCACGGCCTCTCCTTCAAGCGCATATTTTCTGCCGGCTACTTTTTGTTTTCCTTCCTTCAGGAGAATGATGACGCTTGTTTACTTGAGAAGCAAAGTGTAAGGAGAAAGCTTTTTCCTGACTCTCCTCGCTCCAAGTGGCTGATAATTGAGTTCTCTTGTCCAACTCACTAATAATGTGGCTGCACACAGAAATGCACTTTTAAGCTATTATTCCCCCATGTATAATTCAGGATAATTTAAGATCTCCCCCAAAATAAAACAGCTTTCACATTTATACAACAGCAATCAGAAATAGTTACATTACATCAAAATTGTACATGATCTTCGTCAGACTTGAGACATTCTTTCAATAATGAAAGGATATATTATTATATTCAACTCCAGTGGTTCTCAACCTTTTTTCAATGATTTACCCCCTGTGACATATGTTTTCAGCCAAGTACTCCTGAACGAGTGCAAAGCATTTTGGGGTTAAAAAAAATAAACCAACACAAACTTAACATGCCCGTGTTAGACATCAGTGTAAAACCCTTTCAAATTTCATTTGTATTGGTCCACAAAAACTGATTAAAATAAAGTGTCCTCTTTTCAGTCATTGAAGAAATCTGTTAACCAAAAAGATTATTTAATTCAAAATTAAATATTTTTTCCAACAGTAATCCATATACAGCGTCAGACCTGTTCTAAAAAAAAAAAAAATATATATATATATATATATATATATATATATATATATATATATATATATATATATATATATATATATATATATATATTTGTCCACAAAAATATTAAACAAAAATCATCCAGTTTTGGGTTACAGTGGAGATCTGTTCACAAAAATAAATCATTAAATTTAGTATTAATGAATATTTATTCCCCCAAAAATAATGAAAAAAAAAAGAAAAAATAACTAATTATAAAATATTTGTCCACAGAACATTATTAAACTTTTGAGATCATAGTAGAGCTGTGTTCACAAAAAAATCATCAGTTTGGGGGAATCTGGTATGAAAATATATCTTTAAATCAGCGTAAATTGGATTTTTTTTCTTTGATTATTTTTTTTTCCAGTTTTTAAAATGTTTTCTTTTTACTGAGCAGACTGCACAAAAGCATGCAGAAATATTCAGACTCATTTTTTCAAATGCTGCTGCAGCTTACCTCTTACTGAATACATTAATAAAATGTATCTAGCTTGTGTTTTCTAGCCTATGGGGTGTGGCACAATTTTTATGCAGTGTTTATAAACTGCCTTTGTCGTATCTGCCAATATTTAGCCATCTTTTTCAAACTTTTCAAACACCAACTGAAAATGTTGCAACAAAGGTGATTTGAGTTTAATCAGAACATTCTGTATTTTTTCTGTAGGGAAGCCCAGTCCCTTCTTCTATGGAAACGGTAGATTAAATAGATTTTAAACAAATCTATTTCTATAAATTTTGCTCCAAGTGATGTCAAATCCACAGGAGCAATGATGCTGCTAGTGTGTCACTGTAATTACCCCTGAAAAATATTTCATCCCGCATCGGTGACTTGAATTGACAGGCTACTGTTCTGTTTCCGTGTATCAAATAATTGATCAAATGCTTCCACACACCCCCTGCAATGTGCTCATACGGTAGTAATTGGCGCATTGAATCAGTAGTTCCATGGATGTTCGGGATGTCCCACTGTGTGAGTGGTCATTAAACACATCACGATTCAACTGCTGAGCGCGAATACAGTACTTCCTTTCTTTTGCATTTGCAAAAACCTGCTTAAAAAACTGAAGATCAAAAAATTGTGTTCAAGAGAGCAAGCAAATAATGGTGCACCACTTTCACTCGGAGTGCGCGCTTTCCACAGTTAATTACAATGGCAGCAGGAAGACGAGTCACGTAAGCAATTACAGCACGACGTGCTCCATGGAACAACTTCAAAATAAAAGCATTTGTGTGCTTATACTATTTGAAATGGTAAGTTTTTTTTTTTTTTTTTTGGAATGGCTTTTTCATCGCATTGGCAGCATGTTTTACTGTCATGCAGAACATTAACAAGTCGAGCATTCTCCTGTGTACTCCATTCCACTTCAAGCCCAATAAGCCAAAAAATAGATCTCATGCTCTGCAATGATGAGAAATCTTATTACGTACCAATCTCTCGAAGAGCTCTTTCCATTTCTTTTTTTATTTTAGAAAATTCCACAAACGTAGCAGCCACTTATACAAGACATACGCGTTCCACCAAAATGTAATTTTTGCTCCATTAAAGGCTCAATTACACCACCATGTTTTATCATTTTTATCTGTATTGTATTTTGTATATACTTTGTATTGTGACAAATTTTCATGTTTTTAAGAATCTTGTCACATTGCCAGAAGTACGATTCCTATCATTATCCTTTTTTTTGCTGTACTTTCTGATACTTTGTAATATTCAACACTGTCTGTTTACATACTATGCTCATGTCATTTTTACAAACATTACAATTATAATAAGCGTGTATTTAAAGTGCTTGTCATAAATTGTGCCCACTCTGTGTGTCTGTGACAGTATGCACACACATATTACGGTTACTGTGTGAGTTACCTGACTGACATCCATGCTGTTGTCGCAGGTCAGCGGTCGCGCCGACGTCAAGTCGTTAGAGCCCAGAAAGGTGGAAATAATGCCGTTCTGGTCCAACTTGCGGATGGTGGTGCCATCCACGAAGTAAATCAGGCCATTCTTGTCAACGGCGATGCCTGCAAGTCAGGTCAAGTACGTTGAGATAACAGGGTTGAAAGGCCACGGATCGCCTCGCACGAGTCAGTGGAGACGACGCGGCGGATTACATGTGTTGAGCTTGCCTCCCCATTATTCAGGTCACTGGAAAAAAGCACGTCATCAATAATTCACTGGATGCTTTTCTGCTTTTAAATAATTTCTAAGGCAGAAGTGGCAAAAGCTGTAGTCATAGCGTTGCGTACATACTGTATGTACCCTTGTCAGCCCGGCTAAAAAGCTCTCCCATCGGGGAAAGAGATTCTGAGTGCATTTGGAAGATTTTGTCTTGGGTGAAAGCCATAAAGCGGAGCAAAGCCTGCTTTTGGTCTTATTTATAAAGCTTGAGAATATGCATATTTTTGCCTTTGACTGAGTTATAACAAGCTACGGCACTTCATCTATTCATATAACTCATTCTGAGCTGTTATTCAATAGGTGAAGGTCATACAATGCACCAAATTTGCTGTGGTTATCTTGGAAAGACGAGGCCTGCAGCACATACAGGCGCGGCAGAACACTGTAATGTTCCACAAGTGGAATAGTGCGAAAAAAAAGAAAGAAAAAAGCTTTATACTCTATATATATTTATATGTGGTGTATACTGTATATATACTCTCTCTCTCTCTAATATATATATATATATATATATATATATATATATATATATATATATATATATATATATATATATATATATATATATATATATATATGTATGTACACCAGTTATGTTTTGCGTGGTTTGTTCGCGACCCAGTTTAATTAGTCCAAGGAAGTCATAGGCTAATTCTTCGTCACTGTAAAGTGATAGCATAAACAATCTCTTTCACACCTTCATGAGAATGCCAGGCAGCCCCAACAGCCAGTCCAAGCTGCCTCAGTAAATAAATAGGAAAACATGGAACACGCATGCTTAAGCGCATTAAGGGGGACAAGAAAACTAATACAGAGATTGGGTTGTTCCTGTAGTTATTTTTGCGACTAAGCAAGAGGGTGATCTATTGCTTCTGGACCAGCTTGTTTGTTAGAAATGTTGTGCTACATTCACATGCTCTTTTCATACATAGTCTACATCCTGAAATTTTTCGCCTTCATATCAAATGTACCTGTTTTTTCAGCTAGCTGAGGGCCACCTTTAAGTGTGGATCAAGCCACAGCACATCTTGGACCCACTTTTCAGAAACCTCGAAATATTTTATATATATATATATATATATATATATATATATATATATATATATATATATATATATATATATATATATATATATATATATATATATATATATATATACACACACACACACACACACACATTTTTACGATATAGTATTATGTGAAGAATGGTAGTAGTAGGGTCAAATTGTATATTTGTATTTAATCATAGTTGACATGGAAGGACTATCCGTCGTTATCATGGGCCAATAATATAATGGTGGAGGTCAGAAACGTGTGCCGTATGCTTATGTTTGGTGTTATTCTTGCTTTAGGGATTTTTATTTGCATTTGACTTCTTTGCCCCGTTGTTTTGTATTGACAGTACTATTTCTTTGCACCACATCTCTGAGGTGGATCGCGGTTTGTAGAAGCTTGAATTCCGTCTTTCAAAGGAGCTTTTATAAGGTGAACACGTTCGACTCAAAAGAATCCTTGGGAGAATTCGCCGCTTCGTTTGACCGTGTGAGAGTCCCAGACTGATGAAGAGTGTCACATCTGAGCAGAGTTCATCAAAATGTCTCAGAGAAAGATGGAGGGAGTGTGGGAAACACGCAGGAAAAAAAAAAAAGCCATCTGCTGTCTCTTCTGCGGTCTCGGCTTCCACCCACTCCATCATTACAGACTTTCTCGCCCAGGCTGAAAGGCTCGCATCGAGCGCAGTTGGCGTTGGGAGCCGGTGGTGGCGACAGCAAAAACAACGTCTTTTGGTTTGGGCTTTTCATCTTGAGGAATTTATCGAAAAGTGAACAATCACAGCGCAAATGGCACAAATGGACCGCCTCAGACAAAAGGTTGTATTCGGTGAGAACTTTATGGACAGGGTTTGCGCAGCAACAACATGAAAACAAAATAATAATTTGGAACCTTGAACAAAGAAACAGAGCCAAAGGTCATTTGCACTATGATGTGCTGTAATTGCAACACAAACACAACACAACACAAAACAAAAAAAAGTCTTGGCTCGAGTCTAGATAATTATTAATTTCCTATACTCCTCTGCTAAAGTACTGGAACACTGAGATCAACTGGTTTATTAATGGGTTTGCTGCACTCTTAATTTCTCAAACACTGACATCTTGTGACATTTTTCCAAAATATATTTTGGTTTAAATTGACATAATTAAGAGAAAAGAGACAAAGTACTTCAATGGGCTTTCTAACTGTTAAAAGTCTGAAACCCTGATTGGTGAAGGATTCATTTCAAGTGGAGGATGTCTATTTGAACAATGTTAAATTCCTGCTTAGAAAGGTCTTTCAGTGGTACACTTTTAAATGGCTTCGTTAAAACGTAAACGCCTGTAAGGCCAAAGCTCTGTGGCGCAATGATTTTTACATTGTGCCATATCTGTGATCAGGCCCTTTTTTGGTAACATATCAAAAAATGTCACTCTTTAGTACAAAAAGCACGGGCTCTAAAGTGCATGGTGACATCTATAAGCTTCTAGCTAATTAACATGACGCATAAATCCATCTGTAGAGTAAAAAGTACTGTGTTACAACACCTTTGGGCCCAGTGAGCGAGGCGTCTGGAGCTTTGCCACCGTCCCCGCAATGATTCTCGTCGAAAGGCAAGCAGTGTTCTCCGGTCCCGGCTACAACCTCAGCATTGGCCTGGAGGTCCTTCATTCCGGAGAGACTTTTCGGCCGGTAGATTCGCCGCGAGTTGGTGTCCGACACATACAGCTGACCAGTGACTGGGTCGGTGGCCAGATAGTAGCGGTGTGCTGGGTTGTTGCTGCATTCAAGAGAAGGCCATATTATTATTCATATTTTTGTTTCAAATCAGTGGTGCTCTGACACATGGGTGTTATTTGTTCTCTGAATTGGGTCACATCTCAAAGGACTTTATCACATTTTTCACCATTCAAATACATAGAAATAGTGTGAACCCGTAGCAGCTAAAAAAAACAACAACAAAAAAACAGCAACGTATTGTTTGCAATGTTTTTGTTCATAAGAAAAAATTGCATATATATATATATATATATATATAATATATATATATATATATATATATATATGTATGTGTATATATATATATATATATATATATATATATATATATATATATATATATATATATATATATATAATTTTTGTATTTGTTTACATTACTTGCATTTTCATTGTATTTAGTGAAACTCAGTTGTAATGTGATTTTACTTAATTTTATATTTAAAAAAGACAGAATGATTCCCTGAGACGAATACATGTGATTGATTATCAAAACTATTGAAAATAAAAGGTCAAACTGATAATATTTCTATTTCTACACGTGATATGCAACAATTTCAACAACAATAACTTGTGCGTCTTTGTACAACTTTCTTCTCACAGGCTATGAATCATTTCAGGCTTGATTGTATCTTTTCACGAGGCAACCTGCATTTTCCAAAGCATTTTCATCAACCATTGCAAACAAGATGCCATTTTTTTTTACTCTCTCCATCAGTGGTAATTAGACGGTAATTGGCCTACTCTAATTATACATGTGGTAATCACTGGGGTGCCAAAGGAATGGCAAAAAAAAAGGGAGAGCTTTATTTATGTGATGATGATCGTCATCATGGTGATGTTGCTTTTAATGAGCATGCACTAAAAAAAATAACACACCTACCTGTGTCTAAAGTCTTTATTTCTACAGGAAAAAAAGGAATAGAGAAACAAAAGATCAGAAGGTTTCCTATGAAAAAAAAAGACATTTTAAAACATTTTCCCCATAAAAGAGTTTCAAGGTGTACTAAAACATATTTAGTTTTAATTAACCATTTTTGTTCAGGAGGTGATCTTCTGCTCACATGATAAACCTGATTTAAATCCTCCCTTAGGTCGTCTGTGCCAAAGAGTAGTTGACGCGAATGCTTGGATTCAAGATAAATATCCAGGTACTACTTGATACAGTGGTGCTATGGTCACTTAATTCTTCTCTTTAAAAATTGAAAAATGTCTCAAAGCAAAATTGACAATTGAAAATATTCATAATTTTTTAATGTTTTTTATGCCTATTCATAAAGACTGGAATGCTGTATTTTTTTTCAGCGGCTTAGATAGTGAAAGTCACCCCAAAGTCAGTTGTTCTGTGTTAAATCTCTGAATGACTGCAGCAATTACTCAAACTCCAGCAACACAACACCTCATTCAGGCCTCCCAAGCTGTTGTAAACCTAGCTCCTTCCAAATTGAATACACTTGAAAAACCGTTATAAAAAGCCGGGAAAACACCCTGTTTCCGATTTATATGCACATGATTTCCTCACAGGTACTTTTTGAAATGCTTTTTAGGCAACTTCACTGGGGCTTCTATACGGGAACCACATAATTTTACACATCGCTATTTTACATATCTGAATGATGATGACAGTTCACGATGAACACGGTCATCATCTTGCCAATTTGAGAGCAGCCAACTGTCCCTGACACGGCCTCAGCCAAGTTGGCGCCAGGTCTGCTAGCTACCAATTACGTGCCGGAGACAGGATGTCTTTCCTAATTACAAGGACGGAACGGGAAATGATTTGTTGATGGGCTTTTCTTTTTGACATGTAAAGTTAGACCAGCTAACTAGAGGTAAAGGTAAAGCGTAAACAATTACTAGGAGTTTTATCAAGCGAGTTAGTGCATTTATTTTGTATCGATTTCTACTTTGGTTAGTTTGGTGAAACTGTTCTTCACAATTCCTTGAGCAAGTACTAATCAATTTTAGTTATCCTTAGCTAGTTAGCCTGTTTGACGAATGTAAAGTTAAGGAAGCACAGGTGCAATATACAGCATCACTGGCTTGGAGCAAAACCCTAAACCGCCATCAGGAACTCCAAAAATGGCGCGTTTCTTCAACCATTAACATTGCATCATCAAATAAAACAGCTGGTTTTTCAAACTTTAGATTGATTAATATCTTTTTCTAATAACATAATGTAGCAAAAAATGTTTCACATATTGCCTAGCCATCTGTGTTTCCTACCTGAGCTCCATGATGCTAGTGACGTTGCCCGATGGGTAAATGCGTCGAATGTAGTTGAAGTCACCCACGTAGAGGCTGCCGTCGATTCCCCACGCCAAGGCAACGGGTGCCAGCAGCTTGTTGCCCTGCGCCTGGCCGTTGCAGCTGGGGCACGAGATGCTTCGGCGGCGACCATTTCCCATGATGGTGGTGATGACGGGCGGTTGCAGTGAGATGAACTGGTTCTCGCCGCTGCCTTTGTAGAGAATGCCTACAAAAAATAGATGAGACTGTGAGTCACTCTTTATACAATGCGGAGTACAGTGGACCCCCAGGTTACATTGTCCCTGGTTTAGGTTTTTTTCAGGTTACGAAGTGGAACATTGCGGGGTTTTTTTTGGTCCCATTTTTACATAAGTTTTCTCACTTACTGGCATCAACAACAAATACAAATTTCAAGCTTGATGGTCAGTGTGCTTGTCTGCTTTTGTTCGGCGTCACGGCGTCTTAAGTTGCTGGTCTGCTATTGGCAGCATCACGGTGTCCCTAAGATGCCGACATGCGAAAGACTTGATAAATATTTTTTATTAATGATGTTATTTCATTAGATACAGTACATGTATATAAGTATCACTTACTATTCTATTCTTTTACTAATGTTTACTATGTATATAAAATGTTGATGTTTTTACCTGGGGTTTTATACACATTAGCTAATTACCACAGGTTTCCATTTCCTGCCATATGACGATTTCGCCCTACGAACGGAACAAATTACCGTAGGCGAGGGTCATACGAATGGGAAGGTGTAATCGACCAAGATCGTACATTCTATACACGCATAATCATCAGCTCATGTGTCCGGGATAGCACAAAGCGTCTTTTGTCAGTAGTGATTGTGGAAAAAAACAAAACAAAACATGTCAAGGCAAACGCAAGAGATGGACTTTTCCTTGACTTTGTTCGCAAACTTTGATGCCGTCATGAAAGAAGCAGTGGTGTTGGAGGGGTGGGGAAGAATCATCGCGCCCAATCTGTCAAGCCTTCCACAATAGGAAGTTTGTGAAGTGAGTCAAAGCGGCTGGTGTCTCGCTTGGAGCACCACTCCTGCCAGCGCCGGGCCGCTTTTATCCCGCCATCCGTCGGCAAACGAGGCATCACACTTGTGCATTGTAGCGCCTGTGATCAACAGATAGACGCCATGTGTGTGATATGCTAATGAGCCCCCCCACTGCTACATGTCAGGATTTAACGTTAAAGTGGATGTCGCCGCATGCGCATGTGACGACGTACTGGAGACTAAATATAAAGAACAAAAAGCATATGACATCTGTTTTTCTGCCTCACATGTTTTCACACTTAATGCAATATCATACATCCATATAATCACTTGGGTTTTCCTTCCTTGTCATCATAGAGAAGCACCTGGGAAATGTTGGCAACACTGGCTCATACTTGACATGTAGACCAACCAATGCGTGAAGATGTAATGTCTTTTACGAAGACTGATCTGGTGAGTGGATGCTTTCGTGAGGAATGAAAGCTGCGGCCAGTAATGATTGACAAGTACACCGATACTTTAGTGATTATACAACAAAATAAGTGGCTTCAGTCATTTATTGTCTTTATTACATGCAGATGGAACTATTTATGTTGTCCTGCATTAGTCCCAAGTGCTGGCTGCAGTCTTTTGTTTGACCCATCAGGAATGGTGCTGCTTTTTTTTTTTTGTCAATCGCGAAATAATAGGAAAAAAACATTCAAAAATCAACGTCTGTCCTGTCCATCACTGACTTGCTCAACCATGGGATGTTCTTGAGTTCAGGTTGGCAGCTAGCCTTGCTATGGCTTACTACATTAGCATCTCTGCTGCTATTGTTCCCTGTGGCTGCAGTTGCAGCTGGGAGCTTTGCATTTATGTGGTAGGCTAAACTTGAGCTGTTTATGTCGTAAGCAAACTTCTTGCAAATAACTCATATCACTCTACCTTTAGGAAAGGTATTGTTAGGGCTTTTTTTTTTTTCAAAGCTAAATTTGACAGCCAATTAAGTGACAACGTCGGGGTGTAACTAACATTTGTTGTCCAACCCCCAACAATTCAAGCACAAGAAGCCTGATGCGTAGAAATAGATCTAATGAGGACATAGAAAGCATGAATTTAAAGTTTTTAAATCAGATTAATGGGATCAAAAACATAATGCTTTAACTATATAATGAATTGATTAATCTGTTATTTAATCTGTTTTTTTGACATCCGAAACAGAACTGTTCAATCAGACTGTCAAACTCAAGGCCAAATGTTGTTCGCCATGTCACGCTAATGTGTGCATTGACCACAAATTACTTTCCAATTCCCACAACGCATAGTGATTACGTTAGTCATCAAGTGATGGCACAGAGTATGATCTGGGTCAGCATTTTGACACCAAAGGCTGAGCTAAGCAATCCTGGTTCCGACCAGATAAACATGTGAGTGATTTGTTTTTTGTAAAATGCTACATCTGTCACAGACTGTATGTTCATAGCAGCTCACAGTAGTTGCTTGTTCTATTACTTTTCCCCTCTCAACTGTAAAAAATATATTTTCAACAGTTTAGTTAATGGACAGGGCTTAAGAGAAGCACGGATCACGGTTTCAGCGAGAAACCCAAAGAAAAGAGGTTGTGTGGTCACTCAGAGAGCTCAGAGTTCAGCTGTGAATCGTTTTGGCCTGCTGCCGCTTGTTTGTTTGTTTGAAGCAGCACATGTGCATCCATAATGCGTCTTTGCCCTCAGTCATATTAATATTTATCCTCGGTGTCGCCTGACTTTGCTCAATCCTCCACTGAATTATTCAGTCCTGCTTTTCTACATTTTGACATTTGAGATTTATGGCCGACGTGGGGTTTTTCCTTTTCTTTGTGGGAGGGGGAGGCAGCGGGGTTACGGTTCGATATCTCTCCCATCTTAGCCGGCACGAAGATGAATCCAAATATCAGTGATTGCCTCCACGGCCGCCTCCGTATCGATCCCTTAACGTTGTAAACTTTGACTAATGTCTTCACCCTCTGACATGTTCTGCAGATGCATTTTCTATTCCTCCCCACTCTGAGTCATTCTTCATTTCTGTGCCACTTCAAACATCTGCAGATATAGACCCCCTCCCTTCCCTCGACTCTCCTCTTCCTCCTCTTCCTCCTATCATCTCTGTCATACTCGATAAGGCAAATTGCTGGTGTCTGTTCTTTAGTCATGTCCTCCACTTCATTTCTAGCGGACATACTCACATCACCATCTGCAGCTTGTCTCCATCTAGGAGAAGTCAAGATTGTGTTAGTGGTTCTCCTTCTAAGAACTGACACATAGTCTGAACTATGCCCGAGTGAAGACCATGACACAACTGGCCAATCAGTGGCTTGATTCTGTCCCCAATGAAGAAATCACCAAAGAGTAGGTAATATGTTGCTTAACTTGAAAGGAGAATAACATTTAGAGAGGAGATTATGACAGTGCCAACACATTAGTTGTGCTCCAGGGAATGACTGACATGAAGATTGACTAACTGTTACAGAACCGGCCAGCTTCCACTCCATCGCTGCCTCACAATCAGCAGCTTGTCTCCATCCAAGCTCAGGCCACCAGCTGACTCTTATAGAACCGCGGTTGGCCTGTTAGGAGGACAATTAAGACCGCCGCCACGCCTCCCAGCCCTCCACTGCCATCCCTCTAGTGGTGTCACCAAGGTGACATTGCCAAGGGTACTCTAGTTAGGCCGTCAGGTATGTCGGCTCGCCTCCCCGCCACTTTTGTACCATTAATCATCTGGGAAGCTGTGATGTCGGAATGAAAGCTTCTCTTTTTGCATATACGACATGCCTCAAATTAGCCCGGTATCAAAGGAGCGGAGTCCGGCTGTAATGACTCCACAGGAATCAAAACGTTCAGCAAATGTTTCTGCAGGGTGATGCACCCAAGGTCTTACTTACATCAAGCTAGCTACATTATTGTTTAAGGTTTGTATTATCACATTTTGTGAAACCTGACCAATTGAAAATGGCCATTTGGATGGAAGCTAATCATCAATGCTGTCTGACTGATGTAAAATGGCCAATAAAAGAGAGAAGAGAAATCAGTGATGCTGGCTGTGATGATTGAGGTGCAGCAGAGATGCAGAGCAGTCTATTTTAGCGTGTTTGGAAATTTGGTAGCCAGCGGTCCAGCAGACTGAGGGCATTTTCTATTACACACATCTGTGCACCTGACAATTCGGTGACAACGTAGACTAAATTGTAGACGAAGTGAAACCAGGTCTAAGTTGTGGCGATGGTTGCATCACACAATTTTGGTGGATTTGATTGGAGTGCTGGGAGAGAGATTACACGCTCCGCTGATGTGGGGTTGACGTCATCGTATTTAATTAGAAATATGACAAAAGTTTGCATCACATGCTAAAGGATCCACATTTAGAAATAATTCTATTGACTGCACTTTTATTATTGACCTCACCTTTATTGTATTATATGTAAGATCCCCTGGGCCTCAGCATAGCTATTTTAGTCATTCAATTATTTATGCTTGTAAAAAGTCATTGCCTGCAATGACTGACAGTCGAGCGACCAAAGAACAGATGACAAAACATGCCAATCATTACGCACTGTTCCACAGTCATGCTGTTATAAGCAAATGTTTCTGCTTCTGATTGATTCATTAATTCATTTTGTGTTGTTTCTGACATAAAGACTTCAACTTTAAGCAACTAGTCATTTCTTGCCTTTTCCTGAGCACACCAAGAAAAATAAGGCCTTCATCCAAACAGAACACCAACCTCCACACAAACATGCACACACAAACGCACTTTTTTGCATCCTAGCGTGAAAAAGTTTTCTTCATCCAAACTCAGGTGCGGATGATTTAAAATATGTGCTTAAAGATGTTTATATGCAGGCAGCTGTGGGCCTCCCTGTCATCAGCCCCAGAGCTCCGTGTGTGCACGTGCAGACACCAAACACCCCTCCCTCCCAGCTCCAGCCCGCGATGTCACAATTTTGATGGCCGCTGCCGAGCCGCCACCACCGACATCAAGCGTAATGCGTCGTGACCGAGCGCCCTTGAGGGAGACGACGCAAAGCAACTTTTATCTGCTCGCTAACAATGACAGTGAAAAGCTAAGGGGGTCTGCGGTACAGTTGAGGTTTTTTGGGGGGCTGATATAACAGTGTGGTCATTACACTTGTGTGGGACTGGTGTGTATTGTAAACGATGACAAATGTGAAAATAAAGAGAACAGTGGCTGCTTGCCAAAGTGACCTCAGACTTATTTCATGCCTTTTTATTTGCTCTCAACCACAGCCAAACAACTGCAACGCTGCAGCTAAACAATCGTTATTTTCTGTATTTACCTATTACCATTAGGCCATAATTTATTGACAAAATGTTAAAGAACCATCCTATCAATGTTTCTGCATGTATGATTGACAAGGAGACTGAGTGATGAACGATGGACGCAATTGTGACAAAACCAACCAATAAGCCATTTGCATGAATCACATTGGAAAACATAGTGATACCCCTTCTAATATTTGGCAACTACCCAACATTTAATGAGATGGAGACAGATCCAACCACATATGTAACGATTAACACTTGTCTGATCAGTGACTGAGGACCATCATTCCTGACTGCTACTTTATGGTATGCTGCGTGTATATGTGCACATCAGAATAGAATGTTAAGCCAGTTCCAGCAATAATCGGTAATGCTCTGCATTACAGTAAAAGATGCCAGAAATGTGGTAAGAATGCCAACTTCAAAGTAAACCTTCCCTTACAAAAATGTGGACACAATTCTCTGGTGCACTTTTATTTGGAAGATGTTCATCCAGACAACTTGACTTCACCAGACTGCAATGGTTGCGCCGGACTCAGGGTACAATTGTTCCGAAAACACATTCAATCACCACTTCACGGCGCTAACCAACAACTTTATTATGCTGACATTGACATATGGCACCAGTTGCCAGTGAATACCGGTGAAATTATCTGCTAGATAGCAGCGCTGGAGGGCTCCGACGAGAAAGACCTAAATAACTGCAAATGTTGATTCTGACATCCTGACACAGTTCCGTTGATCACATTTTAACATACTACTCAAATATTTTGTTTCTGGATGGAAATTAACCTCTTAAACCAAAATTTATAGGGAAAGACGGTCTAAAATGTAAGACTTCTAGAGAGGAAAGTAGTGTGCTGCAAAGCACAGTGCACATTTAAGTAAAACAAATGTAGATCATCAAAAATGCAGAGAAGTTGGTCACAGTAATTAGATAGGAATATGTTATTTGGGTCACATTATACAATTTATCCAGCGATTCAATATTTGATTTGAATTTTCAGTATGATATCCCAATAGTACTTGAGAGCTGCAGCCTGATTCTGCTCTCTCTTTTTGAAAATGACCCTTTTCCATAATATGTCCCTTTTAGGACGCCGCACTGCACAAACAAAAAATTTAAATTCCAGACATATGTTTCCAGTCACCGCGTCGTCCTATCAACTCGGCGGGAGTTTCATTACGCGGCTCTAAGTTTCCGCGGTTCAATTAAAGTCCCAAGGTCGCATGTTTGATGCCGCCTTGTTGCGTTAAAAAAAAAAGCCACGGCCCGCACCTATTTGTCTTTGTTAGTGGGGCTCAATGTTGTATTCGCGTTCTCGCACCGCCTTTAATCTGAATGTGCCCTTGCATCCATTCAATCAATGTAATTTGCTAATCAGAGGAAGGACGGACAAATAGGTTGGCATGTCTGAAAAAAGCGTGGCCTCACGTGGCCTCTTCCATGCTTCTACTAATGAGGACAGTGGCCAGTCCAACTGAGATTCTTCTTCTTTCGCCTTTCAAGTGTGTTTCCGTCTTTGAAGAGACTCCGACAATATTAGCAATAAAGTCCGCTTGTATCTACCTCTCGTTAAACTCTGTAATGAATCAGCCGTCTTGGTCAGTCCTCTGTGAAATGTTATTAGTGGTGAGGGGAGCTTAGGAGGGATGTGGCGCAATGACTTGGAGGAAAAAAAAAACAGGCTTCCTGGGAAGTTAAAAGAATATTAGTTTGCATGGAATATACCTATGGGGAATCTTTTTAAAGGAGCCCACTGAAGTGGTCTTCTAATTACATTCGGGACTGCCGCATGTTTGTACTCTTTGATCACAAAAAGTTAAAACTCGCATCAAACTTGTGAGTAAGCAACTCGTTGATCAAGGCGACCAAACCCATTTTCTACATTTTTTCTTTGCAAATGAGAATCTGTTCTCAATTGCCTTACTTGGTAAACATTTACATTACTGTAAACAAAAGAAATGATGATATTGAGGGCAAATGACGATAAAGCTATTGCCTTCAGTGATTAACAGAGTGGCCAATGAGTACTGTGTCACCTTGTTCAATTTTTGATCAGGCAACTGATTTGGACTGTCCAAACAAAGTTTTCTAATTAGATTCGGAACAGGTGCTTGTTTGTGCTATTTCATCACATAATGAGAAAACCTTTCATCAAATCCGTTGGGAAACAACACGTTGATCAAAGTGACCAACGAGGAATTGTACAAAATATAAAGGATAAATAAACGTTGTTATGATAAACTGCTTAGGTGGTAGAAAACACAACCACCACCATCACCCACAAAATTGCACTGATTTCTGATTTGGCTGCGTTTCCATGGATACAAACATTTCCACCGAGTGTCCTATTTGTACCTTTTCCTCACTCGCTTTGAATGTGTCACTCTTTTAAAACTGTCTCAGCTTGACTTGCACCTACTTTCATGCATCCCTAAATGGCAAAAAGAAAGAAAAATGTACGTTTCCTGGTGGTTCCCAAACCCAACCAATTTGGTAAAGTATCCTGTAATGTTAAAAAATGTCCTTGGTACAAGTTTTTACATATTAACAAAATTCAGTAATCACGTTGCCTATTAATCCACATGAAAAAGTCTCAAGGTCCCATGCTTGAGGCTGACACTCAAGAGGAAGTCGCTCATTTTTTAAGCAGCTATGGATGACCATCGGCAGTATTCTTAGACGAAGTTAACCTTCGGCATCTTGCTGGGTGTATACGTCTTTCATAATGGAACTAATGAAAAAGTTTTAAAGACTTAAGCATAAAACTGAACTGTAAGTTTATTTTGGTTCGAGTCAACCATTTTGGGTGAATTCCAGCATATCTTTAACTTTCAAACTTTCTGCCAAAGATTCCTTGACATTGAGTGGTTGATTTGTGAAGCTTGATTGGCAATAGACTGACCGATTGGGAAAATTAATTAATTAATTAATTTTTCCAGAAATTAAATGGACCTTTTACTCATTTAAAAAGTATTTTGCAGCCATTTAGGATAAATATTTGAGGATCCGTACCTGGAGTTGTAAAATGTTGATCATCTTTACATAAAACCTGTTTAATTAGGGAAGAAAAAAATATTCATGTGCATTTTTTACATAGGCCCAAGTCAGAATCAGGTATCCTAAACAGATGAGAAGAAGCTATTTTGCAGCTGTGTCATCTAATG
Source organism: Hippichthys cyanospilos (assembly GCF_059441005.1). NCBI lineage: Eukaryota > Metazoa > Chordata > Actinopteri > Syngnathiformes > Syngnathidae > Hippichthys > Hippichthys cyanospilos. The sequence goes on from NC_142381.1 coordinate 7,820,538, forward strand.
TGAGCATAACTGAATATAACACCACTAGGCCAGACTAGATCACATCTCGTTAGATAACAGATCATACAGGAGTTCCTAATGAAGTGGTCCATGAGTTTTGTAGACTATATTGCAAACTAATTTTCTCAAACTAATAGAGGTCTGGAGCTCAGTTTGGTGTTACGGAGTAACACGGAAAGTAACAATAACGCCACTGTGCTTCGCAGCACAAGGAGGAAAACAGATTCATCACCATGAGTCACATGCTTTTGTTCAATTAAATATGAGACATTTTAATAAGGTCCCATTAAAGCTACTGAACCTCGTTAACACAGTCTACCTCGCTGGGCCCCCCGCTGTAGATATATTGTTATAAATAATCACTGCTTTAAGGAGGGAAAGGCAATATTTACTGTATGAGGTTTTTACAAGGCGAAGCGTTGCGTCAGTGCATAAAAACAGCGCTCCAAATAAAAATCAATGGCGTAAAATAACTGTTGTAGTGCATTTACAGTCCCTGAGAGGAGCTTGGTATGTGGCACCAAGGTCCTGAAGGTTGAAATCATTTGCTGAGGAAATCGAGCGAAGAAGAGACGGCAGAGGAGATAACCAAGATATACGCCGTATTTGGAAATGTTTAATTAAATCCCTCAATCTAATGTAACAATTGATTTTTACCCTTCCTCCTTCCATTTACTTTGAATCATTTCTGCATATTCTTCCAGATGAACATCTTCTGCGATTTGTTTAGTTGATGATCGTGTGCATGTGTAACCACGGTTACCAAAGTAGCATCTCAGGAAAGGGAAACCTTAGGAGCTGTAAAGCAGGGCCACTAATGGCACTCAGCATAGTTAATGTACCTGCACGGGGTCGGATGGACCACCAGATACTGTAAATAGCACCATCTTTAAGGTGAAGTGTTTTTTGCAAAAGTTTGAACGAGGCACTTGAGAAACCTGGTAATGCACAAATTTGAAAAAAGATATATTTTTCCCGGTGCTATTAACGATACGTATTACCTTTCAGCTTCTGTGGAACTACGCCTTATGTGCAACACCACCACCGTCCTAAGTTTGCCAACTTTAAAATAAACATGGATGTCGATGTAATGGCCTTAGTACGCCTTAATTTTGAAGCTGGCTTATAAAACAGAGGTTGCTATCAACTACTTTCACTCCTCCTCACGACTCTGTTTTTATAGCCGTCAAATCATGTCCCGACCAAATAATGTCTCTACCCACATGAACACACCACCATTAAAAAACAAAACAATAGCATTTGATCGTTGATGAAGGATACTAAGAAACTTCGAGTCTTGTACACTTTGCTCAGAATCTGACCCTCAATATATGCAGGGTAGTATATATGGGTAGTGAATTTCATGACTGACATTTATGCAAACTTTATGACCAATGGTAGATATTTCCAGGAAAAAAGGACACACAGTAACTCTCACTAACAAAAAATGTCAAAGAAAAAATGGATACTTGGGCTATGGTTATATTAGGACAACCACTGCAAGTGTGAACATGTCCAGGAAAAAAAAAAAAAAAAGAGTACACTATCACTGTTCATATTGGAACCATGACTACACAAAGTGGACTTACCCTGATAAAGGAAGAGAAGAAAATGAGGAAACTTGGCCATGAAACTGAATACTGCCCTTACTAAATCTGGCTCTTACTAAAATGTATTTTGAGGAGCACACGGCCAGAAATGCATGTTGAACCATCGCCAAAACAACAATGGATTTGCCATAAAATTACAAGTGAAAACTGGCGCTATTCCCACAATTGCGCCCTATGGAGAAGCTGTAGATGTAAGTACATGCTAGCTTTATTGTACAGAAATGAAAATTGTGCACTGGGTGAAAATAAATGGGAAGCCAGTGCAAGGATGCAAGGACATGACTAATATGCTTTTTTTTAAGTCACCAAAAGAGCTACTGCATTTTGGACAAATTTTAAACGGTGGAGTGCTGGCTAGTTGAGACCAACAAAGCAATATTCACAAGCACACTACCGTCACCAGACATGAAAGCAAAAAGGAAGACCAAAAAGTTACAAATGCCATCACTACCATCACTATTTCCACTACCAGTAAGTAATACTACTGTCACCATTACTACTGTGACTAGAGTTTCACTTATACACATTTGGTCCTTTCCACAACGACAACTATTCCTAATTTTGGTTCCCAATTCTATTAAGTAATCAGATACGAAAGATATGAATTTTTAAATTTTCACCCATAACAACCAGTGATTGAAAATTTATGCCATCATTAATATGCCGGCTTAATGGGATCATCACTTGAAGACTACCAGGCAATAATTAACAGAATCCAGGTTGGCGTGTTTTAAGAAATAGTTGCACACAGCAAAAATGAATCCACGCTGTTGTAAAACACACAGCCTTCTTTGCAGAGGTAATAAAAAAATGTCCCATCACCCCCATGCGTGGATATTAGAGGGCTTTTGAAGCCGATCACGACAGTAATGAGCAAATGAATCAGTGCGCAAGTGAGCCGTGCCGCCATTCCAAATCACTCGACGCTATCATGAAGATGTGCCCTTTTGATGAACACGCAGCTAATGACATTAATTCAATATAGCAAATGAGTTCTTTGCTCACTCATCTATCCGCAGCACGTTAATCAACAAGTACAATAAATGTGAAATAGTCTTGCGCGTGGCGCACGCATGAGCAGGTGCGACCGAATCCCTCACGACGGATTGTCGACCGGGTTGCGCGGACGATTCAGTGGCGCGCGCTAATGCCACGGCAATTACAAGTGGCCGGCCTCGGGCTAGCGCACGCGTGTCAGCTCGCCGGCCCGATCCCCTTGTTCTGACGGGCTGAAGTGCATTCCGCCACGCAGCCACCGTTCCAGTTGTCGGAGGCAATTTGTGTCACGTTTTATCTGCGAGTACGTCAAGGTCGCCTGTCGCGTCGCTCTGACGGACGCGATGAGGTTTGGTTTGCTGGGGAATATTGACATACTATAATAGGAGTTTAATTTTGGTGTAATGAAAAAAAAACTGATGGTTAATTAATTGCTCGGTGCAATGGAGACAAAAGGGAGTGTGTGCACGAGTTTAATTTAGGGGATTCACTCTCAGCTACGTTCCATTCTCCAACATCAGCTACATTTAGAGCACTCAACACAACCCTGGCAACAAAACAGGTGTTTAGAACATTCAAAGTGATTCTGTTATCCTTGGTTCATTTTAGGTAAAACAGTAAGTGCAACCCGGCTGCAACCAGAATCAGTCTTGACCCATGCGCTGTCTGAAGAAGGAGGAAACATGGTGTCATATCCATTGAAACAATTATTCCCCTCAATGAAAAACTAGCATTGATAATAGCGGGTTGGAACATTCAGGTTGGCGCTCCTTTGCAAAATGAAAACAAAATGTGAGTGTGAGTGTGCAAATACAACTAAAAAACTTGACCACGACCACTGCGTTTCCAGGAAAAAAAATAACTTGAGCTTACTATTGCCTACAGGAAACAGTGACGACACTTAATTAATGACTGCCACTACAACCATCCCCACTACCACTCTTCGATTCTTGTGGACATAACAAAGAATAAAGAGGACACTTGGAAAGCACCACCACTACTACTCGTCCTCATTTGTATAGTAACTCATTGCAATAGTAGACCAACTATCTATATTTTTTCCACCACTGCCTTTCACTAATGTATGACATTTCTGTGCACTTGTAGAAACTACATGTCGCTACAATGAGGTAGCAAAACTTCGCACTTGCCGACATCTGCTTTCTACCGCTACAAATAATGAAGACTCAGCTCTTAACGTGTATAATTGTATACTGTCCCTAGTAGTAGTTGTAGCAGTTACGTGCCATCAGTCTTCAAGGTCTTCGCTGCAGGCTCAAACACAATCAGATGTACATATCTACATTTACATGAAATGGTTATGATTTGTCTAATCGTATTTGAACATCTGTGTTGCCATGCTCATGGTATGTTCCCTACGCCTTCAAAATATCCATTGATCACACAGACCCATTAATTCAAATCAAATTTGAGAAATTTTAGATTCTCCTATCACAGCTTTCTGAAATGTCAACGTCCTCTCATCGCTTCAGGTATGGATAGCTTTTGATTGGTTGAGCTCTGTGTCCATCAAAGCTTTATTTATGATGCAGGACCGTCTCAGAAGGTGATTAAAAATTCAAGTTCAAGGAGCATCTTTCGAGACAAAAAGATGGACTTCATGAGGCTAGGTCAACAGACACTGTTGCTGGCTGGCCTATTTCAATATGGTTAGGTTACTTTTTTAGCACTTTCAGGGTAGTTTACAGAATGATTGAGTCGACATTAGCTTACAGACATGATCTGTGTTAATGCGATTTATTGAAAGTTTCTGTTTCTTATTCAACGGCACACATTGAAGTCTTTCATGAGTGAATACAGCTCATTTGTAAATACTGTACATTATCAAAAGCCAAAATGTGCACTGCAGGAGTGCGGGAGTGATATGAATGCTTAGAAAGGAAAGAATCTCCTTTCAATAGAATCTGCAAAGTTGGTTTTAGTAACATGGTCAATCGAGCCACGACATATAGCAGCATTTATTATATTATTTTTTGACGTGATGGCGATATTAAGAAGTGGATTAGGTCACTAAATTTCCGTTGGAGACCCAGGTCAGAAAGCCATGGCCTGCCACTGAATATTGCAAAACTACCCCTTTCTAGTAACATGTAGTTTTTGTAATGGTGCATCCTCCCCCTCCAATGAATATTATAAGACAGTAGCATAAGACGGAGTCGTTCATCTAGTGTGTTGAATTGGATTTATATATGAGAAAAATAGAACAGTAGTACATAGCTAATAACACTGAATACGTTCTCAATTGACATCTACACCTACTGTTACTAGTGGATATGTTGGGTAAAAATAGGGGACGTGGTCACAACCCCTTAAATTATAAAATGTATCCTTTTTGCTTTTTTCCTTGTTTTTTTTAAAAGACTATACCTTCACTGACTTAGCCCATCATAAATCTTGCCCGTGCAGTACGGAGAGCAACTGAGCTAAGATTTTGCACTGAGGATACAATCATCCCCGAGCGAACGGTTCTTACCATTCTGCACATCCAGGACGTGGTGCTTGTCCAACATCCAGCCCCCCATATTGGCGGCATCCACTTCAAAGCCCTGCAGCACCGCAGTCCTTTTCTCCCAGTGCACCACATCTAGGCACGATTCGTACTCGTAGCCCACTGAGACTGAAACACACAGGGCGGGGTAAGCCAATTTGTCATTTACGCCGGAAAATTTACAATACAGAGCACGCAGAGGTCATGCATCTAACCCACTTTAGTCATTTTATGCATTTTGTCCTGAGTGCTGGGGACAGATTCAAATACTGTCACTGTACTAAAATTGTCTTTTGTACAGCATCCCCTTATTTGCCCCAGACAGTGCCGGAGTAACCTACTAACAAGCATACATTCTTTAAAGAGTGCCATGTGAGCTAAGCAATCACAGCGGTAAATTATGAGCGTTTTCAACATACACACCATGTTGTTGTAATAATGTTGCAATAATGTCAGAACATACAAGACACATTGTCGTGACATAAAAGCCAGCCGCTGCACAATAATCGGCCTTTGCTGAATTGACTTAATGTTGCACTAAAGAACGATAATAAGGGATATAGCCATTCCTGCAGAAATTGCACAAGAGACATCCGCGTTCTTTAATCCATCATGGCAGATTATAGCAAATCTCAGCTACAATGAAGCAAATTCAGTGTTGCAATTCATTTTTTTAAGCATTTGTGAGAATGCTTGCTTAAGCAAGAATTTTTTTATTCCCTTCCAAGAAAGACTCTGAAATAGACTCTCAAAAATATGACTTTATACAAGAAAAACATATTTTTGTAATGTGTTTTTATAATCAGGAAAAGGTGTACTTTCATGCCTAAAAAAGAGAGTATAATTAATTTGTTCCAAGAATTAATGGTTGTAGCCTTCAGAGTACAATGTTTCACTTCCAGGAAATATGACGTTTTCCCTATTCCTTGTAAGAATTTTCTCCCCCCAAAAAAAACATCTTTTGCAAAATTATATACACTGTTTCGAAACAATCTGACTTTCGCTTTGGGACAAAATTTCAGAAAAAAATATTGGTTTGGATAATTATACTTAAAAAAAAAAAAAAAAAAAAAAAAAAAAAAACTTTTGAAATTGTGTTTTGTTCTTATGTTCACTTGCAACCATATCTTTTCTCTGAAAAGTATCACAGCCCATGGTTAATGTTTTCCAGGAAATACTAAAAGTTGAACACTCCCCTTTTTGTATTTGTTATGTTACCAAAATTCTACTCTGACTTGACATCGCAGTCAAGGTGGGGAACTGTGACTTATTTTGACAAAAAAGAGGCTCCTAAGAACCGTTTAAAATTATGGGAAAAAAATGCCTAACGTGTCTGTTTTAACTGCTGCTCAACTGAATTAATTCTGAGAGCGCATATAATTTATTTTGTGAAGAGCCACTGAGCAAGTGCCCACACTTGTCAAGCTGGTGTGATTCAATCATAAAGTCATTTATATGGTTCTTGACTCAAGGGCTCTATATATATCTCAACATTGCGCGTGTAAAAAGATGAGACAGCGGGCAGGTTGATTCAAGGCTTTGACACTGCCTACTAAATCTTTTTGGAGCGTTATAACAAACACAGTAAAAAAAAAAAAAAAAAAAGCTAATAAACAAATATAGATTAAATCAATCAAAGAACTCACCCACAGCCTCCGCTAGGCCGTAGACCTTCTGGCTGTAGGCGTCCGTCTTGTCCCAGATGAAAGTATAAGACAAGTCGGGGAAGGCCGGGAAGGACTTCTGTAGCTGGCGACCCATCACGGCCACCATGAGGTGCACCTTCATCAGGCCGAAGGGTAGACGATCCTGGGTCAGCAGAACTTTAAGGATGGGCTTGTAGCCGGATGCCCGCGAGCTCAAGTAGACCAGATTGAGGTCGCTCCCCGGGATGGCCACTTGCTCGTGGAGGACCTGCGAGGGAAATTAGCAACACGTCAATTTCTTACCATGGATATAAAAAGTCTACACAGTCCTGTTAAATTGCTTACAAATAAGACCCTGAAGAACAATCTTACAGTTTTACAGCAACATCCAAGCAACTGCATTGACTTCTGGCACAATCTGTTTATACCCCACAACATGACAGAAATCTCTTATGCCATGTAAAAATCAAGCTTTTAAAATGATTGTATTAAAAACCCTGAGTGTCAATTTGACCCAATTTGGGCCTTTGATCTTGATACATCAAAGATAAAGCGTTAAAAAAAAAACTAGGGGATAAAGATTACCCTGATTTTCAAAACAGGTAGACGTTCAAAACGGCGCCATGCATTCATTCTTAAATGCTTGCAGATGTGATTCTGTCTTTTTTAATTGCAATTTTTGACACTAAGGATGTGTAGCATCATAGACACTCAAGAGTTTCATTGGACATCGCCAATTTATGTACTCTCATCTTGAAAAAAGAATGTATTCGGACTATTACGGAAGCGGTGGGCAAGGAACCGCAAGCGGCTTTAGCAAAACATTATTGTCTGAGTTTTAACGCCGGCTCACCTGCGTCTCGGGGATAACTGGGCTGTCCTCAGGTGACGTCTTGTACATGGTGGAAAGCGGCGTGGCCAGGACCAGCGGTTCGGGCCGGCTCAGGCCCGTCAGGTAGCAGCCGGGAATGTCGTTGTTCTCCTCGCGGCGCATCACTACCGTGTCCATCACATGGAAGACGTTCCAGGGGATCCACACGGTGCGGCGCAGGGTCGGGAACGGCGCTCGCTCGTACATCAGGGTCAGCGAGGCGCCGCCGTTGGCCAACAGGTCAAACCTGCAAGTAATTAGTGGACACTTGAATAGGGAAAGTGATCACGTCAAATGCTTTTGTGAACATGCCTATGTCTCCGAACAGGAGGTAGGCCATTTTACATGAAATCTTTTTGTATCTTTTTGATGAACTTAAATGAAATTTGACATCAACTGTTCGGAAAAGAACCACTTTGCCTCTTTGTGACTGAAAGCGAAAACATTCTTAGTACAAGACCTTTTTTAAAATACACCCTCCATACCCTCTCATGCTTCACCACTGTTTGATATTTAGAATGGCGGGGGAGGGGGAAGGGGGATGGGGGGTGAATGGGGGAGGATTAGCAGAACCCTTCAGATATTCTGCTCTTTAAATCGCCTGACAAGGAGCGTGATAAATGCTTGAGGATGATCACACTTGGTTGACCAACAGAGCCACCCTTACAAAAAGGAAGGGTGGAAAAAGTGTGTGTGCGCGTAATCTTGCAGCTGTGAAGCCCCCCCCCCATCTGACACCCACCCCTGGCCCCCCTTTGCCCAAAGTGGAAAGCACTGGCGAAAGTAAAGCTGTTTTAGGTCAGCTGCACAGCTTGGCACTTGGCATATGTGTGTTTCTGAATTCATGCAATGTCACCACACCTACACGCACACACACGCACACACAGATGTTTCAGAATCCTCATGGGAGGTTGTGTGTGTGTGTGTGTGTATATATATATATATATATATATATATATATATATATATATATATATATATATATATATGTGTGTGTCTATATATATATATATATATATATATATATATATATATATATATATATATATATATATATATATATATATATATATATATATATATATGTGTGTGTCTATATATATATATATATATATATATATATATATATATATATATATATATATATATATATATATATATATATATATATATATATAGACACACACACACACACACAATACTCAATGGAAGCACTTCTAAGTCCTTCATTTCCAAACCAGTAACTTTTCCTCTGAGTAATGTCGAGCTAATTAAAGCCAGTAGACTCTCTAGACTAAAGATTCCAAATAGTGAAATAGTGTCATTTTTTTTTCTTTTCTAACCATCATGCCTGGTCAAACAAGAGTAATGAATTGGATTGGGGGAATGATAAAACCAGATGAAGGATGCTCTGAGGGAATACAGTGGGGCAAATCATGAATGTATTACTTTTTGTTTGGAATATGTATGCGCAGTATGTTTGACTGGTTCAATTTAGCGAGCTAGTACATGTTGGGGAAAAGGTATTCGGGTCAGATTCTAACCACTGAGCAAGAGAAAATTTAAAAGTGTTGCTTCTTTCTTGGTGCCGTTAACAATTTCCAACCCATCTGGTAAAACCTCCCACTAGATTTAATCAAAAATGGTTAGTCGTTTCGGATCTTGCTTGGGGCACGCAGAACGAAAGAGGGTCTTCTCCACCAAACGCCTGGAAGCACACATTTGTTCAAAATGTCTTGATAAAGTTTGAAATTAACATTCAAGGGTAATGTAATGTTCTTCCAATTTTGAGATATCAGTGAAAGTGGAGTAGGGACTATTTTTTTTCCTAAATTACTAAGAATACCCTGAATAATACAGAGTGGAGCCATGCTCCGCCCACTCTAGGTGGTATGGACCAAAAAGCTTGGCAATTACTGTCGCTCATCGCGTATGTAACTTGCTTCTGATTGGAGTTTGTATGGGCAAATCATGGAGCAGCAGTTTGAGCTGTAGTAAGAGTGAAGTCGCTCGATACGCTGCTGAAAACCACTCCAAAACGAAAACATACCAAGGCATTAATGTCCATATAATATTTGATGTGGTAAGGTTTATTTGGAAGTTGGTTGGCCTTCTAACCACATTTGGTGGCAACAGCGCCGAGCATTAACATATGTGATCTGTTTTCGCAAAATAGAGGAGATTAGTTTTACAAATACAACCTCCTCTGACTTGATGTTCAAGTCCCAGCAGCCAAAAGGTTTACGTTTTCATCAAACTGTATGAAAATAAGGCATTAATTGACGATGCGTACCACTGTGCCAAAAGCTTCATTGAGTTAATCTCAAAACTGGGGATTTAAATTTGACAGCACTAAAACTGCCTTGTCAATTTGTTGTATTCCTACTTTGCAGAATTCACTTATCACTGGTGTTTTCCATTCCCCAATAACCGCAAAAATGAGGGAACACTGTGTGTGTGCTTGTGGGTGTCCAGAATTTTGAAGATCTTTTTGCCTGTTTTCCAGCATAGGTGACACATTGTTAATGGATCATTTTCAACTTTGATTAATTGAATTAATTATTTAACTTAATTGATCTTAATTGCGTTAAATACTCTTTTGAAGGATCCACCGTGGAAAATAGACCACCCGTTGATGTTGCAGCTTAAATTCTGCAGGACGTGTACCTAATGAAGTGGCCATAGAGCGCACGGGAGGGTGGGTTTGCGCTGTCATTATGCGCACGACAACAACAGCGGTAGAAGGTCAGAGCGTAACGCGACGAGTTTAACGACACTGCGGCTAGATTGATTGTAGCCTCACTGAAGCAATGCATTTTAAACAGGCCTCTCCAACAACAGTCTCCGCCGCTGTGACATTTGCATCAGCAATTGTTGGTGCCGCACTCTCTCCATTTGTTGTGATTTTTGGCATGTGCGCCAGGACAACTGCACACTCCGCCGAATATAAACACGGGCACGGGGCGAAAGGTTGCCGGTGTAGCGCTGCCGGATGATTGCGCTTACATGCCGTCCTGTCTGGTGACGGTGTAACCGAAGTCAGGGTGGTGCGGGAATGACACGTTGACTCCGATCAGTGGCGTTCCGTCTCCGGTGAGGACTTGACCACGGATGACTGATACCAAGCTGTAAGGGGGAACACACACACACACACACACACACACACACGCACGCACACGCACGCACTTAGTTAAACAGTCGCTGCTGAACAGAACAGAAACAAATGAATAAATCCATGAAATGCAGATATAATTATGATAATAAAATTGTATGTTTTGTTACTTTAGCAATGGAGTAACCAATACTAAAATAACATACATTGCATTGCAAAATACACACACACACATACATCTATCTTAACCGCAACCCTAGCATAATAAATGTATCTCATACAATTATTGCTATTTTCTCATTACTACAACTTTTTCTTATCATCCCACAACTTTAATCTTATTTTTTTTTCATAAAATGAAATTGTTCTACTCTTTTTTTACCATCAAAAGATTCAAGTCTTTTTCATATGTTTTTTTTCCCTATGTATATTCTGACTAATGCATGCGGCTACTTTGGTAACATATCCAATTATAAAGCAGATGCTTTCTTTTTTTTTTTTTTTTTTTTTTACATAAACATCTTGCATGTAAGGCTCATTTGGTGTGTGAAGGATACTTTTGAGCAGGTTGTCTAACAAGAAGCAGCATGACTCCTAACTGGCTGATTCTCCCCTCAGGCAAGCTGATTTGCTTTGGCTCTGCGCAATAATACATTTTCACCAGCCCGAAAATGAATTTTTGAAAAAAATATTCAAGCACTTTGCTGCATAAACTCGACAGACGCGCGAATAAAAATCTATCAAAGACAAGGGTGGTGCCTTCAGGTGAACTTCCGCATGACTTAACCTTGCTGCTGTATTTTTTTTTAAGTCATGTTTCCACCGCGTTTAATTTATTCACCACCTCTGGAGCATGGAGAGGAATCGGAAACAGGCTCCCTCTTGCATTCATCACGGGGAGGAGAAGAAGAGGGGAAGACATGTTATCTCCAGGTCATTATGTAGCTGAGGCAGGCTTGATCAACAGCAGTGTTAACGCGTGCATGCTTTATTTGCAGAGCTCAGGCAATGGGGCCACTTAAGAGTGCAGCGCTGCTTCTTTCCAAGTGTCTCTATTTGTCTTTAGGACGCGAGACAAATGATACAAGCACAAATAAAGCCGGTGACAGCTGCTGACGCATTAAAATGAGAGTGTTGGTCGATGCTTCTAAGTTTCATTGTCAACCGCAGATGCCTAAAATTCAAGAATAGGAAGACGTTTCCCTTTTTTACGTTCTCAAAATTTTATTTCTGACTGTATACATGGTTTTTTTTGTACTGTATATTGATTTTGGGTGATTTTGATTTAAAGAATTCTATTAAATTTATTTATCTATTTTATATATTAATTAAGAAGGTTTATTTGTTATTCTGTTTTATTTCGACTATTTACTATTGTATTATTTATTAATTTCACAGCGAGAGTCCATGTATAACTGAGGCCCAGTGAAAAACATTTGGGAAAGTAAAATTCTCCCAAAAAATGCTGATTGAAATTTTAAAAATTGAATGCAAGATGGGGCAAGGATCAGTGTTCGAAAATATAAAAAAAATTGTGAATATGAAAATCTAGGGATACTGCATTGGGAGGATGCTGATCTTCATTGTACTTAAGACCATTAAGCACTCAGCTTTCAGTTGGACTAAATAAAAATCAAAACACAGTTGTAGCCACACACATTCCCTGTTTTACTCTATTAGCGCAAATCTTCCTTTGATTTGTGTGAGGTAATTGACACAATTAGCTACAATAGCTAACTTTAATGCATGTTTGTTATGAGGTGGACGAAAGAGAGAAAAACATGATTTCCAACTGTGCCCAGGGAATATTCCCTGCGACGGTTTCAAGTAATCCTTATGTAAATAGCTCGCTTTACTGAAAATATAGAAGCAGGCAATAACCCAGACCCTGGGATGGTGGGTAATCCTTATCCTCATTGTCTTCAGCTTACTGTCATGTTGGTGTCTAGCAGTAGTATTAGCGCTCGTGCTCAAAATATTCATTAGATTCTCTTTTCGCTTTCTTGCGGCTAAAAGAAAAGCAGGCCGTGTTAGAAGTTGAGCATACAGTTAATTAAATGTCACTGTATCGCACCACTGCAATACTGCATTTATTTATTAAAAGCTTCATTTTTAAGCCTTCTGGCTTTAGCATTTAGCTTCGAGCAATTGGGCAAACTGATTTAATGTGGTGGTAAACAGTGCGCTATCATCTTGTTAGCTTTGTTGAATGATTGCTTAGCCAGTTTTTTTTAGCATGTAACTCTCCTGTAAAACTTTGTGGAAATAACTATATAAAAGACTAGCACTTAGTGTTACCCTGCTGGATTTGAATTTGAGCCATAAGGAAAATCAATTTAAAGTGTCGGAAAACAGCGTAATATCTTGTTAGCACTGTCACGTTAGCGTGTGAGCATTCTACCTACCCACATATCTACCTTTAATTATTTTTTAATAATTGAGGGGGAATGTTGTTCACTCTAATTTGTAGGTGTTTTGGGCCAGATACTCTAAAGGCAATATGACAATTAAATAATACTCAAAAAGACTATTTTTCCACATACAAAAGGGTCACTATCTCCAGAACTCTTCATCTGATTTAAATTTTTTCCGTGTTCTGCCCAGACTGAACTGTCATGTTAATAAATTCAGGCAATTTGGATACCTGCTATGAGTTGCATTTCTCATGCTATGCAAACAGCTTAAGCAACTTTCTTCACATCAGCAATCTTGCGCAACTATGCTAACTGTTCTGTTAGCAAACTAGGTATTCCCATATCCTAAAAGTATATCTCTTTGACTGCCTGCTGGTGTGGCCAAATAAGAGTGCCCCATTGTCATCTGTGAGTGCATGCACATCTTTTGTCATGCTCTTTTTTTTTGTGTGTGTCTTTCCATGATATGAAAATACACAGACTGCCGGGATACTTCATACTGTCTTATTTTTCAGATGCTTGCCACAATATTTCTTTGTCTTTCCAGATATGGAGGATGATATGATCCTGTCATATCTCAATGTTTTTAACACTCCTGAGTGACTCAAATGAATATTAAATGAATAAAAACAGAACAAGGGTTGTGAAAGTGTATAGTCGTTCTGAGCACACTTATCAAAAAGCCTAATGATGCAACATTGCGGCATGGCTGTGCAAACACTGCTTACCTGCTGTTGAAGGGGTTCTCGCCTGTCACCACATGACTACCGCTGGGCCCCATCAAGAACGCCACACGCTCATAGAAGCTCCTGGAGGCAGGCAGGCCGACCGGGTTCTGGCCCTGCGCGGCGGCGGTGGCTGGGTCCAGCGAGCCTTTACAGTAAATCTGACCCTGGCAGGAAATCTGAGCGCAGCAGTCCGGATCCATGCAGTCCACCAGACCATCTGGGAAACCAGGAAGAAGTAAGGCTCAGTTTTGCTGTCCTGGTTGTGCATCTGTCACTACAGAGCACGGTCGAAGTTGTCCGCTTCTATCAGTCATTACAGTGAAACTTTATTCTGAGATGGGGACAGTGACTACAGTGAAGAGGCAATCAAAATGTGTTGTTCGATGAGTTCCATGAGTACGGATGTTAAAGTTGTGTGTCAGTCACTTCAGTGGACAGCTATGACCATCTGGGAAAGAGAGGAAGGCAAGATAGCGTCTCTGTTACGCGTCAAGCTCCGGTGCTCTGGCGACCTCTCACGTGAACCGGGCATCATTAAAGTGACAGCACGGATTGAATTATTTAACAACCCCCTGACGTGACCTCCAAATTTGTTGATGAGAGTGCTGTGTTCATGTCAATGAGGTTTTTCTCTATTATTATCTAGGTGCTGAATATTTTAAAGCTTGAAGGCACTTAAACAGACCATGTAGAGGGAGCATTTGATTTGAAAAGTATTAGGACACTTAAAGTTTTTCCAATGGTTTTATTTCATTTATTATTTCATTTCCTCTTCGATGTAATTATTTGTTTATTAGTATTTCCTTTTTATTATTTTTGTTTACATTTGATTGTTTTTTAAACTTTTAAAATGTGTTTTTGGTACTCTATTATTATTGTTATTTTTAGTTGTATTCATTTTTTTGGTAACCAACCCTATATGTAAGTAAAATGGATATAAATAGTTACCAAAAAATTGCAAAATATCATTGAGAAGCACAGGTCCAAACAGAAAAAAAGTTTAGGCACACATTTTTCTATTTTAAAACCTAAACAAGCAAGACTTTTCAGGATTTTATCGAAATGTAGGATTATGTTAGAATTTAAGCAACGGCTGTGGCGGACGCTTTTGGTCGTTTTGCTCGATTAAATTATCAGCCAAAAGCAACCGCTGTGCCCAGTAAAGTGTAGTTACACTTTTTTTTTTTTTGACATTTTTTGATGATAGTAAAGGTGTTAATGCCTCTCAAGTAGAAATTTGATGCAATTTGTGAGTGTGAAAAGGGCCTTTTTGTCTAACATCGGACACTGGGAAATTCATTCAACTTATTCCTCCTTCCTCATCTGCAAGAAACACACCAGGCCAAAACTGGCTTTAGGCAGCCATCTTGAACTGGTTAATCTCCCTACCTCCCTCGTTGTCCTTGCCATCCGAGCAGAGCGTCTCAGTGGCAACATCACATCCTAGGCCACGCCATCCTGACTGGCAGATGCAGTGCCAAACATTCTGATCCAGGACGCAGCGGCCGTTGTTGTTGCACAAGCCCGGGCAGCCGTCTGTCAACACATCATGTAGCAATGTCACACATCAGCACAAGAAGGAGAGATGAGTGGGAAAGAAGGCTTAGAGAGAAGACAGCGGGCAGAAGAGCAAACACAGAGTGCAGAAGACATCTGACAGGACGCGGGATGTGTGAGAAGGTTCTGTCGATTCACATGAGCGCATCGGTGTGATAAAAGCGTCTTAGTGACTCTTAATTAGAGCAGGACAAGGACCCGTGTTGGAGCTTTCTGGTGGTCTATAAAGGTGGTATTGTTGATCCTGGAATGAGGTTCCCGTGGGTCAAACTGCACTCCACAGTGAACCTACAGCCAAACACTGCACACTCTAATGAGATCCAATACAAGAGCTGGAGCAAAAAAAACAAACAAACAAAAAATCTAATAATGCTGAGGTTTTGATTGGAGAGGAAAAACATTTCAGACTATCCATGAAAACTTAATTAGATCCTGTAGTTAAGTAAATACTACATGAATGGATGCATAGGTAGGTAGGTGGGTAGGTAGGTAGGTAGACAGATAGATAGATAGATAGATAGATAGATAGATAGATAGATAGATAGATAGATAGATAGATAGATAGATAGATAGATAGATAGATAGATAGATAGATAGATAGATAGATAGATAGAAAACATAGGAAACATGCAAAATAACCTAATTTGGAAAAAAAAACTAAGTCTGCATTTTTGACAACTCTTGAATTGCATCCTACTATACATTATTTTATGTAAATGATGAACTGCACAGGGAGCTCATTGATTTTTACACATCTGTACGAGTGCTAGAAGAGGCAGACTCCATTTTGGACTCAACGCTCATGTGAAGTAACAACCACAAGGAGGGGACAAGGAAGCCTTTAATGTCAAATAATCATAATAAAGGGAACAGGGGAAAGGGAAGCGTCGGCATCCTGAGCGTCTACATGTACAGTGAAGGACAGAGCACTGGCCTCCACAAGGCCCAAACAAACCACAGCAGCTCCACTGGGTAAGACAAGGAAGGGGGCACGAGGGGACCGTGGAGTCTACTGGTTCAAGACGGACAGGGAATGACGGGACATATCAGAGGGAAAAAGGGGGTGGGAGAAGACATCATGGTCGACTTGGACATAGAACAGGTGTATCAACGTCGTGCTAGGGGGAGACAAAGAGCAGAGGGGGGTGGGAGGTGATCGTTTGTGACAATCTCCCAGGGGAGTGTTCAATTTACCTTTATATCCTATCTTGACCGCTCCTATTACACAACCCAGGAGAGGGAAACATTTAGGAAAAAAGGGAACAAAAGTGACTTAGCTAAGGCTGACAAAAAAGCAACATTTTCTTATTACTTGACAGTAGATAAAGCGCATGTATAAAATGCCCACCCGCCAACGCTCACATTCTCTGTGGAACCAGGAGGCCATTGTTATCATAAATGCTGGGAAAGAGTCAGTATGTTTGAGGCAAATTAAAGAATGATCACAACTATCAAAAATTAGCAGGGCTGAGCCAATAGGAGCCAAGGGTAAGGGTAAAAGAGATAGACATGAGAGATGGAGGTTAATCTTTAGGATCGTGTTTGGGGTGAGGATTAGGTAGATTAAAAATGAATGGTGAGGGTTAGGGCTGTTAGGTGAGGAAAGGGATTCAAATTTTGGATTGGGATTAAGGGATTAGAGCTAGGGCTAAAGTTGTGCCCTGCAGATGGATGCCGACCAGTTCAGGGTGCACCTGGATTGGCATATAGCGTTTGTTGATGGTTGCTAAGTGACCGAACAGGAAGTGGCCTGGTGCCTTTTCCCTCTTATTTAGATGTGAAATAGGCTGCGGTTTGGCAATATGGATTTACCGTATTTGATCATTGGCGAGCTACAGCTATGAGGAGCCTGCTTCAAGGTGTACTTCGGCTTTCTTCAAATTTGTCAGTACTGTTTTTACTGCGCCCTACAACTCAGCCAAAATGTTCATTTCACTCAGAAATGACTCCACCACTTTTTCTCCTATTACATCTGAAGCAAAGAAGTGTTTCGCCCAAATTAAACGTGAATGGTCCTTTTAACCAGAGTTGGAGTTACATAGAAGACATTTGTTAGCAGGTAGTTTCAGGAAATCTATGTTGGGTTAAATTGAAGAGTTAAGTGCTCGAGTAACAGGGAGTAGAGGTACAAATTAGGGCAGTGGGCCCCAATTCCAGACCTTGAGAGACCCATTCAAGCCTCTATTTGATGTTTCTCTCAACCTTATTCACCTTATTCAGTTCATCAGCAATCTTTTGCTGACAACAATCGGGATTATTCGAATCGGATGTGTTTGTAGAAGGAAACATGGTAAACAGGCTGGATAGAAATTCTTGAGGACTGGATTTGGGCCACCGTGGTTTGGGGGTTAGGTTCAGATTAGGAGTTATGGCAGGGCTGGGGTGAGGAACGCGATTCATGACTTGAGGAGTTCGGGTTAGGACTGCTGCTCCAAAGCAAAACAGAGCATACCAGGACTTCCATTAATACATCTGCTGGGATCAAATTAATTAATTTTCTTGAAAAAAAAAAAAAAATCCTAATCTTGGTGGAGACGGAAAGCCAACGCGAAACATGAGTGGCAGGAAATATTCGATATGTTAAAGGCAAAATAAAGGTGGATCGGAACAATTTGGCATGATGAGGTTATTCCCAAGCAAAACGTGTGTTGTGTTGTTATTTATTTATTTTACCTGACACTCTGGAATCCAAGGCTTTATATGGACAGCAAAGGGGAGACAAAGAGGAAGGAAGATAGGAACATAGAAAAAGACAATTATTTTAAGACCATGTCCACATAATATGAGCACCTATTTTCATGATTATATAAATATGTTTCAAACGCATACAGACCGATTCTAGACCTTTTTCATATTGGAAAAAAACCATATACTTAATACAATTATTCAAATGTAAAAAAAAAATATATTGTGGCTCTCAATACATGGTCACAATGGCTGTGGTAATCGAACCGACAGCCTCTCGGCTGGGATATGCTCACTCTACCACCGAGTCATGCTGTCGCATATATGTGAGCAAGCTGTGTGCGAGGATTCATCTGGGGTTTGCAAACATCGTTTTGTATTTTATCTTGTTTTATGAACATGCTGAAGTTTTGTGTTGTGTTGATTACAGACCATTTGATTTCTGTATACAGTAAATACTGTATTTATTCCTCGTAAGATCATTTAATTCACATGTGGGTGTGAGACAGACATGGTGCCTTTTTTGATCTATTAACAGCTGCTTTCCAGCTAAGTACATTCTATTTAGTATGAGGGTGACAAATATTAATCAAGGCTTCAACATGATTGGTCGCTGCTATAAAGAAAGGCCAATTTAATGCTTACACAATCACCACATCCATGGCGGTCAAACTGTTCGTTTACCACGGAGTGAAACATTGCATTTAAATTTGTGGCAGTGTGGCTTTCGTGTTTCACGGTAAACGTGACAACACCGCTTTCAATAAGATCGGATGTATGAATTTCCTCCATTGTTTATTTTTGTGCGTCGTGGAGCTCACTGCATGACTTTTCAGGAGGAGCTACATGATGAGGTCATTGCACAGCATGCCTGATGCAGTATGGAAGTGGACGTAAAAAAAAAAAAAAAAAAAAAAAGTACAAGACTGGATTTGAAGTGTGTGGATTTTTTCTGTCCAAAATTAAGTGTCTAGGACACAGGGCAGCAGCAGGTTTAATATAGACAATACGTACACAAGATGGACATACGCCCATTACTTTCAGTTCATCAGAGATAAAGCAAAGAAGAATATAATAGTTAGGTGCACTCTCTGCAGAACACATAAAAGTGAAATCCCCGTTATTTCAAAACCTTGTCAGCCAGATCCCTGTCGCAACTAGCAATAATGACAGGGTGAACTAACACTAATTTTCACTGTACAATTGCTATTATTAATAGGCTATAAATAGTTCTGGTTAATGTGTATCAAGATGAAGCATACAAAACCTCATACAAACAGTACGTTTATAACACAATAATGATGACATAGTCTAGCTGCTAATGTTAGCCCCAAAGAAACCATCTAATTTTGCAACGTCTGTCCCGAACCTAGCCGACTGCTTGAATTTTAATATTAACATTGAAATTGTGAAATGCACTCTTTTTGCCTGAAGAATAAACAATGCATCAATATGTCATGAAGCTAAGTAATAATGGGATTGAAATCCAAAAAAATATTTTGTATATTTTGTATCTTTAAAGGTTGACAATACAATACAGATTAAATGATTTTCAGATCCAGTAATTGCATTCATTCAATCAGAAAAGGAGTTTCGTGTCTTGAATTCTTGAATTTGTTTTGATATGTGCCATGTGGCCAATGTGGCTCATATTGAACCTCTTTGAAAAATTCCATGTAAAACCTGAGATTAAATGCAGTCAGAATTTCAGGCGCATTTTTATATGATAAAGAGTTTTTGAGATGTTCAATATCAAAATGTGCCCATGGCTTTTGAAACTCCCTGTATTATGATTCCAATACAAACCAACATCAGAAGGAGAAAATTCATCAAAGTGCCACTTTCCAATTCAAATATAAACCTCAAGCAAGCAGAGGACACTAGGTAGCAGAAATGTACGATTATCATATTTAACATATTTATTGAATGTTCCTAATTACAAAACTTTTACAAAAAAATTGTAAAGCAGGGTTGGCACTATGGTAAACTAAAATCAAATAAATCACCCAAAACAGAGGATACTATTTAAAAATATATACGGTATTAAGAAAAATACCCATATTCATGTGGACATAGCCTAAATTGGAGTTAGGCAACAAGACAAGACAGAAATAAACAGATTCAAAAGCACAAAACAGGATTCGCAGATGAAGACGAGTCATCATTTAGTCTTTTTTGTGTTGAGTTATCACACATGTGAGTGCAGTGTTGGACAAAACTGTGAGCTCTTAATTAGAGTGGCTAGTGATTAAGAAGAAGAATCCCAGATGCCAGCCATTAGCGGCCGTACGAATCACCGCCTAAATGACTTCGTCTAAAAACGCTTGCTAAAATATTCATTATGAACATTCTCCGTCTGCTTTGGTTTGGCACTAATGGGCTAGCACAAAGGAAAACACAGTTTCTCTTGATATTTGAACCTCTTTGTTTGCCTTGTCAGCTTCAAACAGAAGTGGGCTCAAAGCAGAACCATGCGGCGCCATTAAGCGGCATACCCGAATCACTTCTTCCGGCGCTAACGCAGCTTTGACGGCGGCTGTGAGTTGACACCACCTCAAACTGCAGAGCAACAGCTTGTATAAAAGGATCACTGTTAGGTAGCCAAAAACCAGCCAGCAAAGTCATCTATGTGAGCTCTGGCCATGGAAAATGAGATTAAGACACTTAATGGACAAATAAGGCCCTGAGAAAAGCGGATGTCAATTGAAACAAGAGCGCAGGGAATGTTTAAGAAAGTCAAATTGAAGACTTAAACGGCGCTTCGATTCAATTTAAGACTTCTCGTCTATTAAATATAGCCAGTAACACGTCGAGCTCCTCTTTCGCTCGGGTCATTTCAGTTAGGCCAGTTTTATTGTTGAATTAAGTAAGGAAAATGGAAGGAAAGTAAATTTACTTTTTAAGTAAAGAAAGGTTTGGAGTTGAAGTGAGAGCCAAACAACCAAAAAGGGTTTGCATTCAAGTGTGAGCGGCATCAAGGGTTCAGGTTAAAGTAGGTTAGGTTAAGTGATGTGTTTTACATGCAGTCTGAATGGTTCAGAAACCCAAATTTTGATATAACCTGACCTTAAACCAGATATTGACTACTTGTTAACAGAGCGAGTGACTGCAGTTACATGCAGTCAATAACTCTTTTAAAAGCAGAATGCTCAAAATATTTGAGTTTTTAAAAACCTGAATGAAGACAAGTAACCCCTTTTCAAGTAAATCTCCCACACAAGCTCCCACACAATTTTTGACAATAACAGTGTCACTGCACCACCTGGTGCTGTGGATGTACAATTACGCTTCACACATCAAAAGCAAAGCCTGTTCCTCGCAGTCACATGTGCCGGCCGATGGCATCGCATCGTGACCAGGGGGCCCGTCCCACTATTTGTGAAGGACTGGATTAAGATAATGATTAGAGTTCAGTTTTAGGCATGACAGAAGGGTACCGTAAAAGGTACCATTTACCCTAATGCCCCTACAGTGGTGAGGGTAGAGGTTCTTTTGATCTGGTCTGGGTTCATTCATGGCAACTGGTGTTTGTCTGCCTGTACTGCTCTTGGCGCAAGGACGTTTTGAGGATGTTTCCCGAACAAACCCCGACAAGACCAAAACAGCCACTATCCTCACCATCGTTCACCCCTCAGTGGGATAGTGGCTTATGAAACACTACTTTCCCTACTTAAGTAACAGTAAGGATCAAGGATTAAGGGATCTGGAATATGACCTGTTCCACCTGCAGTGAAGAAGCCTTACTGGATTGAAAATACATAATTAATTGCCGGCAGTCTGGTGTTGCTGGTTGTTTCCTAGGTGACGCATAGGAACACAGCGATTGGGCTTGCGAGTGGCCCCTCGGCAATATGGAGTTTGACGTTACGTGTCCAGGTTCAACCGGCAGACCACAGGTCAACGGTAGGAAGCGGCATCTCCAAAGTCATTATCCTCATTAGTGGCAACTGAAGTGCTGCCATTTCATGGAAAATGATATTCCAAAGAGGTCTTGACTTACTGTCCGCCCTTGACTCACTAATTCCAAAGTCCCACTTCACCAGATGAAAAAGGAGGTTGATAGATATGATTAATCGTTCAAGGTGACACGGTGAAAACTGTTTGGCAATGTTTCCTTTCAATGAAAAAATTCCCCCCTCCCAAAAATCTTTGGGATTTCTTTTTTTAATTTATTCTTCACAGCATTTTGCAGAAAAGTAAACAAGGTAACTATGTTACAATCTCTTTACAAGAAGAGAAAAATCATTTACAGTACTTTGCTGGTCATGGAATTTTACCACAACACTGTGCGTTTTACTCATACTCACTGTGTAGGAAAAGACACACCTTAGCCACTTTCTGCTGGCTTTTCATGAAGGTATTTGGAACATGAAACTTAGCTTTTGCTCATATTCTTCAGACACAAAACTGTGTTTTTCTAGCTGTGATACACTTACTACGCCTTACTACACATTTATGAACATAAACTGACCTTAGCTACACTCACTGACCTTAGCTACACTCACTGGTCATACTATAACCATCTGTCATTTGTCAGGAAGGTAAAATTAATCTTAACTACATTTTCCTCACTTGTCAGGCACTTGAGTGTAACTTATGTTTACTCACATGTAGGGAATGTAAACTATATCTAATATGTGTTAACCTTTAGAGCCTTTATTTTGTAAAAATCTAATTAAAGACTAAGGCTTTAAAGGATTTGCAGATTTAATTATTTATGTACTGCAATTGATATGTCACTATATCATGTTCTTGTTACATTACACCATAAAATGCATTTCAAACCTTTTCAGTAGTCCTGCAAAGATGACACCCAATGTTGAGGAACATGCCAATAGTGCAGGATTTTTTTTTTTTTTTCACAACACAGAACCCACTGACATTCACGCTTCAAGGTTGCCCATGTTGCCTCCACAATCTGTGGCCTTCTGTCAGGTGTCTGCATGTGTGCATGTGTTCGTGTGGGTGAGAGTGTGCGACATCTTGCTCACCGATGGTGCAGTGCTCGCCCGTCCAACCCTGGTGGCAGTCACACTTGCCCTCGCGACACACCCCGTGATCGATACAGCGTGGGTGACAATCCCTTTGCTCGCACTCGGCACCTGCCCAGCCCTCCTCGCAGTGGCACATGCCACCCAGGCACGACCCATGAGGGCCGCAGTCCACCATACACACCTCTGGAAAGAACAAAACAACACGTCACTTTCTGGCGATTCGCTCACATTGTTCTGCATCTTTTCAGCCTTCGCTAGTGCGTATTTAAAACAACAAATAGTGACTTCAGTTCTAAAAAAACAGACGACATGAGCCTTTTTCACATTATTTTCCATAGACAAGAATGAAGCCTGGTAGAAGGCAAAGTCAATTATACGTCACAAAAGCAATGACATATTCACATCGGAAACCATCGACACAAAGTATGTTTTCAAGTAAATATTGCGTGAAGGTCACTCTACATGAGAAAACAGCATGAGGATGATAATATTGTTCTGCACATGGCAGGATTTCACATTTAGAGTATGTGATAGATAACCATATCAAAGCTTCCCATATGTACCTCATGTATGTCAACAGAGTAGAAAAGCAGAAAGCTGACAGATGTAAGTGTTAAAACAAGATTACACACATAAAAGTGATCTGCTGTGCTTTAAAGTCTTTATTGCAACAGGATGAGATAATAGAAATTAAAACGTAAGATGTGGCTTATCTTTTTGTCGCACTAGACACTCTCGTTTTTTTTTTTTTTTTATATATGACACGTTAGACAGTCTAAATAGTAGGATGGTACTTTGTGATCCGGTGATTAATGTCATCTGCGCACATGACAAGCTCGTTTATAATCATGCAGTTAATAACACGGTTGGTTTGGAATAAACTTCTTTCTGTAGGATAACATATTGGGCAAGTGTACCTAATATTTTGACCTGTAATAAATGAAAAAGATAAAACATTAACTGCATTATTGCCTTTGCCATGCACTTAAAAGAAGTTAACTTAAAACAAATTATCTATGATTTGCCAACCCATCAGGAACTCAAACAATTCATCATGTTTTTGTTTTTTTAGTTAGTGGGGAATGTCAAGAAATCTTTTGCTACCTTTTGTTAATTGATGGGAATGTACAGGAAACAAAGCTAAGCTTTATATACATATAGAGACTGCAAACAAATCTTAGTTACGTTGTGCTATTTTCAATATATACAAACCTACAGGATTAACTTGAGGTGTACTCATGTGTTGGGAAGAAACCATAGATACTGCATTTTTGACTTGTACCTCTTATTTATCTTATTTATCAAAACCTCAACCCTATGTCATGCTCATGTCTATGAAAATGTACATGTGTTTGAAAATGTTTGGTAACGATAGCAGCATGGAATTTTGCAAACATGTCTACCATTAGTAGACACACACAAAAAAAAAAAAAAAACAACCCTTAAATAAGCTATACTTGAAAAGATTGAGCAAGTCTACAATGTTGGTTAAACACTGCTATTTTAGGGTGATTTGGGCTAGTTAAAGGGAAAAATGACAGTCTCCAACCAACTTTGTCCAATTGAATTTGAATTACACGTACTAGAGGGATGAGTGAAAAATTGTAAAAAAAAAAAAAAAAAATAGCTGTGATCATTGTGCATGAGTGGAGCATGAAGATATCGCTTTACATAATTACAGGTGTTATTTTTTTACTTCTTGAAAGTTGAAAAGGAACACAAGTGCTATGACTCACACTTGCTATTCAAAGATTTTCAGAACACAACAGCACAAACCTATAGCAATTGTGTATCTTGCGCTACAGTTTTTTTCCTATTTTCGTATGAGGCATGTGGGAAAAAACAGTGTGAGGAGCATCAGAATAGGCTCCAATACATCGTCTGGACTTTGACAAAAGCAAAGCGGGCCTCATTGAGTCGGCGTTATCTAGCCGAGGCGATACAACAGAGAGCTGCGGGCTGAGGCCAACGCTAGGCGAGAAGCAAGGATAAAAAGTGTGACAATCAGCATGGAAGCTGGAGTGTGTTCTCACAATCTCAAGTGACTTCAGGAAATATACACGAGGCAGTAAAAGTTTCACACTTTAAATTACAAAGTGCGTTTTAGCAACAATTCCGCATGTGTATTATGGTACATTATGGTACTTTCTCACCAGCTTCAAAAGCTTCCAACCTGTTTTTTTTTTCCTCCTTTAATTAATCTCTAAATGTTCCTGCTCATTGCTCCGCTCTCAGTACAATCCCAACCCGATCAAAGAAAACAACAAGGTCCTCACCTTGTTGTGTCACTAATTGAGTGCTGTCCCCGTACCACCCATGAAGGCAAAACACACGCCCACATTCTCCCAGCAGACAGCGATTACACTAGGATTATGTCACACATGGGACGCACACATTGAAAGGCCTCACCTCAAAACAGGTGATATATATATATATATATATATATATATATATATATATATATATATATATATATATATATCTTGTTTTTTCAAACAAGATGATGAATTCCCTGGAAAATATCACAGAGGTATTTGGGCTTCAAACAAAGAGGAACCTAAGCTGTTTGACTCTATTCAAAATGGTAGAAAGCTTACGCGCCGTCACAAATTGTCATGCTTTTTCGACCATGTCAGACTTTTTCTTCAATTGAGCGATGCTCTCGATTAAGGCCCCCCTACCCACCCAGCTCACACTGTAGATTATTAAAAGCACCTCTTGGGGGACAGTCATCGAATTGGCAAAAGGTTCCTCCTTCGCAAAGAATCCATGTAATCAATTTTTCATTAGCGCCAAAGTGTTTATCTGCTTTGAACACGCCACAGCCGCATGGAGGTTTGCGGGCGGTCGATCACAGCCGCCACGCGTGTTAATTAAAGTTTATTTAATTGAAGGAAGAACCACAGCATTAATTGTCCATCTTGTGGAAATTCCGTTCCCACTCGGGTAGGTTAACAGACTCCCTACTTTTTGGACTGAGATGATGTGCTATCGACAAATATTGAGTTCCTGACCTAATGAAGACATGAGAGAGACATAAAAGGGAAAACTCCTTTGTTGTACTAGCTTTTATTTCCAGTTGGAGAACCAAACAATATATGTGCCGTGATACAAATTTTAAAAAAGCTAAAGCAATATGTCCATTTGTAATACAAAATAGTGTTTTTTCTTTTCTTGTTGTTGCCAAGGTAACAAATGTTCTCTTTGTGGTATAGAAAATTGATGGTGTGGCCTGGAAATCTCTTATGCTGAGATGACAATGCTGTTCCCTTTGTTGAATTTTGGTCAGGTTGGCAACATTTGGTAACATTTTGAAAACCAATTGTAGCACTACTAACTAACTACTAACTGAATCTCACTTTTTCTATGGCATACTCTTTATTTTATGCACTTTTAGGATGGTCTGGTTTTTTGTAGCGAGTACAAAAACCATGATGCCTTGAGCACATCAAGAGACTCACTAATGCAGTGTTCCTCTCATCAGCTATATTCACAACAATCTCTAGATTACACAAAAGGAATAAAGAGAAGAGCAAAAAAAAAAAAAATCCACATTAAGAAAGAAAGTACACATAAATCAGGCCGACATAACAGATGTGAGGGTCTGGCCTCTGCACTAACACGTCATCCACTTGTGCTCGGAAGCAAATCCCGATGACAAATTAATAGTCTCAGATGGGAAACAATACTTGCCCCTTTAAAAAAAAAAAAAAAAAAGCAACTTTTCTTTCGGGGAGTAAGAAAGGCTGCGAATAAATCTGCGTCTCATATTTTCTAATAAGATACCTGGGTGACACCTTGAGAAAGAACATATGTCGGGCCCCGCAAGATTAATGCACAGTGTCAACATGGCGTTGTTAACATATGTCGGACCCTTTATAGCAAGCGGCACGCGCGACAAGTGTCACAACTTTTCACCTACTTTGACTATCTGTGAAGCAGAGCATAATGAAGCTTCATGAACTATTTTCTTTTCCTCCCTTTAATTTAATCAAGGCTGTAAAAACAAAGCGCGTCATCAGAAATTCATAAACCCAGAGCCTGGTTCGCATTTATCAAATTCCCGACTTTCAATCAGCGGGACATCGCAAATGAATAACTTTGAGTTTACGAAAGGAGAGGGAAAGACAGAAGAAATAATTTAATTCAGCTGTCTTTTCTGCTCAAAGACTTTCATGTCCGACTGAGTGGAGTGAATAAATTATTCTCTTGTAGTCTATTACAATTTTGAACAGTTAAGTTTATTAATTATCACAGATGAAATGTGGATAATGAGAATTCAAAGCAAAATTCTCACCGGTCATTTAATGTTTTAAATTACTACAAGTGGCCCAAAGCTTAACATCCCAGAACTATTGGGTTAATAAATGTGTCATTTCTCCACAAAGCTAAAAAAAATAATAAATAAAAACATATATATATATATATATACACACACACACAGCAAAAAAATAATCAGACCTAATATGACATGTGCTTAATTACAGCAAAAAAAAAGGGCACATTCGGTCAGCCACAAGAAAGCACACAACATTAGTGTCAATGATTACTGGAATGCAATCAATTCTTACACAATAAAAATTAAAATGAATACTACTATTACTCTTAAATATACAGTACATATTAAAAATAAAAAGATCTAGGATGTCCCAGGTATAAAAAAAATAATGATAATAATAATTTAAAAAATGTATGTAAATAATGTGACCGTTACTCTCACCCACCGCCAATTTACACAATATACACAATCACCTACAAATAAATTACTTACACATACCTAATATGATATTTATCCCCCAAATTGTATTTAAAAGACGGCATATTTCATTATCAAGTGTTAATTAAGGCTCAACCTTCTGTTGTTGTTTTGTGAGCGCATCAAAGGAAACATACACAAACTAAACTAATGTGTTGCCAGTTAATCTGAGTGTACAGTGTTGAAAGGCAAAATACGGCAGCAGCAAAAATGCATCGGGAGGTAATTAGCTTCTCTTTGATGCTATGAAAGCAAAGGAAGAAAATACAACCCTCCCCAAAACTATTATTTTGAATACAAAAGCATGAAACTAATTTCTGGATTTTGATGTATCAACAGGATGTCTAACCATATGTTGTTGTTTTCATTCAGCCCTGAAGGCCAGGCCTTAGCAACGTGAACATTGCTAGACATGTCGAAAGAAGTCATACCCTAAAACAATCAGGAAGTCTCCCATTTTAGGTTGAAATGAAAACGTATTGCTTATGTTGGCCAAATTCCATAGTTGCTAGTGTAAAGATTGACTATAAGTAATTTCATTTCATTTCTACCAAATGTGCATTTTCCTTAGAAGAGGGTGACTCAGGGGTAAAATTTTCACCACCAGACACACGGAAAAAAATCCCATTCCGAACCATTACAAAAAAATACATACATATACATACATATATATATACATACATATACATACATACATATACATACATATATATATATATATATATATATATATATATATATATATATATACAGTTGATCTATTCCTTCCCGTCCCATATAGAAAGACTTTCACTCCCATTTTGGAGGTCAGCTACATAAAAAAAAAAAAAAGCAAACAAACATCTGTCTGATTTTTTTTCTTTGTACTGCATAATCCCCCTTCCCATCTGCTCCCTTCAACCTTTTATTCTGTACGGTCCCAATACTGTGATTAAAGGTTAAGTCCCACAGGATTATAGGTAAAGTCCTGAAAAAAACGTTAGCCTCTATTCTACAGCCTCCTACACTAATGGACAATGCTACACTTTTTATCCCATTGATCCGACTGTCCGGTCCAGTTCGTCCATCCAGGCCGGTCAGTCCGTCTGTCCAAAGAGTAACTTGGATTTGTACAACTGTGACCAAATTTGACCTGTGTACTAGAAAGCTTGACAACCACCAGAGTTTGATTTCACCAAAAACAAGGAAACTATGGTGCCTCCACGTTTACAGAAAACTCAGTCCCCAAAATGAATTTCCCTCTGCAACAATATCAATGATATTTGATCCACCATAAGTAGGCCCCCCATAAGACTAACCATATGTACACATTTTATGACTCATAATTACACAGGGACAAGTCATGACATTTTAATATCGCAATGCATACATGACACACATGCAAAAATGGAAAGTTGTTCTGACCTATGGAGCAATCAGCTCCGGTCCAGTTGTCCTCGCAGACGCACGTGCCAGAGTCAGTGTTGAAGGTGCCGTGACTGGAGCACTGCTCGGGACAAGTGCTCTTCAGGAGCTCGCAGCTGATTCCGCCCCAGCCCGTATTGCAGTGGCACTCGCCGTGATGACAAGTGCCATGTCCGGAGCACTTTGGGTCCACACAGTCCACTGAGCACAAACAGTGAGTGGTGCCACTTGAACACTTTTCCACTTTTTGTTCGTCACATTCAAGATTATTTTCACCTGATTGGAAGTGTGATATGCCACTGTTACTTTTTTTCAACACATTATTAGTTCTTGCCATGAATTAACACTGTTCAGCTGTGACATATTTTGTACTGTAAATTTAATCATATTTCATTAAAGGTGCTGGAAAAACAAGTATAATTAGTGCCCTGTGTCTTAATTTAGTATAACACACTCAGTGGATGAATGTTAGCAATGCAATGCTGAACATTCGGCTATACCCCATCTTGCTGGGCAATCCTTAGCCCACATGACGGGTCACAGACACAACACCAACCTTTGGTGAATGCTTCCGCATTTTCCGAGTATAATGCACGGAATGAGCACCAACTGAGGCGGGTTTACGTTGGTTGATCAGAGTCATGGAAACATTTTGCTTCTCAGTCTGTGTACTTTTACAACGTTTCACATCAATCACTGAAGACTAAATTCTACACATTGTTTACAAAATGGTATTAGTCAAGTTTAGGCTCCACAGGGTGTTCTCTAAAAAACATGACAAAAAAAATGTTTGAAGTTTGCAAACATTAGAATCAATTTAGAATCAAAACATCTATTTTTTGTTTTGTGAAAACTTGTGACACGTTACTAAAACTATGTTTCCAAAGAGTAAGTTGGTTAAATAGATTGCTAAGCTTATCCAGATCTGCACCAATGGCTTTTCTAACAACTAACAAACAGACTACAGAAGCCAATAAAAACAATGTCCTTTCCATCTTCCCTTCAAAGGCAAACAATTCTTTCAATTGCTTCATGCATGTGAGGTCGCTAACCCATGCATGTAAATCTGAGCCAATAATTGCCTTTGGCCAGCGTGTAGGTCGATATCTTAAAATGCAGCCAAGTGGATCGGCTCTGGTAAAGAAAGGAATGACGCTCCTTCTTAAACGATGCCATTGATTGATTAGTCAGAACATGCGACTGCGAAACTTGGCAATAGGTTAGCCCATTAGCTGACTGAGTTAATTTATTCACCGGGCATCAATAACAACAGACGATGCATTATGTGCTTGACCGAGTCAAAAACACACATTAAACAGCTACACAAATGCAGTAGTTCTCAAACATCTCAAACATCAAAAGTATATTATCCAAATCCACCCTATAGGTCAACATTAGTGACCTATAGCGAAAGTAATTAAGTGTCAAAACACACTAAGAAACACATTCTGTGAACATACAAAAAGACACAAAAACTCTAAGAATAAAATGGAAAGAAGATACTCTCGAGTCTGGTTGGAGGGGTGGCATGTGATGCTGTTGTGTAAATGTGTTGGCGTGAACCGTGGTTAATAGCAGCTTGTGATTATGCTTTTTATTATTCTAAGTGAATGAACCCATCATGACATCATCACATATCACAATAGACCAGTGGATACCTCCAAGGAAACGGTATTACCTTGTTCGCAGTTGCTCCCTCTCCAGCCAGTGTTGCACACACAATTTCCTGAAACACACACGCCGTGGCCGCCACACTGAGGGTCCACGCACTGGCCTGAGGCCACGTCACACTCAGTGCCCTTCCAGCCACTGTAACACTGACAGCGACCTCTGGTGTACTGGCCATTGCCGCTGCAAAGAACAGGGCAGGCAGCTTGGAGACATGGAAAAAAGCAATGAAAAAAAATGTAAATTCAGGGTTAAACATTTCTTAGTTTTTTAATTGCTTGAATGAAAGCATTCTGGAACACATACGCATATACGATACATGTAAATATGTAGATTCAAATGTGTGTATGTACTGTATATTATATCAGGGGTGGACGTCAGGGCCAGCAAGGCCTTCTCTGCTGGCCTAACATAACCTGAGATCATGATCATTACTATAATAAATAGAATAACTATAATAAAAGTCCATTTATTTTTACTAAATATATATTGTGTATATAAGATTATTCTCCATATTCTGTTCTTTTCGTGTCATATTATATCCATTTGGTTACGCTCCTTTTGGTATTTTTGTTTAAGGTTAGAGTTGTAAGACGATTAGAATTTAGCTAACTTTGCCTGGCTGTTATAATAAACTGCGATTTGTAATTTAGCATAGTCTTGTAAAAGCTTGCCTGCTCTTGGTGGACTTCATAAAACTTTGTGTACAAATAATTTTAAATGGTTATTATTTTAAGTTTTGACAGTATCATGTAAATTATAAGTTTTTATTGCTGATGCAGGTTTTTTGACGTTTAAATGTTCTGGATAATGGACTGTGTAGCCCAGTAATACGTAAATGTGCTTCTGAGGGGCATTTGTTCGAGTCAAATCACGAAGGCATAGGTGTTAAACGTACAGACCGCCACTGATATATATATATATATATATATATATATATATATATAAAATCGACATAAAAGTGGATAATTACCTCTGGAACAGTACGGCCCGATGAATCCTGGGAAACAGTGACAGGAGCCAGCCGTGCACTCGCCGTTTCCGTAGCAGTTGTGCGCGCACTCGGTGACAGACTCTGCGGGAAGTCAGACTATTAATAACGCATCACGCTGCTGTCACCCTGCCGCAAATCTGGGGAAGATGGCTTTTAAAGTAACTTTTTGACAAGTGCACATTTCGCCACAAGACAGTACCCCATCCACATTCACCCCCACCTCCACCACCAAGCCTCCCTTGTTTGTATAAGGCAAAGGCAAAATGTATCCATTCCACCAAGGTTTAAGCCTCCATAACATGTCTGCTGGTATCCGTCAAATAAACGCCCCAAAAAGCATTTTAAATTAGAGCAAATAATTCAATTTCCTCAACACGTATTCCCCCAGTCTTTCCTACATTTTTATCCTCCTATCGCGGCCCAACGCCCTGATGATCAAGCCGAGTGAAGCAATCTCCCAAGTGTTTTAAATCTTCTCCGACTTGAAGTTAATCTGACACATCCTACAGGGTAAGAACCGGTGCTCGCTTGACAGACTCCCAAAAGGCCGTCGTTTTGATAAGTGTGAAGAGGGCAAACTTTTTTTTTTTGGAGGGGGGGCCTTATTCTCTATACTCTGGATTGTGTTGGGATTTTACGATTGTATTGGATGTTCCTTTAAGCTGGAGGTGGACCCCAGCAATTTCCTGCACACTCGTCAATACCTTCATATTTGGGAGGGCCCAATCGATAAAAGTCTTTCCCTCAAAGGAAATAGAGGGAAAAAAATGTTATCTCCAGCCTTTTGCTAAAGCCTACAAGTTGTTTGGCTGGAAGAATCAATGCGCATGCATGGCTTTTATTACAGCACGGCAGATGATGAGTAGCGATTCTCCAAAGAACAAACTTCGTCTGCCTGCAAGGTTGCGGAAAAGTCTGAAAGACTGACTTGTTTTTGCGGGGGGGTGGAAGTTTTCTCCTCCCCATCTTGATCCAGTTGGTTTATGTTTTGTCACGCAGGTGAAGCAGGAAAGGTGGGTTTGATTTGACAAAATTAGAGCAGAAACAGGGCTAGATTTTTTTTTCTTTTTTGTTTGTTGAAAAGTTAATAGACGGGCAACAGGAAAAAAAGAATTAAAACCCAGATAAAGGATCAAGCACCTGATGTGAATTTAGAAGAGGTCAAATTAAAGAGGGGAGCTTGTTGTAAAAATGTAAAAATTGTTTTGTCTTTAAATGAAAATGTGTGTATTTAATGTACTGTAATGAAGGTATACTGTAAGTACTCTGCATCAGAAAAAAAAAAACACTAAAATCAATCATTTTTAATTCACATTGGATGAAGCCAGATTCTGATGGGTTTTTTTCTTGATGCAAAAAAACCCCCAAACATGTTTAGTTGAAAACCGTCCCACCTTGGACGATGGTGTTGTAGGAGACCGCCTCAATGCTTCGTCCATCATTGTAGAAAGCCAGGTGCCACACGCCAGCTTCGAGGTACTGGATGAACCCCGCCTGATGAACCACCACCTGATGTTCTGGGTGGGTTCCCCTCTCAGGCTCGCTTGGGCCACGGTGTTCATTGGCGATAAGTCGGCTGCCATCCAGAAGTTCCACAAAGTCATACTGCGAAAAAACACACCCAAAAGATTCTAATATCTTGGTAAAATATTGAAGAGCAGGTTATAGATTTGACCGCAAAAGTAAGATGGTTGACAAACTTGGATTGAATATGCTTCATGTAAACATTTCTCACATAAACCTATTAGGCAAAGTATATAGTTGAAATGACAAACAAAAGCAACAGATGCGAGTGATTGTTTTAACTCTAAAAGTGTATGATTGTTATGCCTAGATGGCATTAACGAGTTCAACAAAACCTTTATAACACACACAGCCAATATGAATAAGTTATTGTTTTAACTAAATGAGTGTATGACTGCTGAGCTACATACTATATATATTATAATTTTAAAGTGCCCCGCATTGTTGTACATTTGTACTGCATTACCAAATGTGCTTGCAAGTTCTTGTGAATGTGAGTTTAAATTGCCTCTTGTGCACCACAGCTGTAGCTCATTTGGGCACAAAGCCGTGTAAGATCCGACTATAGCTCCCTTTTTATTTTATTTATTTATTTTTAAAATTGATTTGCTCCTTGATGAAAGACAATGAAAGACAAATGCAGTAAATTATTTCTGCCTTACAGGATCTGTACTACATCTTGTTTCTCATACGGAGTTTTGTGCATGAAGATGATTTCAACCGTTAGTGGATCATGAAGATGATTTTCAACCGTTATTGGTGGATATTGAAAGTGAGTTGCTGCACTAAAAATGGTGAAAAAAAAATCTCCCTCTCTTTTTGGCTTTGGCACATAATTATATTTCTTTTATTTGCATGGAAAGCAAAGCATAATTCAGTTATACAAATGATGGATCGAGTTTGCAGATGGCTAATAAAGTTTGCATTTGTTAAAAATATGCAAATGATCCAAAAGACCCAGAAGATGCTGAGTAGTAATGCTATCAAAAATAAATTAATTGAATTCAAAGGTGGTAATTATACAACATTTAAAAAAACTAAACGATATACTGTACAGCTCGGAAGAGTTCTTCATCAAAGCAAAGCAGGGGTCTAAATGTACTTTCTTCCCACGCAAACAAACATCGACTTACAAGACAAACAAGGCGTAATTCCTGCCTGGCAAAATAATTGAAGAGTTGCATCCGCTCTCACAGCACCCGCTGAACAGCTGGACCTCATTTGGACCTAAACTGTGCAGCACGTAAGAAAACAACCCGTCCCCCAGACAATCTAATGCGTACAGCAAAACACAGCAGATGCAGACAAGAGGATTCCCCGGTTTAAGCTATACGCAGACAAACCGAGCATCTTGTGCAGACTTTTGCTCGGAACTGGGAACCGAGGCGAAGCTTGCTATGCATACAAATTGTTTTTGTAGAGAGCTCGGATTGGACGCGTTAGAGACAATAATAGAGACACAGGGCACGAACATCTTCCCCCGTTGAAGATGTCTCATTGCAGAATGGACAACACCTACAACAGAGACTGGCACTATGTAAGGTGTACGCCCTGAAAAGAATGTGTAAACGATTGGTGGACAAATGACACTTATGGCTACATTTTAACTGAAAACAAAACATTCATTTCGACTAAAAAGTTAATTTGCCCGAAATGAATCCTTTGGAGTCCAATAATAGGACAAAAATTGAGTAGCACTGGAAGGCAATTTCTGATAGCGGTATTAACCATTTATGAGACTGGGAAACAAGAGGAATGATTCTGCCTTTGCTGTGTTATATAAAAACCATCATACAATCTATACTCACAAGACTGGCTACCCTGCGGAAAATACTGAAATTTCAGCAAATAAGGGAAGGAAGTGAGTCCAAATAGATTGTCGGTGTGGCTAGTGTCGAAAATGCAAGGAAGTCATAACAATACAAGTTAAATAGGATGCCCCCAAATATTGCCGTGAAAATGTGCCTCCATTGGAAGACATATGGGATTATTTCCAACCGATTCTAACCATCAATCTAATTTGTGTAAATTCTGTTCTAAACATAACCCCTACATTCCTAGTTCTAAACGATGTCCCCGATTCCTAACCATAACACAACATAACCAAACCGAGACGATAACACCAAACTTCTTCTCAACCCCTAACCGCAATACTTATGTATACATTATAACTGTATCCTACATCCACTAGTCCTAACTGCCTAATCATAACACCAGGATTATATTTAGTCATCTGGAGAATCAAGTATATATTATTTAATTATATATAAATATATAACACATATATTTTAGGTACATAAAGACCGTAAAATAATTTAAGAATATAAACTAACACATTCAAAATAATTTCTGTAAAGGAAGATAGCGTACTTCTTAATGAATAAAGCATTTCAATGTGTTTTTAAGTGGGTGAATTAAGATTTAAAAAATAAAAAAAAGTAAATTATATTAATCAAAGAAAACATCCAATTCAATAGCATTTTTTATTTTACAACTGCCTAACACAAACCCCACAGCCTATTCTCAATACCCTCAACTCCTACCCTAACCCCAACCCTACCCTTTAAAAACTCACCAAATGACTACAATAAAAGACTGGCTTCAACTTGGCCAAATTTTAACTTTTACCAATTTCCAAAATGTTCAGACAACAAAGTAAACCCATGCTGTATCATGCATATTATTTTTCAAAGAGGTACGGAACCACGAGGCTTGGAGCTAAGAAACAACCATCCTGTCGGCACCATCAAACAATCTGTTTCAGACATGCTGCTTTGCCTCCCGGTGGCAAATAATGAATTTGGCTCTAAATATTTCTGAAAGAAAAGTTAATAAGACGCTACATTAAAGTGGAATTTATTGTGTGACAATAAACCATTTTTGGCTAACGTTCGTAGCGCATAGATGAAGTCAACTCTTTCATTGCAGCGGGGGGCCGAGGGAAGAGGGCTGGGTGGATGTTATTAACCTGGCGGAAGTTGACTTCTTTGTGCTGGGGGAAGCAATAATACAGTCCCATCCCATATAGCTTAGAATCTTCCGGTCGAGTGCATCCATCTCGATGAGGTTGTTTGAACCCCCTCTAAGCTCATCTCTGACCAACAATAGTGGTGACATTAGGCGTAGGGAGTCAGAGGACAAACACAGCCTTTAGATTGAGTGACCTGCTACAAATTCTCCAGGAAAACAGCCCAACAAAAGTCAATTTTTTCCCCCTGGAGTTTGTTTTCTTTGTACGGCCGCAGACAAGGCCTGAATAGCAGGACGACAAGGTCTATATTTGACAAGAGGCGTAAAAGCTGTTACTCGTAAATGTTGTCTCCCCTTTGCTGGCCGTGAATGGGACGCTCAATATTGCCGGCTGGGCTCTTTCATGCTCAGTTGAGTAAATGCATTGATCTGCGGCTGAATGGAGTGCAGAGGCGGTCGCGATTGACACGCCGTCCGACGTTGACACAAAAAGGGTCGTCTTGTTAATTACTCTTCTTTCCTCTTTGATTTTTGAGTTTATTTCTCCCTCTATATTTCACTCGCACCCTAAATGTGCAGACCAACTCCCCTCTGTGACTAGTGCCATTCTCCTCTGCACTTAGGGGAAACCTCACTCTTATCCCTTAACCCTGGGATGTCCAAACATAGTCCGCAAGGGATGCTACTATGCACGTTTTTGATGTTTCATTCTCCCATCACACCTGATTCAAATGATCAGCTCATCCTCAAGCTCAGCAGAAGCCTCATAACTATGCCTGATCATTTGAATCAGGTGTCTTGGAGGACGGAAACATAAAAAAACATGTATCACAACAGTCCTCTAGGACCAGGTTTGGACAGCCGTCCCTTAAACCCTACTCCCTAATTCCATTGTTTTGTTTGTGACTGGACATCTTGGAATTTGTTGGCTTCATTACTGCGCTCTCACCTTAAAAATGTGATCCATCTCACCTGTGTGATCAACACAGCTCTCCTTTGCACTCAAGTGAAGTGCTTCTTCACTAGGACGGAATGTCAACAAGGCGAGATTGAGAGCTTTTTTTTGCAGGCTGCTAACGTCTTAGTGTCAGCAACATCCCCAGACATCAAGAATTTCCCAATCTTATTGAAGTGACATGTTGGAACATTTTGGAAAGACTTCTGTGGGCAAATGGCCGACACATAAGGGAGAATGAAAAATGTTTGCAAGGTGAATCAGAAGCTAGAGTAAAAGCTGAAGAAAAAAAATGACTCAGTCAAAAGGGAGTTTTCTTTAAAACTGTGTCAGACTGTAAGCATTAAAGTGTGTCGATTTGTTTGTGTCTATCATGCCAACCTATCTGAACCATTTGAGCTCTGCTAGCTAGCAGCTCATTTTTGTTGGAAGCAGTTATGATGGAGTCTGAGCCACTGCTAAACAATCGCAGCAGGTGCCATATGTCAGTATAATTAAGTCGTTATTTAAAACCCGGAACTGACATTTCAGAACAATGGAGACTTGAGTGAGGAGCAAAAGTTCCAGTAGAAACAAGTGAAACCACTGCTTCACGACACGCTTCTGGAAACAAGTTCACAATAAATGTATACCAAGGCATTGTACATATGTTATGTGGTAAACTAAGATTTAGTCTGAAGTTGGCCTTCTTACTTCATTTCTTGAGTGTTTTTTTTTTTTTTTTTTTTTTTAATCACAACCCACATAAAATACAAATTCCTCACCTGTGTGTGAGAAGGTGCAAGACCCTTACGCCCATATACACCTATAAGGGCGTTCTTCTGCACAGAGATGTTGAATTTCAGGAAGTGGGGCTTGTCCACACTAAGCTGGGAACGCCAGAACATGCCTGGCGGAACGTTTTGGCCCGCGCTCTTCCCAACATCCACTGGCCCAGTGTCCACAGAGTTATTCTCCTGGTGGAGAACAGTCGTCCTTCCTGGTGGATAAAAACAGAACAGTTTGTATTATATCTTTTTGCAATACATTACTTTGACAACATGCAAACCATCTTAATTTCGAAGTTGCAGCTGAGTTTCTATCTACATTGCTTGGTAGAGATTGATTTTATTCCATCCATTCATCTAGAGCCACTTATCCTCACAAGGGTCGCAGGCTTGCTGGTGCCTATCCCAGCTGGCTTCGGGCAGTAGGTGGGGGACACCCTGAACTCTTTGCCAGCCGATCGCAGGGCGCACAGGGACGAACAACCATTAAGGCACCAAATCACACCTAAGGACAATTTATTATGTCCAGTACACCTGCCATGCATGTTTTTGGAGTGTGGGAGGAAGCCGGAGTGCCAGGAGAGAACCCTCGCGGGCTTGGGGAGAACATGCAAACTCCACACAGGAAGGCCAGTGCGAGGTGGATTTGACAAGCTATTCACTGCGCCATCGAGGCATTCCCTGATCTTATTAGCGATAAATAAATTTCCCAGCTTCAGAGTGAGGCTTGTACACACTGGTTGACTAGTCCACCATACTAAAGTGTTTTCTCGCCACTTCACGCTTCACTTTTTGTGGCCTCAGTGCTTTGTGTTTTTTTTCTTTGTTTTTGTTTTTTTTTTGCAAAGGACCCTCAATTTGCAGCAATGCATGATGCACTGCATCACTCCCACGCTCAGACCTAACGTTACGTCTGAAGTAGTCTAACAGCCCTAATACACAATCTTGTTCAAATTAAGGCACTTTTGTTTATAACTAAACCACTGGTGTTCTACATCTGTCATCTACCAAACATGCGGAGCTTTCATGTGGGGGAGGGGGTGGAATGTGGCCAGATTGAACAGTGACAACACAGACTGGGGCTCGCCCTTTAAGAACAGTTGCAATGTAATGTGGAAATTGGTGGAGGGGCGGAGAGAGGGCTAGTGGTAGCATTCTGTGGTAGAGAGAGGTAGGAAATCATGGACTTCGGAAAGAAAGGTAGGGAGGGTGTTACTAAATAAATTTCATACACTTGATTTATGGAGGGACAATGTCACGGGGGTTGGGGCCCTACTTCAAAGAATTCACTTTTCACAGGCGTTTTACGGTCCCTTTTAACTGGGAAAAACGTAAGAACACTGTACCCCAAAATGATGTTTAGAGTATAATGTGGCTTAGTCTTTGATAAAATGTCTTTAGGTTGAAGAAGAAGCAGATATGCTGACAGCAACAGACGAGTAGACAATATTTTTCCCCTGTGTGTCCTGGAAGCGATGCCACTGCTTTGCACCGTACGGGTTGCCTCATTTCTTGCTGTGTTTCTCTGCATTTCCCATGGCAAACCTTGTTATTCAAAGTAGACCCTGAGGTATGGATGTGCCATAATGCTGTGTGTGTTCTTCAGGCAGTTACAATTGCTGCATTTCTTCATAATGGTCTAATTTTATTTTGTTTTAAATGGCACTTTCACTCAACAATTGTAATAAACTGGTTAGACTGTTGAGCATCAAGAGCATACTGTATGCTAGCTGGACACTGTAACCGTGTGTGCATGTTTGTACCCAGACACTACTTTCTTTGGTTCAGTGTTTGTGTTTAATGAGGCCATTGGCTGTCACTTTAACTCCAGTCAGAGGCAAGACTGGGAGACAAGCGCAACCTCTGGGGAGAATAACGGGCGGCTATTGATCGCCCTTTAAAGAGCCCACAAGCTGCCCCACACCATATTCATTAACAGCGCTTATGAGGATTTAAAAGTAGCCAGGGTTCAATGAGCCAATGTTACGCATTGTATTATGTGGTCAGAACACTGCATTTCTTTTATTTTTTTTTTGTTTTGATTTATTTATTGTTGTTGTTTTTTTTTTTTTTTTTAAAGACGCAGTGTGGAATGTTTAGGGTTGCCGTTTACTGGTGTTACGCGAATGAATCAAAATGAAAAATGGTCTGAATATTACACAGTCACGTTAAAGTTAAAAGTGAATTAAAATGTGCTGCCAACTTGCCAACGACTTAGAGAATGTTATTACATCATATTTGGGTGGAGATGATAGCGTGATGCTATTCATAATGCAATCAGGCCAACCAGTCAAAAAAAAGTAGAAAATGTAGGCATTCTAGGGATCTACAACACAACCACTGTCCAATATTTAATAGAAAGTTTAGAAGAAGAAAAAAAACAACTATTTCATTGATCACCTAAAAATTGTCTCCAAGACCCCTGCCCAGGATTAAATGTTCAATAAATTGGTCTAAAGCAGCCTTTCTGGGGTAAATTCCAGAGCAATCTGCAACTGTAGATGAGCCTTAATCTGAAGACTAAATTTGTAAAACAGTTTGATATTTTTTGCGCTGAAAAAAACAAAACAAAAAAAAAGCACTTAAATTGCTTGTGCTCCCTCTGCTCCGAAATGCCTCAAGATACCTTATCTAAATAGGAAGTGGTGCCAGTAAGAATGTTACGGTAAGTGATACATCTCAACTGAAATGCAATCTTTGCATGTCACGGTGCTTTTGGAATTTACAGGTACGTATTTTTTTTTTCTGCAAGTCTGATGTATTTTTTACATTAAATAATCCATAACAACTTGTTTTTTAAGGGTAGTGTAAGCTTACAGTGTACAATGACAGCGTTGTGAGATCCTAGTTTATGGTATACCCACATTTATGGCTTAAACCATTAATAACTGTCTTTAGTAGAGTTTGCATTACGTTTTTTTTTTTTTTTTTGCCCCACTACATATATATTGTATTATCCACTCATATTGGATCTTATTAGACTGTAACAGCTAGCTTGATGTAGATGCCACAGAGCATAATGAAAAATTAATTATTAATCATCTAGGGAAAAATGGCACAATAAGCAGTTGTCGGCTAGCGTTGTTATTATGGACGATAACTCAAATTAAAACATACATACATAAAAGAAAAGAGAGTTATAGTGCGTTTTTCTCACCGTCGGCGGCGAGGGCCGTGACGGAGCTGGGCGGCGTGGGGCCGGCTTTTCTGACTCCGCCATTTTCAAACGCTGGCTGGCTGTCCAACTCCTGCAGCTGCCAGTTGAGGCCAAAAAGGTGCATGGCTGTGAAGTACACAAAAAAGCCGTGTGGGCGCGCCGATACAAATGAGCCTCCCCGGAAATAAAAAGCCGATAAATAAGGCACCTGTGGGAAAGGAGGATTGTGGAAAGTATATATATATATATATATATTGTTATTGCTTTAGTCGTTTTTTACTTTTCAGTTATCTGTATTTTAAATTATTTTCATACGACCCTTTGCTCCCGAAATTTGAAGACTTTCACTTTCTGCTCCATACTTTTGCAAACTATAAATAATCAATCTCTGTAGATGACATGACAGGGGAAAAAAAAAAAAAGATGAACTTTTGTTTGATTATGTTCCGAGAGTAATAAACGATGAAAAAGACAAACAATGACACGGAGGAAAAGGAACAATAATAATTGTTATTATCATGGGACTATTGCTGTTTTTGATTTTATATTTTTGCTCATTAAGGATTGAGAATGCATGAGCCCTCATTTTTCACAGGCATTTATTCTAAACATGTACTCATTCTTATATTACTTTTAATCATATATTTTAAGCACTTCTGTTATTCATACGTTTTTAATCATACATCTT
Organism: Hippichthys cyanospilos; assembly: GCF_059441005.1. NCBI lineage: Eukaryota > Metazoa > Chordata > Actinopteri > Syngnathiformes > Syngnathidae > Hippichthys > Hippichthys cyanospilos. The sequence continues at coordinate 7,862,543 of NC_142381.1, forward strand.
ATCATAACTTCGTTTTACTCTGACAGTAAAAGTTATTTACGTTAACAGTTACTGTTTACGTTATCAAACACAAGGAGGGTCACCAAGGTCACAGAAAATGCAAGGCGGGTGTGGGAGAGCGAACAAATGTTTTTTTTTTTCTGTTTCTAATGGGAAAGCGTATACTTGTGTAGTCCAGCATTGTGTTCCAGCATGTGTCAGGGTCAAGCCAAGAAAGGAGCAGGTATCATTGTTGAGAAAAGAATAGACTGCGTTACATCACGTTTCTTCTTTGTACGCCACTCCCCAAGATGAAATTGATGATAAGCTGTAACCATATAATCTTGGACTGGATTGTCTAGAAGCAGTTTTTTCTCTCTGACCCGTTAGCAGGCCGGAGTCTCATGAAGACGAAAATGCCCAGAATTCTGTAATTATTGGACTTTGAAGATAAAGCTTCGATCAAAATTGCAAGTGAGAATGAGTGTCTTCTTAACTGTACTTAATTGTACTTCATGGGTCTTATTTTTAATTCATTACTTTTTAATTGACAGTAAACGAACAAGCAGGATTTTGTCATAGTCACAAGGTAAAAACCATTTTACAAATTCCAACATTCAAGGTTATTATACCGTCAGAATCTGATATCGACCCATGTCTAGCTTTTGATGTATCCATTTTTCTCCTCCCACAGTTGCTAAAACCCTGTATGTTTTTTTTTTTTTTTTTACTGTATCTACCCTTTGTCATTGTGTACGCTCTATCTCCATCTTAAACAACCAGCTGCAACAGACAGTCACTACACAGAGACTGGATTCTGTCCGAAGTTTCTTACTTAAAGAGAGTTTTTTTTTTTTTTTAATCCCCCCTTGTCCCTGTTCCCAAGCACTTATTGTTTAGGGTTCAGTTGGTCTTCCTTAATATATACTGTAAATAGTTCTTGCTGCTCAATCTGTCAAGTGACTTGAGAAAATGTATTTTTCGAACTGGCACGATATAAATGACTGACTTGACTGGAAGCATAGAGACGTAATGATAATGGCAACTGATTTAGCAACAAAAGATATTTTTCGCAACGTGAATGACTAGCACTAGCTTTTCCTCCTTTCAAAATGTATATGACTAGTCAAAGGAAAAAAATACTAGTAAGCTCTAATATTTTGTTATGATTTGATAGTTTAGCATTTTTTTTTTGTTAGTCTAGGGCAGCACGGGGGAAAACTGGTTAGCACATCTGCCTCATAATTCAAAGGTCCCAGGTTCAATTCCAGCTCACCCTCCGGTCTGGAGATTGCATGTTGTCCCCATGCTTGCTTGGGTCTTCTCTTGCACTCCGGTCTCCTCCCACATTCCCAAAACATCATGCACAGTAAGTGTATCGCCTTTAGGTGTGATTGTGAGTGTGAATGCTTGTTTGTCTCTGTGTGCCCTGCGATTGCCCCCCCCACTGCCTGAAGACAGCTGGGATGGCACCAACAAGCCAGCAACCCTAGTGAGGATACCCAGCTAATGAAAATGGATGGATGGTTGAATTGTTAAAGTCTATTCACTGTATCTTTACTTCTATTTAAATACAGAGTATGAGTGTATTTGTCCCTTCAGGACTCATGCAGAAACTCTTTGGAAAGCTGCTAAGTCATTTCTCATTGTTTGTGTGTGCATGTTTTTGCGGCGAGCCGAAACTGATAGCGGTCGTTTCAATCAAGGCGTGCAGGAGCCCTGTTGCTTTAACACGTTTTCACGCTGTTGGCACGGCAGTGTCGGCACATTAACACAGTGATGGTTTTATCAGAGCCTCGGAGGCACCAGCTATGAGGATTTTAATGTATCCTTTTAAATAAAACATTTGGTTTGGGGTGCTTTCCTCACCTGGAGTTGGCCTCCAGTTCCAAGCGGTTGATAGGTTTGTAAACAAATTGGTTTGTGTTTTAAAGCGTATCAAAATGTAACAAAGACACATGGTGTCTTCTTTCATTGGTCACAGGAACGTAAACAGGAGGCAGATTTGAAATCAGTGATAAGCAAATAAAATAGATTGCTTATAATCATGGGTAATTATGTCAAACCATTTAGAGTTGGGTGAACAACTGCACATACATCCCACATTCTTTAAAAGATGTCTACCTATTAAATAGACATTTTATAGAATTCCATTTTTGACTTCCCTCACTCAGTCGAAAAAAAAAGAAGCTATATAATAGTTTTACGTCAAAGAATCAAATAACCTCTCTCTCAATCATTTGTCAAAAAAAAACAATATTTATTTGCCACTACGAGTTGAAGTTTAAAGTTAAAACTTTAAACAAATGCAAGGAATATTTAATTGATCATTGTTTCAACTTTGATACATTCTAATTATGATTAAGTAGCTCAGCAGTAACATTTTATGGAAAATGTCAAAGAGACAAAAATAAATTCAATTAGATAGTAAATATGGAAATTAACACTTTCAAACAAACGGTACTATTACTCACAAGCATAAATTATTTTTGCATTGAGGAAAAAATGACAATTTGCAACTTAGAAGTGGATATTCTACAGTTCAATGCTAGCCAGCATAAAAAAAAAAGCTTCAAAACTCTTCACATAGTAAAAGAATCAAGGGTTCAAAATGCAGCAAACAAGGTAACATTGCCTTTTGAATCATTGGTTGAAAACTTTACACAAGGAAGTATGATTGTTAGAAGTGATAAGCAAATTAAACAACAACAAATTTTTTTTTGAAACATTTTCACATTTAGGTATAATGTCTGTATAAAGTATTACTAGAAATGTATAAATGTTCTTTAACTGAAAATTTCCAGTAAACGTCTATTTGCCAAACAATACCTATACAATTGATTTCACAAGAGAATTTTGTACTAGAGAGAAGGCAGTGTGTTATCACTTCAGGCCTGGTGTGCCTTTTGTTGGTCATTGTAAATGAAGTACACCGAAACTCTTTATTTCTCTGTCTGTAGCTGCAATAAAGATGCCAGTCCTCATTGAGAATGCGACTGCAGCTTTTAAAGAAAATGAGAAAGAGTGGCTGTGGCTGGTGTTACATAACAACACCTACTGGCTTTTATGCCATTTTCGTCATTGTTACGACACAATCTAAGTGCCTTCTTCTTATTTTGGAGGAGAGAAACAAAGTACATTTATGGTGAGCGAGAGTGAGTGTGAGAGAGGGACAGAGAGAGAGAGACAGACAGACAGAGACAGAGGGAGACAGAGAGAAGGAGACAGAGAGACAGAACGAGACGGACCTCCTCCCTCAAAGGCAACTATCCGACAAGAAAATGCTGAGGAAGCATCTTTATTCCCGGGCCATTTGATGTGCGGGAAAAAAAAAGCTTCTTTTTCCAGACGCCTCTGTAGATGGATATCGACTTACAGTGAACAACTTGAGAGGTTGAGGGGGGCCGGAGAGGATATCAAATGTAGGGCGCATCAGCCAAGAGAGTGAAAACTGCCCTGGAAAGTCTATCAATCACCGCTTTGTTAAGGAAAGCAGGGTATGGATCAAAATATGTGTAAGCAGACCAAAACAGTCTAATGACCAGTCCAAAGACAGTCTCATGCTAGTGACTATTATTGCAACAGTTCACATTCTCTTTGACTCATAAAGTAAAGTATTGCCTAGCATTTAATTCTTAACCGTACAGTTTATACTGTAGTCTATTTAGTCACATATTTTGCCTGTTTGGGAAATAGGTAGATGACACAGCAACCTTCTGGACAGACTTCGTCTTATCAAAGACATTTTATTTGATGCATTCCTGTTGCAAATGACAATTTTGGGGGCTGGAAGCTGACTTAACCTTACTCTCTCCACATGCATGTCTAAGTATCAGTGTAGGTAATTTGGTAAATTTGATGCGAGTGAAAGCAAACACATTCGGAGCTCTGTGTGTAGCAAACGTCCTCAATAGTTTTATTATTATTATCTCTGAGAATCTTTGAATGTCTCACTATTCATTTTGATTCGGGATACGAGGTTTCTGATTCAAATCAGAATCGATATTCGATTCAAAGAGATTCAATTCATAATGATTTCTGCTTCAATCTATAGTTGTGCAAAGAATAGTCATACTACATAAGTCTGCCTTGCAAGACAGAACAACAAAGGAAGACAAAGTGTTTTTTTTTTTACATTTATTAAGGAATATGCCTTTTCTCACAAAAAAACGCTACTCTTTGAAGCTAGCTATATGTTGTATAGTTTTTATAAGTATAAAATAAGATGAATCTTTAAAAAAAAAGCAGAACAAAAGTACATTCGGATAGTCAGGTGTGAGGAGGGAAGGCAGAAGAAGACATGACTGAATGCTAATTCTCTTGTTGTTCTATTTCATCATTTTTAACAAATTGATTCTGTCGGTCAAAACGAAAGTGCTGAAAATCTCTTTTTGACAATGTGATGGTTGATAATGGTTGATAACTTAACGTGATGATTTGTGAGGTTTCTCCCAAACCCCAGTAACATTGTCTACCTTATCAATTACTGTTTATTGCACCCTCATCCTGACTGCTTTTATACAGATAATGTTAATAGATTGCTATGCTCTCCTTTTACATACAATCCTGTTGACTATTCTTGCAGCTCATTTTCAGCTTTTTCTATCAACAGTATTCATTGAGTTACCATTGCAGCGTCTAGTTTAATCCTAAACCACTTATACATAGCAATTACGGATACATGTACGGTTCATTAGGTACGGTACATACAAGACATCGCCACGATTCTTGCCAACTGTTCACATTCACCTCCGAGCATAAAGAGTACAGTATTTGGCATCGGTCATTGAATTTCTGTCCATTTCATTCTTAAACGTTTACCCTCTCGACTTAATATTAACAGATATTAGTTAAGCTAATTATTCTGCTGTTGATGATTCTTATTGCATTTATCGCTACCATAACAATGTGGAAAGTAAACAATGTTAATTTAATTCTCAACTGATTATATTTAGTATACCCATTGATCCTTACAGCTTTTTACTTCCTATAATGCCACTGACTATTGCTGCTGCTCTTCAGGTATTTACAGAGTAACGTAAACAAAGGGCATTTTAATCGGATCTCACGTCAGGTCATCCAAATAGGATCTTATTTTGACTTACAGGTCAACATTCTCCATGTATCGCGATTCAGTGTTTGTGCCAATTGGCTCTTAAATCAGATTCTTCCCCCTCGAGCACTTTTATTCCACCTGGGGCCCATTCTCCACTTACCTCGTGAATATCCCGTCATTTCCATAAATTATTCTGGCAACCTTGGCCCGTTGCAATGAATATTTATGGCCCACCGTGAAAAAAATCCCCTTTCCCGCTTAAAGCTGACCTTTTATCTGTTATGTTAAGAGCGTGCCCCGTGGAAAACCTTTGCTGGCCGTAAATTGGGGAAAAGGTTGGATTTGTACGTTCGTTACATGTTAGTTTAAGCTTGGGGTCATTACAAAAAAAAACTCTTCATGTGTGGCTAAAAAAAAAAAAAAGTGTCATGCTTTATACTCTACTGCTAGTGTGAGAAGATAAATTAAAATATTCACATGTCACGCTTCGTGCAGACTGCCATGATAATCGCTCCTGATAGCAGAATGAGCGATGTGGCCCATCTGGACTCGGCGTGTGCCAAAAGCAACGCTGTGGATTCAGGACTTATAATCACAATTATGGACATGAGGATGCGGATGGAAGCATGTTACAGGGCACAAAGAGTCAGGACTTCACTCTTTGTTGCATGTGTAAACAATAACAGTGCATCTCAGTTTCTGGTCAGATAAATGATAGACACCACTGATTTATCTTCAAAACTTAGATTTTTTTTGTTACTTTTGTGCTTGTCTGAAATATATTCCTAAAAAGACAACAACATATTGATGTTGCAATCTACTAAAAACAAAAGATCTAAGCTGTTATAGCAAGTGCTAGATGTCAACAAGGCTTTGATCTGCTCCTCTCACTAGATCAACCTTATTAACACTTGGAGATCTTCGTTGCATTTTGTTTGTTTCCCAAAGCAATTACAGTATTGGTGTAAAGAAAACATTTCAGTCATCAAACTCATTTGAAAGTTTTACTGGTTAATGTCTTCTTGTCTTCCCAGAAAATAAATAAATAAATCCAAACCTTTGCTTTTTGTAACTTCTCTAAATAAAGCCAAATTATTGATGGTCCACTTTTCACCAATATAGAAAAAAAACAAAAACAGTGATACTATTCTAAACATGTTGTTCTGACTAAACTTAATGGTTAACAACCCTAACAAACATGGATGTTGTTCCTCAAAAATTGACTAAATATTAAATGTACCCTAAAAGGGGAAAAAACATTTGTTTTCTGAAAAGAGTTCAATAGAGCTGCTACACATAAAACAATTATGTAATCTTACATTTTGCAATAATGCAGAAATAATAGCGAAATAGAAAATACCAAATTGTCCTTAGGTGATGAATGGGTGCATGAATGGTTGTTCGTTTCTGTGTGCCCTGCGATTGCCTGGGGTGATGCCAGCCTACTGCCCTAAACCACCAGGGATAGGCACCAGCAAGCCTCTGACCCTTGTATTAGGATAAGCCGCTCTGGAAAATGGATGTATAATAGCTAAATAAAAATGTTTTTATTTGGAGACTGTTCATTTATAGTGCTTGATAAATTTGCTGCAAGCCATTTTTTTGTGTTTCTTTTTAAATGTCATCAGTTGTTTACACCAAGAAAATAACTTCTCTTCCCTCATTGTCCCAAATGTGAACCTAACCTCTTACGGCACTTGCTGTCTTAATTACTTTGGTATCTTCCTGACATTTAATAATCAAATCAGTGTACTGTTTGGTGGAAATGAGTCATTAGGGACAAGTGACTCCGAAGTGGATCATGTAATGCCCCAGTGTGTGTTGAAACCGAATTACACTCAAATAAGTGTATGAATTTAATGATATTAGCCCATAAACAGCAGCATGGGTTACGCCAATAAAGGCGCCATTACCACAGCTACAGATGTGGCACATTTACGACCTCACCAGACAGGAAGTGCTTGCATCTGACTCACGGGTAAAGCAGCTGGGAGACAATTGGCACCCTTGCGAGGCCATATTTCACCAGCTCACAAGGACCACCAATTCCCCTCGGCTGAATTAACACAATACAGAGCATTGGCTCAAACCATTGGAGGCGAAGATGGTTTATTGTAATGATTAACTTTTTTTGCCCTTTGGCAAAAAGAAGACACATTATTGAAGGTGCACATTCCTAAAATGAAGACAAAATATTGCTAAATTTACTTAAAAAAAAAATCACTCAAAAACAAGATGAACTAGTGTTCAGCAAAAAAAGTAAAATTGTTTACTCTTTGTCCCAAAAGCAGACAAAATAGTTTTTAACTTTTTCAAAAGAAAACTATTGTGTTACTTTCCTAAAACGATGAGGTCTGCATCAAAGCCATGTTTGCCAGGTTCGGCGATAGCAACCTACCACAAGTGTAACAAAGACATGACTACAGGTCTATTCATCAAAATCAACAATTATGTCAGGTAGAATTTGATGGATGCACGTGTCATTTGGCGTTTATTGTATGAAGAGGTCAAACGTGTTTCAGGTCGTTTTACTTTGCTGCCTAGTTGAAAACCACTCGGAAAGGCCCTGAGCTAAGATTCAAGTCCAGAATTATCACATTCTACGATGTGTATAGTATACAGGGCTATAGTTTGGAATGAGTTCTTCAATTTACGTGTCATTTAGGGGAAGGTTCATATTTATAGACTAAAATATGAACAGGATAAAAAGAGTCCATCATTAATTTTACCATGTGTCGCTTTAGGGAAGCTTTAGTGTTTGTTTGTGATAGGAATGGCTTATGGTTATTTAAGAGGAGTTTCCCATCAAAGCAAGCAGGACATTATGAACAGAGGCTAAGTGAGACGGATGCATTTGTGTCCTAATACAACACGTGCAATTTCCAACCACAAAAAAAAAAAAACATTAAAAACCAGCGTACATATATAGATTAAGAACGACGCCAGACGTGTTCTCTGGAGGCAGCCTGTCTGCGGTGTTCCATTTCACAGAATGACACGTCTAAAGATTGTCTAATGCCACCGGGAGATAATGGAGCCGTGTGTTTTTCTTGCTAAGACTGAAAAGGAAGGAAGGAGGCGTTGTCCTCGTCTGCTGCTTCCATTTTCCATTCCATTTCAAATGCGCTAATTACCAAACGCTAATTATCTTCTTAAATCATGAACATTCTTTGCATGGTTTCAGTTTATGAATGAAACACATTGGAACTGACTGCTTCCATGACTTTACCTTTGTCGCCTTCCTGTGCTCCCCGCCCCCCATAAACACAGACTGGGACACTCGCAGGTGTCTCATTGACAGTGACAAACTATGAAGAAGGAGCACAGGCGACTTGTTCATCTGGAAATGCAGGAAGGACAACTGAAGGTCAAAAAAAAAGACAAGAAGTTTACTGTATCTACTAAACTGCTGAGGCGAATGACTATGTCATGCTGGTTATACTACAATTAACATTATCTTGAAATGGAGATAACAACAGAGAAAAAAATAAAAGCACTATTATGGCGAAAAGATCAACACAGTATTGATTTGTTAAGGTGCCGTATGGATACAGCAGCTTCAAATATTGACACCCCTAACTTGTATTGTTGGCTCCCAGGGTGCAAAATCGATCCACTAGCGTTGAATATCAGTATCACAATGTATTGTATCATTTGCTCTCAGGGAATACTACCACCATGGCAGAATTTGATGGCTGTATCACAATGTGATCCAGCTTTCTCCCTAATGGTACACATTTACAATACAAACAGCATTAGCTATCGATATTGCTCGGGTACAAAATGGATAAATTATCATACTAATCAATATCAAAAAATGTGTTATATCATTTTTACTTGGAGCACAGCACTGGTAAATCATCATTAGTTAAAGATATGACAAGGCTACTGTACTCATATGCCAGCACTGTATTAAGTAGTAACATATTTCTTTTGAGTTCCAGAATTGATACACCAGCACTAGGTATCTACAATGCATGGGTCAATACAAAGGCATTATACAATGATTTGACAATTCTTACTCCCACATTCCAAAAACATGCATGGTAGGTGTATTGGACACCCTAAATTGTCCTTAGGTGTGATTTGGTGCCTGAATGGTTGTTCGTCCCTGTGTGCCCTGCAATTGGCTAGCAACCCCCGACTACTGCCCGTAGACACCTGGGATAGACACCAAGTCGGAGACCCCCGTGAGGATAAGCAGCTATAGAAAATGCATGTCTATCTATCTAGCTATCCACTCATCTATGCCATCAAGAATAGTGTTGAGCAGTACAATTTTTTTTGTAATTTTGTTACAGAGAAAAGTATATTTGTATATCTTAAGGTTTACTCTTGAGCAATCCTTGAGCTACTTCATTTAATCTTTGCAGTCCACAGCAACCTGGTAAAAAAATGGACATTATAGAAAGTTAAAGTGAATTTTTATAGAGTATAAAACAATCAGTATTAAGTTCTTATTGCTGTAAGCGGTGATTCTGCCCGTGTGGCTTAGTTTGCGTGGGTGAGCAAGACAATAAAGATCATAACGCTAATGGGTGTTCTTTTTTTTTTTTTTTTACAGCGCGCATGTTGCGATTGTGGGAGGAAGAACATGCAGACTGTGCATAGGCGGCCTCAGTCTTTTAATGGTAATTAAATGGCAGATAGGCTGCAGTTATATAGAGCAGGGGTGGACAAAACTGTTTTGCTCAGGGGGATGCATTTGATTTTTAAAATGGACAGATGGTCCAGGTCATTCAAAGAGGGAGGAAATAAGTTAATGGGCAGTGATGCTGTAATCTTATGTGAATATACATTTCTTTACCTTTGTCAAAAAATAATCATGGTTCTATTTCATTAAAAAAAATTCAGATTTGAAATTACGTCATTTTTATGTCGATCTAAATAAACAATTAGGGCTTGTTTTATTTTTCTTGAAAAATGTTAGTTTAATAGTGTACCAAATTATTTAAAAAACTTTTAACATATCTTACTAAAGTGTCTGGTTTTAATTTACGGTGAATATTGCTGCCATGTGTTACAAATTAACTGCACGTCAAACTGAATGATCGCAGTCACAATACCCACTTTATGCTCTATGTTTCATGCGGGTTTAGATCCAACACAAATATGATCAACTCAGTTCCTCTGCACAACTACTGTAAACCTAATATGCAGAGCTGATCATCAGTATGTTCCTCCTATTTGCAGTGTATAATTGTAATTACTTTGTAAATGTTGATTTTTTGGCATCAAGCAGTAAATATAGTTGTGCTTTTATTTTAATTCAAACCTCTAATTTTAAAATGACAGTTTTATACTGTAATTGTGGTATTAGAAGGACTAACACAAACTAATTAAACATGTGTATTAAACTTGTATTAAATGGAATACAAAAACAGTTTTTAATCTCAAAACCTACTCTAGTCCCATTTATGTTCTTGATGTTGCTAAATGCATTTGAGGGCATTATCCCATAATTATAACAGTCTTGCATTACAGTGTGGCTATGAACCAGTGTCATTAAGCCCTTTTAAGAATCAAATACTGCCTCATGCCTCATCAAGTTATGCATAACTGAAATAAAATAATCAAAGAATAATGAATGGAAGAATATTTAGTTTTATGAAGTGTTGCTGTTTATGATCCAACTGGTGTTACACCGATTTTATACATCCGTACAAAGAATTCTGAGGAACTTCCTTGATTCTTGCTCTGAATGGATATTTAAGACAAGTGAGGCTGTTGCGTGAGAGTGAGCAAGGATTGCACAGAGTAGACATGAAATGCAACCAATGGGATTTTACAAAAGGGAAATTATGGATGCACGGTAGGGTTGGTTGTCAGAACGTCGTACTCTAAACACAGTCATACCGCAACACAAGCCTTACATACACCATCTCGGTAGGAGCTGTCGTTTGCGTGCGTGTCGAGATACTTTAAGGACACGGCTGACAAGCCTTCATGGAGGTCGCAAATTATGTTCTGCAAAATGGATGATTAACTCTTCAGGCGGTGAGCATTGAATTTCACAACCCCTGTCGCCCACTTTGCTCCACATGCCCCGTTTGGAGAGTCAGGTTTATTTGATGGCCTAGAATAGTTAAGACTTATTAGTTCATATTTATTCGAGCTTTGTATTTTTTTTACCATGTATTGTTCTCATAACAGCTCCCGTTTGGTGTTATGACCTCAAACTGTGATCGGTCGATTTTAGTGACATTTTGCAGCTAGAAAGGTTTTTTTTTTGGCTTGTACTGAAGAAATTGTATTGTAGATAGCTGTCTTTTGCATTGCATTTTCCTTGTTTCTGCATTTTTTTTCACCAATTCTATGTGTAATTAATGCTATCTTGCTGTTCAATCACATTAGCGTCCATGTATAATAACTGCGTGAACAGCTTGATGAAAAGGACTGCTTAAATACCATTTCTAATTGAACCCTCACATTAATTGGTCCATTCACAACATATGTCGGCACTGACCTATGCAGTAGCAAAGGATGACTGACAGCAGCACAGCAACGGCAACTGCGATCAGAGCAGTGCACTTCCAGGAGCAGTGCTTGGGCGACTTCTTGAACTTGAAGGCGCCACGGGACAGGCTGCCGCGGGGCAACGGGCGCGCAGGTGTGGAGTACACTGTGCCTGTCGCCATGGTGTAGCCAGGGGCCGCCGCGCCAAAGAAGGGGGTGCTTCCGGTGCCTGTCTTAAACAGGAAATGCCTGCCGGATGAGGAGATTGAAACATTGATGTCGTTATTTCGAACAATCATTTTGCAAGCCTATTAGCTTAAGTCGTATTTGAACATTTTCAGAAAACAATAGCAATAAATAGCAAGTCATTTTTTAAAATTGATTCACCATTATAAAATAAGATACAAATAACTTGGGAAATAATGCTATTAGTCGCACAATATCGTCACCACCCACTAATGATACCACCGTCTTTGATATCGAGTCAGCATAGCTAAGTGGCTACAGGCTAGTTTTGATAGAGGTAATAGATTTGGCAAAACATTTCAGATTCAGTCAAAACATGTATGTGAACCAATGTGTGTAAAGTGCCCTGCATGTTTATCTTTACTTTCAAATTGCATTCTTGGTATTCAATGCATATTTAAGACATTTCAGTTTTTATCTTTTGCGGTATAGCATCCATAATTCCAGCACCAAATCCATACACTGATATTGGTCATTAACATTGTAAAGGTCAAGTATTGCTGCATTAAATGGACACTGTGTAAAATTTAGACCGTTTTTCATTAAAAAGAAATAAATGAATATAAACAGAAATAAACGTGCTCTTAACGACCGACAGTATGTTTTAAATATAATCATAGGTCTAGTTATCATTAAATCATATTACATGGGGGATGGCACTCCTTTGGAGGTTGCCGTGTTTGTTATAGCTACAGAAAATGGTAAATGCAGCATCTCCAACTGTCTGTAATGAAAAACGGTCAAATTTGACACAGTGTCCCTAGAACGTCATGTCATTGAATAAATTAATAGGGACAGACTAACTCTCTAACATTAGACAGAGTATCATTCACTCAAATTACAGTATCAACTTAATGAAAGCTCGAAAGTTTGCAGAGTCGTAAAAAGCTAAACCAAGGCCCTCACAGCTGCTGATGAGCATTTGAAAAGTCATCTAATAATGCGATTTTTTTTCTTGGCGCTTTTTAACAGTGTTGGATTCATAACAGCATGAGACGAACATGTTTGAGATTCATGAATAATGAATGCTGCTGCCCGCAAGCCGCAGCATGTTTAATATAGTCATAAATATAGATAGTTCCTAAAAAAAAAAAATAAAACAATTGCCAAACCCTTAATAGGAGTCAGAATCAATGGGGCTTGATAGCATAAATACTAAACCAACAAAAGACTACAATACATCATAAATACAATGAACTCACACCTTGCTCGTTTGACCTTTTATGACCAGACTTGTGCTAATAGCCCATTATACCTGCGCTAATTAAGAGGCTTTAATCAAAGGCATTACGCTGCCATCGTCCTATTAACTTTTAAACCCCAAGTGAAAAGCTCTTAAGTAAATGAATTAAGCCTTCTTGCCACTCTTCGCCTCCTGTAGATTAATACCCCCAATGGCAACAGATCTTGAAAACTTGACCCACTGACTTGGGACGAAAAAGAAACAAGTGTTTCTTGCTCAACTTTCTAGGTAAGTCTCTTTCTCTTTCCTTCCTTTTTTGGGGGGGTGGGGCTTCATGCGAATCATGTAGCAGCCTCCAATTGTAGTAAGAGGAGGATGGGTTGCCGTGGCAACTGCTCTTTCATACACAGTTTTGGGGTCTGAATCCAACAAGGATCTGCACTCAAGGGCAATGGCAAATACAATTACAGTGTTCCCTCGCCACTTCGCCGCTTCACTTTTTGCAGCTTCAGTGCTTGGTGGTTTGTTTGGTTTATTTCTTCAAAAGAATGTCACTTTACAGCAGGTTTTTATCAAACACATGTCCATGGCGGAGCAAATCCTGTTTCATATAATTCATATAACGCAGGCGTTTTACGATGCCCATTACCCGCAAAAAATGAGGGAACACTGTAACGGTATCATCTATAATCCACCGCCACAACACCCAAACCCACAAAATGGCTGCTTTAACAACACTAAATAGTCTTTTGTGGAAAGTAGGACATGGAATGAACCTCATGCACGTGCAACATATTGTGATCAATGCTGGGGCACAGAGAGCAAATGTCACACTTTGGACCTGTCTAGAGGTCCTTGGCGGCCCCCGATTGACGCAAGCTGTCTGCACACAGATGGAGGGGGGATTCCGTTTAAAGGTTAGTGTGCGTCACTCCCGGAATGACAATGCTCCAGGTAAATAGGAGGGAGGTGTTGTTCACATTATTATTGCTTGGTTGGAATAGCTTATCTGAGAAAAGAGCTTTGATGTGGAGAATCAATGGTGCATTTGAGTTCTATTTTTTAAGGAGTAAAGATGTGGAGGACCATGTTATCTTTTGATGCTAACCTCTTATTTACCTTGCCACCATATGTTCATCGCACAATGTTTCAAATGTAGCTAGAAGAAAGAAGGGAATGAGAGAATCTGTGAAGAGGAAGGAATTAAAATGCCCAGAGATATGTGAGCGAAGAGTGAGAAATCTTATTCAAAAAGTCTAATTCAAAAGTCTTATTCAAAAAGTAGTGGAAAGGTGCATGAAACAGGTATTGCGCAAGGAGAGCGGAATAAATTCCCCATGGTACCAAACTTTGGTTTCAAACCCTTTCTAAACCTTCCTTGAAAGCCAAAATCCTAATTTGAAATGCCTAAGTAAACAAAAAAAGCTGACCCTTATTTTCTGTTTTAAAAACTTTAAAAAAACAAAATTTTCAAATCCAGAGAAAAAATCCTGTGCGTGATTTTAAAGCACTATGGAGTAAATCACTAATTTAATTGCTAATTTGAAATGCTGAACCAGGCTTGAAGCCCTAATTAGAAACAATACTTTGAAACCCTAACATAGGCTTTAATATTTCATTTGACATCTAATTTGAAACCTTAACCCTTTGTACAAACCCCAACTGAGACATAAAACCGTCACCATGTTTGAAACCCTAGTTTTAAAATCTAACCTTGAAAAGAAACAGTGAATTTAAAACCTTAACTAGAAATTTTAACCCCAAAAATGCCCAGAGATATGTGCGCAAAGCTTGTGGCATCTTATTCCAAAACTCGTGAAACTGCAATTTGAAAGTTGCATGAAATGGGTATTGTGCAAAAGTTTGTAGCATCCTATTCCAAAAGTTGTGAAACTGCAATTTGAAAGTTTCATGAAACGGGTATTGCACAGAGGTTGTCTTATCACAACTGGGTGCTGCGTAGAAAGAGAAGCATTGAAAATCCTGTAGTGTACATGATAAAAAACTAATATAACAAATATAGCACACAACTAACTTTATTTACTGCTAATGTCAAAACTACAAATGCTATTCTACTGATGGCTTTTCATGTTTGTTCTCATTTTGAATTAAAGAAAGCACAGTGAAAATGAAATGCTGTAGGACACAACGAACAAACATCGCTGCCGCGTAATTGATTAGCACCGGCTTGATGCAACACTGCGCATCGCTATGCTAATCCGGCCGGCGGCCAAAGCAAAGGGACAGCCACGAAAGCCAATGAATGGTCTCAAGTCTGAGGGACTGGGACCTGCACGCTTGTCCGTCCCATTGGGACAACTGTGGCGGCAGAAAAGGCCAGCGGCGCTCTGCGGCCGACATGGCTTGTCATCGACGTGACATTTGAAACCAGTCACAAAAGAAGGAACAAGCGAGTGGGTGGATTTGTCCACGGCTAAGCTGCACTAGAAGAACACTCGAAACAAAGCCAATTGAAGTCGCCCAAACGGGTAATCCGCTCCTCGGATGCTAGGTCTTAGCTAGCAGTAGCATTACGAGGATAGAGCTAAATAATCAAACTGCTATGGTTTGGAAAACACAAAAAAAAACTACTGTTGTAGCATGGTGTCACAGCGTCTGTATTTTTGAAAAGGAAAACAAATTATCAATGTTCCACTTTCCTAAAATATTTGTCTTCTGGATCATGAAAGATTTAAAGTCATTTTATATGTAATTCTCTAAATATTGAAACTTGTCTGCAACCATTACTCACAGTCCCTAAACCTGCAAACTCATTAAAGGTTACACTTTCCTAAAAAGAAAAGATTTACAATGATTTTAACGCAATACATTTTTTTGCTCATCTAAATGTCTCAGGGATCGTCACCAGCAACGACCTCCCACAGGGCGGTGAAGCCCCTTCCGACACGCTCCCAATCAATTCCACACAGTCGACATTGTCAACGGAGAATGCCTCTCTTATATTGCACGAATGAACGCTTCGACGGAACAATTGTGAACAACCTTCAGACGTTATTCAAGCTCCCCACCAAAAAAAAGAAAAAAAAAAAGAGAAGCTTGTGGTGTACATGTGCTATGCTGGATCCTTACAATAGATTCTTTCAAACAAGAAATGTGCGATGATATCCCATGTAAGGGCTTTGAGCTTTAGAAAAGGCAACTGAAAACAAATGATCAAATTTGTTGGGCTGGGAAAAATAGATCTGAGGTTTGTCAGGGCTTTTTTTCTTTAATTGACTTTAAAGACACTATTACACGTGTGTTTTACATAAAACATGTCGGTGTGAAATAAATTGTGGGTGGTGTTTGTTGCACTTAAAATGTATTCGCTAGTGCGCAGGCCTTTATTTGTGACATCTTGTTTTGCCTGTTTCCCTCGCTCTTAAAAATCACATGGACTTGTGGCACAACAGGAAGCCAATAGAAAGACTTTGCTGATACCGTCATTTCAAAGTGATTACGCAAGACAACTGTGCTGAGTTTGGCCAAAGTCTGCGCGTGAGGCCATCACCTTTTATTTAGCGGTGTGTAGACTGTGAGGAGCGACAGATTACAAGTACAGATAAAGTGGATTGGCCCACTGGTCAGATGTGGAAGGATAGACTGAGAGAAAAAGTACAACAAGGTTCATGCTTGTAAAGTCTGGTGCATCTTGTGAATCTTTCAAGGGGTGTGACTGCTTCAGTTTTCCATTAAAGAGATTTAAAGAAAAATCGAGACTAGTGTGAGTTTCATGGTACGTCCGGACCAGTAGGAGACGTCTTGCTGCAATGGTTTTTCGCTTGAACACAACTAAACCATTTATCGAAATAAGATATTAACATAAAGCATGTGTGTCGATGAGCAGAATTTATAAACGCTGTTCCCTCAAAGTCATCATAACTACCTGACAAGCCAATAGCTCCTCCCATTTCAATGCTCAGACGTGTTTTTTTTCCACCTCGTCAACTCATTACTCTTACAAGCATAGTCATCTTCGGACCCGTTTAATTTGTTTGAAATGGAGTTGACCAAAAATGCTTTGCTGAAGCCTTCTTTACCCAAGTGATAACTGTGGCAAGTTCAGGGCGTGGGTCGGTTGCTCTTTGTTGTGTTTAACCCCCATCTGCTGACATCCACATGGGCTCTTGCATTTTTCAAGCTGTCTTTTCCTTTTCATTATGGGTCAAAGTCCACCATAAAAATTGTCCACACAACCTTATTGTTGACTCAATGAGGCAATAAGGCAGCACTTGACCAAAGTGTACATATTGGGAAGTGCAAATATAATATATATTTCAGTAGGTTGAATTATGTGCACTGGACTATGTTCAGTCTTTTTCACGTTTTAATAAACATTTGATCAGTGCTGCCCTCGGTTTGTAATTTTTTTTCATTGGAGCCCCTTGTCCATTTGACAATGACACCCCTGCCTTAAACCAATGGGAGGTCCATAGCGGAAGACCTCCAGTACTCAACAAAAAGACCAAGTTACAAAAATCACTTAGCAGCCTTGTGCCAATTAGCGCTGATGAATAAAGTCTTGGTCTAAATGTGTTAATTGGACATAATAGCGGCTCAATACTGTTGGAGCAATCAATTACAAGGTGAAATCTCACTCTATTGTGTTGTGTTTGGACTCTTCAGCGAGAGGGAAATGACATTCATTCCCCGTGGTCCCAAACAATGGTTTCAAACCCTTTTCAAACTTGCTCGAAAGCCAAAATTTTAATTTGAATCCCCTCCAACAAAAGCTTATTTTCTACTTTAAAACCCAACCCCCGGACTGAAGCGAAATAGTCCAATCCTTACTCTCAACCACAGTCATCATTTTAAAGCACTTACACGGGAGTGAATCCCTAATTTTAATTTCTAATTAGAAATGCTAATCCAGGTTTGAAACCTTAATTTCAAACCATACTTTGAAACCCTAACATAGGCTTTATAATCTCATTTGACAACTAATTGGGAACCTCAACCCTTTGTACAAACCCTAAATGAGACATAAAACCGTCCTAAATGTCGTAAATCCTAACCTGGATTCAAACCCTAAATAAAAACCCTAATTTGACTAACCAAAACTAACCTCGATTTGAAACTCTCATTCTAAATGCAATAACCCCAACCAAGATTTGTAACCCCAACGCTTGTTTTGAATTCTGCTTTGAAACCCTTTTTTTCTAAACCTGAAAATGTATTCTTAACAGTGAAGTAGAAACTTTACATTCAAGTCCAAACCCAGGGTTAAAACCAATTTGAAACTTGACTTTGCCTTAGCAAGCCTTGAAACCCTACTTTCACACTTTAATTTGAGTCCATAATTTAATCTTGGGAACATATTTATGAATATGAAATGCACTTAAAATTGCACCCTTATCTGAAAACTCAACTTTGAAACCCCAACACTGAAGTAGTTCCGTGAGTGCACGGAAGCCAACATTTTTTGATTCACTTTTCTTCAAAAATCCGCCGAGAGCTCATTCAGTACAGCACTGCTCACATTCGACGAAGACGTGTGGGAACAACTGCCGCCCTGTTTGGAAAACAATGGAAA
The DNA here is from genome assembly GCF_059441005.1 of Hippichthys cyanospilos. Classification (NCBI taxonomy): domain Eukaryota; kingdom Metazoa; phylum Chordata; class Actinopteri; order Syngnathiformes; family Syngnathidae; genus Hippichthys; species Hippichthys cyanospilos. The sequence goes on from NC_142381.1 coordinate 7,880,996, forward strand.
AATGGAGGAAAATAAAAAGTAAACAATGATGTTTTAGCCTCGCTCATAAAAAAGCTAAGAGAGAAAGCGAGAAGCGGGCGCAGTGAATAAAATGATGCTTCACCGCAGGATTTGAAGAATTAAAGTGTCGGTTTTATGGCCCACACTCCATCACGCCGTTAGTGTGTCACCAATGTATCGCAAACGATGTCGCCGTCCTGATAAATGTTACACACTTCTACCCCCTTACAGTGAGGCTCCATTTTGTCTTGGAGTTGCCGGATCAGGTTCATTCCACAGTCTAATTGATATTTCATTAAGATATCACACTCGATTCTCCCGTGATAAGGCTCTTACAAGTCAATGGTGTCAGATTAGACATGAAGCCCTACTTTGAAAATCAAATTTACGCTTGAAACTGACTTTAACCCAGCGGTCATTAATACAAAACACCATCCCTGATTTTTGACATCAATTTAAAACATCTGGATTGAAACATACTAATCTAGATCGGAAAACCTGATTTTGAAAAATACCTTGTTTTGAAATCTTAATTTGAAACCATATCATTTACTTGAAACCTTAATTTAGGCTTGAAATGCTACTTTATAATCCGATCACAATTTTATACCCATAATTTGCAACCTTAACAAATGTTAAGAATTACAGTTTATAGATATAATTATAGAGTATGGATTTTAGGTTGTGGATAAGAATTATAATCTAAAACCAAAATGTGAAACCCTAATGAATGGGTCTAAGTGAAATTTGGAAATCTAAACTGGGTCGTGAAAAACAAATCCTGTTCCTTACTTGAAACCCTGAGTCTGTTTTTCAACTCAGACTTGAAACCCTAACTCCAACACGGAACGCTAGTGTGAAATTGATCTACCTAAATCACTGCCATCACTGTTCTAGCCATCTTGCCATGATTGAGCCCCACAGCCTGATCAAGTGCACCACCATACGCGTTGATAATTTGCACCAAATCCTATGAAATTCCCCTAAGAACAGGTTTTTCCATGTCAACGACGAAACGGGTGCTGGTGTGATTCACACCGAGTCAGGCGCAAGACGGGAGAGCTTGTTAAAAGCGAATTCTGCCGGGGTGACACCCAGGGTGCGAACATGACATGACGCAATCAAAGTTCGCATTACATGTCCAAACCTTAACCCTTACCCATATTTGCAACCAACACAGAAAGTGGAGTGGGCACTTTCTCTGCTAGCTAGTCTGTTGCTGTTTGTTTTCTGAAATCACTCCGCCAACACCTCTTCCATAGTATGGGCCCTTGAAGAACATGCACGATAAACAGGTTATAATAATCACTGTTGAGGTCCTACTAAGTGCGCAGTGAAAAAGCTTTCAAATGAAAGCACAACGTAATCTCAAGAACCTATTTTGAAACTTCAATGCTTCTCAACTCTGTTTTGAAACCCTAACTCAGGCCCAAAATGCTCCTTTGAAACCCTGAACCCTGGCTATGCAAATAAGGCTGCTTAGTCCAAAGTCCTGCTGAGTGTAATTGTCAAGCTAACAGAATAATTAATAGAACAGCACTGCTGCTCTTCAACAGATTATCACTACAGGACATGTTATCCCAACCCACGGCGGGATATTAACGTAACCACGGCAACCGAGCCTGCGCCGGGAAACGCAGGTTGGGAAGCAGGGCGCTCCACTTACCGGCTCTCCAAGGCCACATTGCTGCCCAGCACCCAGCTGTCCTGCAGCTGGACGCATTCCGCCGTGCTCTGCAAATCGGCCGCCAGGCCGGCGGCGGGCGGCGGGCTCGCGGCCCTCTGATTGGCCAGTGAGCCGCGGCTCAGGGATGTGATGGAGGGATGCTGCTTGTGGGGTGGCGGTGGGGGGGCCGGCGGCAGAGGGGGTGGACCCTGAGGACTGGACAGATGGTCGCCTGGAGAGAAAGAGAGAGAGGAGGGGCAAACGTGAGACTTCGAAGCATTCGTTTTCTAGTCAGCGAGGCGAGTATTTGATCCCCTACCCCAGATGTTTTAAAACCTCAATTTACAACCCTGACTGATGCTCAATCAAACCCACACTTGAAACCCTAACCCTAGCATGAAACCCGAAATTGAATCGTAGGGCTGCCTTGGAGCCTTACTTTAAATGCCTAAGCTTGTTTCGACTACAAAATTTCAAACCTCAACTTTTATTTAAAGCCATAACCACTAAACACTAGACTAGAAGTTGAAAACCCAGTTTGAAACTAGATGTTAAAAACACTTTCAAATCTTAATTCACCTATCAAACCCCAATTTGGGCTTAAAACATTGATTCAAAATCTTAGAAACCTTAACCCAGGCTAGAAAATATACTTGGAAACCATAACCATGAACATCTAATGTTGTACATTAAAGGGATGATCTACTTAATTATTTACAGCAGTAAAAGTTTGCATTTTGTTTTTAGATGATTTGTTTGTTCGACACCTTGATTCACATTTAAAACCCTACTCTGAGATACTAACTCATGTTATGAAGCCTAAAACAGGGTTGAAGCACAATTCAAAACAGAGCTCCTGCGAGATAGATTAACACAGGCTTGAAACCCCAATCTGTCTTCAAATAATTTCGCAGACTGAAAACCGTAATTTCAACCCTGATGCATTTTTGCAACCAACATCCACATTTGAAATCCTACTATGCTTGGCTTTGAAAATTGAATCCAGGTTTGAAAACCGTTAATTGAAAAACATACCCTTGTTCAAAAAATAACCCAGGTTGAAAGCATTTGAGGGAGCCATTAATGGTTTCCAGATAATGTGTTGATGTTTAAAGGAGTACAAATATGGTATTGAAATAACCGAAGGCAGTTTCCATACCTCAATGAACATAGTGTACAGTGCATGTTTTCACGAGCTGAGATCCAAAATCCCTGCCCACTTACACACCGCGCTGCCCCGCACGTACTCCATTATCAAATTGGCAACGGGCACAAGCAGATGGGCAACACACAGTGCAAAAATCCCCATTAGACCTCAAATAAAGTAAATACAACCAAGAGCAAGACATTAAACTGAGACGAGATGCAAGCATGGCAAAAAAAAAAAAAAAAAAAGAAATCCAGTCGGAGCAGAGTGCCCCTGACAGTCGGCTTTTCTCAAACAGAAGGTCAGTTAGCGAGGCATCTGCTCCTTTTACGGCCGCTTAACGCCATGCTTCACGTTTGATTACTGCCGGAGAAGGCTCTCAGATAACTAATGACCAGAACATCCATTAGCTCTCACTCAGTGAGAACAGGTTTTCCAATTTCACACAAAGCTGTGGAATTGGCCCCCCGGAATGGCATGGGGTGATCATCTATCCATCTCGGACCGTTTAAACAGGTAAAAAAAATCCGCACAGTGCTGACAAATCTGATTTGCTCCAATGAGCCACAAATGGGAAGAGGGTCGCCTTTCCGAGTTCACGCCATAGGGGGAATAATCTGTGTATCACTGGTTTCATCCTTTTTGAAATTGGCAGTTGAAAAATCACTCATTTTTAGAGTGATGTTTTTTTTAAGTCACTGAAAAAAAAAAAAGATTTTACCTTTCATTTTCGACTTCAGAATGTCAGATTTACTGATTGTTTTCAATAAAATTAAATACATTGATTGCTCATAGTCTTTTCATTACTTAAGATCCTGTCCCACTGAGGGGCAAACGTTGGCTCCATGGTCTTGTCAATCCAAGGTCACAATCATTCGCAGAAGTTCCCCAGACGTTCGCCTGTACTGGTCATGTCACAAGAATGTTAGAAAAAAATCACTTGCGAACTTTTGCGACCTTGGACGAACCCAGACGAGTTTATCGGAGCCGCTATCTGCGCTGAATCTGTCTTAACATTTGCCCCTCAGTGGGACAGGGACTTAAGCATTTGTCTTGGCTACATTGCTTCCAGTACATTTTTTTTTTCAATCGGATTTCAGTCTCTGCATTGCCGTGATAATCTAATCTATCCAGGGATCAGAAGTGCTATCTGGTGTAACTTCAACTATATTAGCAACAGGATTGTTCCTTTAAATTCAACTAAGGCAAAAATCTGGTCAGTCTGAGCAAATCTTTTCTGCTTCATGCATTCTAATGTAATAAAACATAAATGTAGATTAGCTGGTTTTAAAACAGACTATGGATTCAAAACAGACTTTCAAGCCAGAATTGCAGTTTAATATCGGTGTAAATTGATTTTTTTGTTGTCCGAAAAAAACAAAAACAATGAGTCACTTTTTTCAATTCTGAATGGCAATTGAAAATGTATAGAAAAATAACACATGCAATAAATAAATACTGAATGACAGTGTGCAAATTTCCGTGTTCCCTACCAGCCATTAAGGGCTTTTCAGGGGATGTGAAAATTCGGTGAAACCGCTCCAGTCAAAGGATGTTGTTGTGAAGTGCCTTTAATGGCTGTGCCATTTTTGTCCTTGTAAAAGTGTCCTTCTGTACATAAAAGGCACACGTTCAATGCAAGAAACCTTCACATTCAAAAGTTCACATTTCTCCCTCTTCAAGGTAAAAAGTGTTGAACAGGTAACATTTACTCTCTGCGGCATACGAGGCCCAATCATGAATCAAAAGCTAGGACACAAAAGTTGTTTTACTCGGGACTGTAAAAATAGTTTTGCCAGGGTTAGGGTGTCAAACCAGTGTGGGTTTTAAAGGTTGCAAAATATGGTTTTGAAACAGGGTTGAAGTTTCAAAGCGGGACATTAAACCAGGTTTAGGACTTTGAACCAGGTTTAGGGTTTTAAATGAGGGTTTAAAGCAAAGATTGGAGTTTTTAAGAGGGGCTTTGAAATTGCCATCACTGATGTTTCAATGTATTGATTTAGTAATATGTTCTATGAGGTCCCGCTTGTCTAAAATCGTATTGTGTGTTATTTCAGAATATGAATAAGGCGGCAAAAGCCAGCCATTTTTATCCATCTCATGGGGCAGCCATTTTACCTCTTACTTACATCATGGCTGCTCAGGGCTCAGGTACGGTTAGGGTTTTAAAGTAGTTTTTACAGTCGTGATATATGATCGGTCGTCGGAACGGTTGTTGGTTTTTGATGCCTTATTTAAAGCCAAAGGTTTATAGTGAACATCTGAAATGATGCAGCAGAGCACAAGTGTGCTTGTTTTCACCAGCAGTGTAAACACAAGGCAACGATAATGAATGAGACATCCCACTCATCTTCTCAGGGTAGACAGATAGACTGATTAGAAAAGTGCTAAGCGGGCTAATAGAAATGTGGATCAGTTTATTATTAACTTGAGCATTTTCCATCAGCAAGTACTCCAGCACAAACTTGATGTAGTGGAGCGGGAAAGCAAAAAGAGGAGAAGTGGTGGAGACGAGGGAATTACCGTAGCTCACCTGGAGCCTAAGTGCTGCGTTGATGGAAAGAATTAGGTTGAAATATCAAGGGAAATATGCCTGGAAACAAGGATTCACTAGCAATATGTATGTAAGGATTTCAAGTTTGAATTTCCAGCCTGGGAGAGAGTTTGAAACCAAACTTGGCATTTCAAAATAGGGTTTCAATAAAAAGCCTACACTAATAAGTGTTTCAAGCCCTGGCTAGAGTTTCAAATTAACAGGGATCGAAAAAGGTGCAAATTTTTCAAGGTTACCTGTATAGTTTAAGTCATGATTTCGATTGAGAGTTTCCGGGATGTCATGACCATGAAATGGTTTCGCATAAAGGGATTAAATGTCCAATTTGGCTTTTAGGACAGCGTTTATCGTTTTAAATTGAAGATTTAACCTGGGTTTTTGTTCTAAGAAAGGGTTGGTATTTCAAAACTGAGTAAGGTTTTCTAAAGATACATTACATTAGGAGGCCTATTTCCGTGCCTAAGTCGAGCGCAATGTGCAGTTTGTGCGCATGTGTGGAGTTTTCTTTTGTTGTTATTTTGCCAGAATGTAGCGCAGGTAGAAGAGGGTGTGTGTGCAGGTGTGCGTCATTGCGGGCACAGCGGGGATTAGCCAAAACATCCAGGGAAATCACTCCAGACATGGTTTCAAGCCAGTATTAGGGCTTCAGACAAGGTCAGAATGTGAAATTTCAGGTCAAATCCAGGTTAGGGCTTGCAAGCAAGATCTAGGGTTTAAAGGTGAGTTTAGGGTTTTAAATTAGGGTTAAATATGGGATTAGGATTGCAAAAAAAAACGGCACTTCCGGTTTCACATTACAGTTTCAAGCCTGGGTAAGTTTTTCAAACAATAATTAGGGTTTTAATTTAAAATGTCTAGCCTAGGATAGGGTTTTAAAAGACAGTCAAGATTAGTTTTTTAAATCCTGGCTAAGGATAAAAATTTGAGTTACAAGATTTAAATAAGTTGTACCAATCGTAAAAAAGCAAAGAGGTGGAGATGAGGGAATTACTGTACCTCACCTGGAGCCTAACCTATTTTAACGGAAAATTGTGTTGAAATATCAAGGGAAATATGTTTGGAAACAAAACTTCACAATTATAACAAAAAAGGAGGATGACGTAAACATGAGACATTTAGCAAAACAAAGCTTTTGTTCTATCATGACAGTTTTGAAGCAAAGTCATTAACTACAGCTATAAAGGGAATACATTTGTGAGGCAAAACAAATGTCTCAAAAAGTTGTATGAAAATGCAAAACGCTTCTCTTTTAATAATGACACCGCGCTTTCAATACAATGGGTAATGATAATAACATGAAGCGACTCACATCCCAAGAACAATTTTCAAAGGATGTGTTTGTTTGAGTAAAATGAGATTTCAGGTCAAAGTTTGGGTGTTCTCTGAGGGCAGAGGTGGCCAGGTCAAGACCTTTTCAATGTTTGCCCTCAACAACACACCTGATTCAATGGATTAGCTCATCAGCATGCTTCGCAGAATCTTGAAAATGACCCTGATTTGACTCAGGTGTTGTTAATGGAAGGTATCACCAAAATCAGGATGGATTGTAGCTCTTGAGGATCTGACTTGGCCACTCCTATATTAGGGTTTCAAGCAAATATTTCTAGTTAGAGCTTTCACCCAGCTTTCACCCAGCTTTATTGACGAAAAAAGGGTAAGGGTAAAATCTTTGACCTGAAGTGGCCTGCCTTCCAAGTGCACAAAGCTGTGTGTCTCATGATACAACTACAACACTAAATTAGTAGGATGTGACACAAAAATCTAATGCTGGACAATGACATGGCCAGTAGGACTTTCAGATGCAGGTTCGGTGTCTAGGAAGGCAGATGAAAAGCACTGGCTTTGAAATAGCATCAAGCCGGATAGCCCAGTAAAAAGATCCAGATCAGAAAAATCAGGATCAGAAAAGGGCTCTTCTTCCTGATGAATACTTCATGCCACAGCTGCAATGACCTGCTAATTCGCCTCCTTAATGAGGCTTGCATGTCTGTTAAAAGCAGTGGTATCGCGCCTCCGTGTTTTTGCACAAACATCTTCCTAAATGTGTCTTGGTATGAATGGGTTTTAGAAGTATTTACATGCACACACACGTAAACACGCACCACCACACATACACAAGAGAAGACACAAAGAGACTTCATCCCTGCCTGCAGGGGTGAAGTCAGAATATGAATGATTAGTTGATCTGTTAATTGCTAATTCTTGTTTATATTTATATAGGTCGGAGTTCATTTGGTCAGTTGTTGGTTAAGTAAATAGATAGACAGGTAAGCGATAGGTTGGGTCGATAGGCGAGTACATGTCTGCCTGTGCTTTGGTAAACTTGGATGGAGAAATGAAAAGCCAGGTAGATAGGTAGGTAGGCAGCCAAACAGGTAAACAGAACATGAAGTAGAATAGTAGTTTTGCTGGTAAATTAAGTCATCCAAAAAAAAAAAAAACCCGGCGCATCTGTTTTAAAAATTGAGCACAAAAGTTGGCCCACTCAGCCAACGCTCTAGCGCAAAGGACATACAGAGCCGCGGTTACCCAGTCAAGATTCCCCGAGAGTGGTCTGTGAATAGAGCATCAGAACTGTACCAGACAGGTTCCCCGTCATTGTGTCACTCACATTTTGCCACAATGGTGGCACTTTTTGACAGCCGGGCCTATTGGGTTCCTGTGACATTCATTTTAAATGAGCATTAATTCAAGTATTGAGAGTCCTTGCATATCACACGGTATAATGTTCCGGCACAAAAGTCGCTTTGCAGCCATTAAGCTGAGCGCACGTCATGAAAGACTTTATGTTCATTGTGTAAGTACCGCAAAAGGTCCTGTGCCATTTTGCTCTCCATTAAGAGACTGATGCCGCCACTAATGGAACTGAAAGGCCATTTGCTATGACTGGCTCGGCCTTGGGCAAACACAAAATGGTGTGTGCATACGATTCCTGCTACTATTTAATCTTTGTATGCGCACAACATGATCTCTGAAAGAAAACTCGCTCGGGATGCCTGAAAGCGCATGATAAAAAGCCCTTTTAGAATTTGGTTTAAATGAAGTGAATAATGGATGACTTCCAGGATTAAACACTTTTGGGGAAGGTAGGTTCTTTATCTGCAGTGTGTTCAATCGATAAAATAGCACAGACTTCCCTGGCTAATAAGCAGCGATCTCAGCGGTTTGTTTACTGACGTCAAAATAAAGGTAAATCATACAACTATAACAAATAATACAAATGAATTTAAAAAAAAACTAATTAAAGCCATGAATGAAGTTAAAAAGTTCAAATGATGATGTGTCTGTGCGTATTCTGGTAGATTAGTTGGAAGTAGGTATGTGAGTAGGTAGATTGGTAGGTTATTTGAATGTGCTGCTGGGAGGTAGGTAAGGTAGGTAAGATGAGTTACGTAATCTGTGGAGACTATGAATGTAGATAAGTGAGTAGGTTCCCTGGAAAGTAGAATGTTGGGTCAGTTGATACGAGGTAGGTAGGTAGGTAGGTGGGTGTAGCTGGGTTGGGTCGGTTGGGTGAGTAGATGGGTCGGTAGGAAAGTAAGTGGGTTGGGTGGTTAGTTACGTAGAGGCGGTATTATGAATTTAGATAATTGAGTTTGAAAGTACGATATCGGTGAGTTGTAAGAGGATAGGTAGATACATAAACGGCTAGGAAGGCGGGTAGGTAGTTAGATGGGTAGGTAAGTGGGTAGGTGGTGCCTGGGGGGATAGAAAGGACTTGGTTAATGGTCAAAGACCATTTACCATTTATAGAGTGCTTTTCTACCTCAAGTACTCAAAGTGCTATGCATTAGTATTCATTTATCTATTGATGACTCAGCATCAGGAGTAACTGGGGGTTCAGTGTCTTGCTCAAGGACACCATACCATTGTGCCATGCTTAGTCCAGAAATCGCTTAGTCCAGAAAACAAGGGAACTCCAAATTTGATCCCTTCTCGATAATGCCATCGGAACATGGCAATGTTCTTATTTCAGCAGAAGGTGCCAATGGAGGATGGGGTGCTCAATCGGGGGGGGGGTTGTCTACTCAGTGGAATTGGGTCTATCAGAACAGCCTTGCCCTGGGTGCGTTTTAGGGTGGTTGATTTACTCAAGGAGAGCTGACAATTTCCAGACTTCTTTTTTTAAGGGAAAGAAACGGGAGTGTTGTGAATTCCATCATATTTTCTGCCCGAAAATCTTCACTGCTCTCCTCCCTCTCTTCCTCCTCCTTTCAATGCTGTCTGATCAGTCAGCGAAACCTCTTTTAAGCCCCGTCTCAGCAGAGCGACGGGTAGGGGGAGTAGTAACCAATATTTCAAAGATTACATAATGGTTGCAGCATAGAAATAACCCTGAGTTATTTAGCAGGCATTCATCAGCGGACATTTGAATTCCAGACATTCATTGCAAATGCATGCCACGTAAATACAAGTTCTGAATGCAAAAACCTCCGCGTGAGCGCAGATGGCAGATGATCTCACAGATGATGACAGCTTAGCATCTCCCTTCTGACAGCTTGCCGTCGCCGCCGCCGCAAACGCACTCTTCTACCAATTAGCTCGCTGACAAAACCTCTTAGTTAATATTTAGCCTGTGTGGCTATTATTTTTTGTTTGACTGTACCAGACTGGTAAAATGTTACACTTCCATATTATTTCGGCACAGGTGGTAGAGTCTCTCAGAGCAACGTTTGATGATACCAGTGATAGTGTAAGTCCCCACGTTTCTCCATACCTGTCAACCTCGGGGTGTACTGAATCTTACAAAAAAGATGTTTCCACCTGCACAAATTATGCCGAAAGCATACAACTTGACAGGTCGGTTGTGTAACTTTTCTTTTCTTAGCTGCTGGTTCTGCATTTGTTGCGTTATAACTACAAATTTTCTTTCTATTGCTTGTTATTTGTGAATGGATGTTATCACGTGATCAGAAATCAGCTTTATACTTGACGGAATCAAGGTCACGCAAGAACATTATGAGGCACAAGAATGAGAATCTCTGTATAATCCTAAAATGCTCCAAACTGCCATCAATACTCTGCTCATTGGAGAGTAGGAACTATCAAATATCAAGGACTCAAGTTTAACTTCTACAACTTCACTATGATACGGTATCTCAGTGAGGAAAAGGAAAGACCAGATATTAAACTAAAATGGCCACAACAAACCAAAATGGATGAGTTCCTGTTTCTTTTGGCATGAGTTTTATGGGTCTATTCATGAGTGATATGCCCACCACATCTAATCTTGCAAAATAAAGCGTGTCTTTGGGGGTGAATTTTCCAAATATTATCAGGGCCCAAATTTTCAGGAATCAGAGATAACCTTATCGTAACCAACATGAACATGCCGACAAAATGTGTTTGTGAATATTGAAAAATGTTTGAGCCCGGGGGGCTCTCTGTGTCAATAGCTGGCTGGTTAGATGTTAGATGACGACATCATGGGACATAGAAAAAATAAGGGGGGGGGGGGGGGGGGGGTGCAGGTTATATAGTTTCACCCAAAGCACTTAATTATTAGGATTAAGAATTCATTTTTTTCTTTACTATTCATATCTCTGCATTTATGGCGTGAGTTGTTTGTGTGTGTGTGTGTGTGTGTGTGTGTGTGCCTGCCAAACTGACTCCCGACATGGTTGCTTTGCTCTCCCTAATTTCTCAATGATTTAAGCAATAATACGCAGTACGAGTATTTGGGTCGCGCTAGGTTGATGAGCGCATTATAAAGACAGTTTGTGAGGTTTTGATATCATGTTGGAGTCCCTAGAGCATATTTTGGAGCCACTGTCGGTTGAAGGACTAAGCTAATATTGCTAATGGCAATTAGTGTGCATTCTACTTTCACGTTGTGCTAAGCTCTAACTTTGGGCACCCCTGGGTTAAGACCTTCTAATTGTCAAAAATTGCCAGGCTCCCTGAAGTAGGCATTCTTCAGCCAAGAAACAAGCACCAATCAGCTTTGGAGTCTTTTTTTTATACATTCTAAATTATTTAGGATTATCTCATGGTTGCCAATGGATATTTCTAATAGAGGCATGGAATGCTCCATAGAGGAGATTTTATGAAATGACTAGGTTTTTTTTTTGTTTGTTTGTTTTTTTTTTAAAGAGGGTAAATACAAGACCCTTCATCAGCAATTGATAAGAGTGAGCGGATCTTCCGACGGTGGCCACTGACTGATTTCTTTAGTTCACAGTGCTTTTTCCCAAGCAACAATGACATGAAAGTCATACAATGAACACCATAAATGAGTGAGTAATTGTCAACAATGTCTGGTCGTTGTAGGGTCCTTACAAAAACAATAACGTGCTTCTACCGGATGGCCATTAATATGTCAACAGTGCTGAACTGACTAACAAATAGATGATTTGAAAAACAGAGAAAGAGATGTCAATGAGCGGAGGAGTCTGATCCAAATGCGTTGCTCAAATTTGGCAACTCCTAAATGCTCTGAAATGCTTGTGAGTGTGTTAAGTACTATGGGCCTTGAGAAGGGCCACATACCAGATAATCGGCAGGTGGGCCAACAGCAGCAGAGTGATATCATTAAATTTCGTCGACAAGAAAATACACAGCAGTATTTCGTTACAACAATCTATTTATTGACGTGTGCTCACAGACACAAAATTAGAAACAACCACATAATAAAAATGGTCACATTCACAATTGAAGTCTATATGATTACTGAGAAATTCAATTGAATTCGTGTTACTATTATTTTACTATTATTGAAATGATGCTGTAGTAAGAATTGTTAAAATTGCTTTTAAACTATGATTCATACGATTGCATTTTAAATAATTATAATCCTAATAATATCCATCATTAGCATTAAAAAATATTCCATTTAAAAATAGCATATTATCTACTGCTGGAAATTAAAATTATGAAAAAATGTATATACATAATTACATTCAAAGATTATAAGATAATCAAAATATATTTCAAACGGAAATATATTTTAAAAAATAGAAACAAGCAGTACAGTACATGATATTCACATATTACGATAACATACCATAATATTCCCTGACAGTAATTAGTAATGTAGATTACTACTAACAAATTAATTCTACAATTATTCATAAATAGTAAAACATTTCAACACTGAGAAAAAAAAAAAACATGGGTTGGGTGGCAATTAGCTGAAAAGCTATGTGGATTAAAAGATATATGGGTATTTTTGCAACAATTTCCATTTTTTTTAGGTTTGCAGTTGGTTCCCTTGCATTAAATTATGCGGGTATACCTAATGCTGTGGTCATTGAATATACAATACTAAGTATGTATTTTTCAGCAATTACATATTCATCTAGTAAAAAAAGAAGAAAAAAAGTTTCAGGCAGTCCATGGTAGTCAGTAAACAAACCATATAATGTAATTCAATACTGTACAAAAACTATTCAGGAAAAATAAGGCAATTAAACATTTTAACACACTTTTCTGAGTGTTTTAAAACAGATAAAATAAAGTATTTAATGCACTGCAGTACAGTGAATGCATTATCCTTATTCATTATTAATGTGTTGTTATTCAAGCTGATGAATGGCGATGAACAAGCATGAATTTTGGCGCCTTTATATTGCACCCCCTCCAGTCCCCTCAATCTCTCCCTGTTTTTTTGCTGAGTGACTTCAAACATTAGCACTTGCTCTTCCTTGCCAAACTACAGCGCTCAAAAAAAAATAAAAAATGCGTTCAGAGTTGGAAGAAGAAGAGCACGCAGCATGCAGCGTGAAAATCCCTCTGCTTTCCAAAGCGCTTTCCCGGGGGCCAAAGCTATGAATTGATAGCCCACAGTTGCAATACACTTGGCAACAGAGTAGAGTGAAGCCAGCGCAGAATAATAATAGCGCCATTCGTTGGTTTACTCTTAAACCGGCGTGCTTAGTGTTTGTGTGTATCCTGCACAATGAAGGCGGTGCATGCAAGCACATGTTGCGGTACACAAACACACACCAGAAGCCTCACAGCACGACCGCTGTTGTGGAAGACCTGCCGCTTAGTCCTCGGAGGCCGCGCTGTATGCGCAATCGGCAACACGATACGCCCCACGGCGCTTGGCTGGGGTCACTTCTGGAGTGCCCGCACACACACATGTATGCGCACACACACACACAACACGCATGAGCTAGCACGGCACGCAATTGCCTCAAGCGAGATAACGTTGCTACCAGCCACGGGCACAGTTACAATCTACGCCGCCATGCTCTGGCCAAATGCAATGATGAAAACTCAAATCCTTAGAAATGACTACATTGACCTTTGAACGGTTGCTTCAAACCAAAATAGCAGTCTTCCTGGGTTCTTTTCAGGCATTGTTTTTGAGACGTTTTATCAGTCTGCTCATGATAGACTGCTATTATGTTGTATGTTAACTGAAATGGGCTTCAGGTGCTGTATTTTGCAAAAATTCTATGGCACGCCAATGTCTCTCAAACCACATCATTTTTCAGATTGGTCGTTATCACAGTCTCTCTTAATTGAACCATGTATATCATGTTAATCAATATATAAAAAACATCCACCAAGTCAGACACTGTTTGTTTACAGCACAAGGGACCACCTTGCAGTCCAGTCCCCACGGAACATACCGCCTTAAATCATATGTGCGTGCGTGTGTGCAGCGGCTGTGAGGTTTTCTCGGCAGACATTGATTTTTACTAGCGAGGTGGTGTTGTCAAGGAGGCATCCAGCCTATGCACACTTCTGCTCTCCTGCACTTGGTCTCCACGGGTAACACACATACACGTAGACGCACGCACACACACGTGCACGTGCAATGGAAAGCCAGAAAGATGCCTCGTGGTTCGCAATGTCTAATTTGTGCCAATATGTTCAAGGCTGCTTAAGTCAGCACACTGATGGAATGATGTCCATATGTTTACAATTACAACGCACGCTTTCTCAAAATCCTATTTGTCAGATAGAAAACTGGCTTGTATATGCAGTTCAAATGGCAGCTATGACTTGCTCATCAGCACTTATCCAATATGTCCTCTTTTAGATATGCCAACAGTATATGTAATGTAGTTCAAGTTTATTGACAATTTTTTTGTTGCACGTCAATATATACCGCATGTAAAGTCCCCAAATAAAGTACTACTAATAAGAGGTTCTACTATTCATATGCGAACATACTGTATACAGCAAACACCTGGCTGTATAATGTTGAATGATTTACACTGGCCTAGACAATGTATACTACGTTGGGTATTAATGCCAGCTACAAATCGAGAAAATGAAAAGAGAAAATACAAATTTGTCATCCCGTTATATCAATCCGACCTCCACATTTATCGAGTATTTGAGCTTTGAGCTATACTTTTGTTGAAAATGTATGGCAAGTTGGCATTATATGAAGTGGTGAAAGCTGATCTGTCGTTTCCGGTTCGCTAGAAAGCAATGGGGGATGCATTATCATTACAAAAAAACAAAAAAGTTTCCTCATCAACTTTTATCAGCATCCTCATCAAAGCCATTTAGCGGTTGTAATGAATGCATTTGCAGCAGCCCATTAGCCCAAATGATCTTTTGGCTCCTGGTGCCATCATAGGCTCCAGTAAATAATGTTTTTTTTTTTTCTTTTCTTTTTGCAAATAACACACAACACTGATGTTCTCGCGCTACAGCAGAGTTTTGGTGCATTAGAAAAGATTTACGGTTGAACTCCTGACCCGTTGGCTATCTCCTTCTAATGTACATGTATGAGCCAGTGGAGTGCAAGCGGCAGTAATAACGCCCGCTGTGATCAAATTCCCCCAGTGTAATCATTTTCATGGATATTTATCTTTTTTTTTTTTTTTTAAAGACAAATCCCCGCGGGGCATTTTTATGTTGCTTGTTCAGAGCGAAGAGAAAGCAATTGTCTGCAGACGCTCGCACATCCGTCACTTGATGGAGCGCTTGCTCATAAACGCTACAAAAGAGATACAAGGATAAATCGCAAAGCATCGTTAAAGTTGTGTATTTATGGCACAAAAGTTTTTGCCACATCCACTTTCTTCCTGGATTTGAAAGAGTTGATTATGACTCAAAGGAACTTTAATGTATAAATTTCAAATATTTTCTATTTGTTGGCCTGGTAGTCATGACTGTTGTTGCGCAACACTGAAGACTCTAGACTCTGAGTGAGTGGTAGTGTTTTTGAGGGGTCTGGCCTCTCCATTTAGCCTCTTCCATGACTGCACTTGTACACCATACACTCTCTGAGCATCATGCCACAACGAGCATCACTTAACGCTTGACATGTCACATCGTTTGCTCTCATGACTGAATGGGAAGACTAAAATGTAACACCAACCTCACCTGGGCTTTTAATAACCAAACATACATACTTTAGGTTTCTTTTCTTAGCTCAATGTGCAGTTCATCCAACACCTACAGCACATGTCTGCATTGCTGAGATGCCACTAAAATGCAAAGACTGAAAAAGGTATTGAGGAAACTAATCGACAAATTGCCATATAGACCTTCTTTGTACCACATGACATTTTTTCCATTCATGTATGCACCTAAATATACCTAATATAATAACCTCCTGACTTACCGTGTACAAAATAAGCAATCAATTTACCTTTTACATTCAGGTTACCTATTTGAGAACTGCCTACCTGTTTAACAACTGGTATCATACCCATCAACCAACTGAACTACCCTACTTGTCAACTGACTTTTCAATTAATCATTTAACTGACTCATGAACCAACCTACCTACATACCATTATCCACCCACCTCTATACTCACCTTCCACCTACATTACTAATAACTTATCCATGCATCATCCTGTCATCCAAACAAACTAGCAACGTATCTCCTACTAACCACATCGACTACAATATGCCTTAATACCGACCTACTACGTGCCAACCCACCAAACGGACTAACTACCTACTCACATATCTTAAGTGGCCAATTATGTTGCCTTCCACAGTAAGAGTAGGTGAATCTCACCATGTTTCACATTCAGGTACACTTAATCACGATCACCATCAATCTGTCATGTCTGACAGTAACTTTAACTCGTACTGTAGGGAAAAAGAAAAAAGAATGTGCGTAGACTGAAATGTGTTTGTGTAGAAACAGTCTGGAGACAACCCCTTAGCAGCAGGTGTGCGTACTGAACATGTCTCCAGCCCAAAAGACAACGTCCGCCCTTCAGGTTGCCTCTAATCGCATTGGCTCAGCCCCCAATTAGATAACTGAGGCGCACACCTCTTCTGACAGATACGGGCGTTCACCAAATGTGAACGCAGGCCGGTCGGCGTTCACGCCCGGGCGACTCATTTCACACTGGAATACATCCATCAGAATTAGGATCATGAGAAGGCTGAGATGACTGACAACTGAGAAGCGAGCTAGGGAGAGAGGCAGCATATGGCCGAGCGTGAGCATCAATTGTCAGCAGCTGCCTGCACTAAGTTCCTCGGCCAGTATTAATATTGTATGAGAGTGGCGTGCGCACTACTCGCTTGGATTAGACATGTTGATACAGCAGCGCCGCCACACTTGTGCCTGGGATCAGCTTTCAGCCGGAATGCACACAGGAATTCCAGCTGTTTGCATACGCTTGCCTTATTATTATTCCCTTGTCTTGTAGAATCTTCGGTTCACAGCCCCTCCTGCACAAGATAATGAGATTCAATACAAGAAAACTCAGACTTTACAAGTCAGGTAAAGTTGTAATGCCCACTTTTCATGAAAAGGAGCGACGGAAACAACACTTGAGCTTCATGTTAAACGGAGAAATGTTGGTGACATCTCATTTACATGTTGCCTATCCATCAAATTAAGTCAGTTGTTGCCTTGGTGTACATTTGCAAATCAGAGCTTCCCTCATACCAGATTTTTCCAAATACCCATTGACCTATCCACTAACTACAGGCACAACCATCGACCTACAGATTGATCAATTTACTTACCTACCTTTCTACTTTCCAATCTTCCTATTTAACTTCTCCCCATTAAGATGCTTACCTCCTACTGACTTGCTTCAATTTTCGATCAACTGTCAATCATAAAATTAATATACTTTCCAAGATCCGGCCCTTCGTACCTTTCTTCCTCCCATACCTACGGCACGTCCCAACCCACACACCTATCTATCTACCTAACTACGTGTCTACCTACCCAACTACCAACCAACTTACCTAACAAGAAAATTAACTGCATAAGGCCTGGCAGGGGATGGTGAATTTCACATAAGAGGAAACAAGTCTCATGTTCCATCTCGAGCTACATTTAATCACCATCACCATCAATCTGCCAAGCCGGACACTATCTGATAGCACAGCGAATCATACTATAGCACTCTTATGATGCACACACGGACACAGGCGCACACTGTTAACCATCAAATTATGCTAATCCCTATTTATAATAGCATTCTACCGGAGCAAGATATGCACCGCTTGATTTAAAACAAGCAACAAAAAAAAGAGAGAGAGAATACTAAAGCGTAGCATGCTAATATGATATTAGGGAAAAAAATGCAGAGTGCATTTTGACTTTGTCCCAATATTTATTCAAAGCCGTGTCAATATTATAAGCCCTGTGATTTAGCAAGCAACCATATGAGTGCCTACATATTCATATGGCTACCTATATTGACTAAGTGTCTTGTTCCGGCTAAAGGTAGACAAGCCAGGCCAAGCGGGAAAATGTCACAGAATGCATACAGGAGATTCAGGGGATTATATTTGTATACCTAACCTAATAGTATCTAATCTAAGAGCATTATGCTAAATTTAACACCTGCAACCTAATTAGGACCCATAAGTTACCACCATGAAAAATACTACACTACACAGGGGACAGAGTCCTATTTCAAATAATGAAAAATGTGTAACGGATGCCACATAACCCATGCAATTACAATAGTATTTAAGGCATACATAGGTCAACATACCAACAATGAGCTACCTACCTCTATATTTACCTACCAACTTAGTTTCTGCTAAACCACTTTGCTTCTGACATACCAACATACCTACTCACTAAGTGAACTGCCTTCAACTTAACAGTGTCCGACCTACAGTAAGTACTTGTGGAATCTTTAACTGCGTCTCGATTAGATTCCGATTTTCAAACCACAATTTGATTCAGAATAATTTTTGATTCAAAATGATTCAATTCAAAATGATTTCTACTTCAATGTGTAGATGTGCAAGGAATCATTATACTACTTAATTCTGCTTTGCACAACAGAATAACAAAAGAAAAAAATTGCCTTCTTATTTTTTTTAAATTTTAGGTTTTTATTTGTAAGAAACATTATTTGTAAAAAACACATGTGGACAACAGCTACTCTTTGACGCTAGCTATAAATTTGATAGCTTTTATAGTACAAAATAAGATGAAACAAAAATAAATTGCATCGGTTTAATAAAGTATGTAGAACAAGATATGTTGTAATATCACACAAAATCATTGCATCAAAATATTATTTTAAAAACTTTTGCACAAAAGAAAGAGTATGGGCACACCTTGAAACATGTCCCAGATTGTTAAACTGCAAACATATCTGGAGTATTTTCAGTCACAACCACCAGATCTGTGACGGTCAAAGCCAGTTGTTTGGAGTGAAATGTTGCATTCACATTCACGCCCGTGTGGCTTTTCTGCATCAAATGAGGTTGCAAAGCGCGAAAAGACTGTGTTGCTCTAGATGTCCATGCATCACATGTGAGTGTTACCCTGATTGTTTCCATCAAGGTACCGGCAAGTCTCTTTGTAAAATTGTGGCAGAGCTGTCTCAGTTGAAAAATGTTTGGGCTGGTACAACGTACTTTGGCTACTTTCTTTTACTCTGGAAGTTACGAGCATAAATACTTTGCTTTCAACAAGGACAGGGAGGTGGAATTTCTTCCATCTTTTGTTATTGGGAGTCTTGCCATGGAAGATTGAGTTCCTCAACAAACTGCATGGGGACAGCATGAAATGGTGCACCTCCAACAGATCAGACGGATTTATTTTACCTTTTTGTAAATTAAAATTGAAATTTCAGTACGTTTTAAATCGATTCTGAATCGTAATAAACAAGAATCCCAATCCTGATTTGAATCCATTTTTGGGCACACCCCTAGTACCTACCTACCTACAGACTTAAAATCTATCCTCATGCTTACCTAGTACTTTCTACCTACCTACAGTAGCAACCTACTGATCTGCTAATTCAGAATGAATTGAGGTTGGGCAGTGCAACAGAAAGAAACAGAATGTAACAAGGGTCTACAAGCAAGCAAGAAAGAAAGGGAAACAATTACACCAACAATGCTTGAACATTTAGTCTCCTCAGTTTCAAATGTATATTGAGTGTTAAAAAAAAAGTGATGTAGCACAGTAAACATGTCCCAGGGTCTTTTTTCAAACATGTTACAGGCATCATATTCCAAATGAGGAAATATTTGTAAAAACAAAAAGTTAGTGTGTGAACATTAAAAAACTTGTCGTTTGAAGTGTATTCAATTAAAAATTAGTTAAAAGGAGAAAATCATTGTATTCTGTTATGATTTTTCATGATGTCGCAACCACTGCAACTTTTTTTTTCTTTCTATCCACCTGCCTTTGATTTACCTAGCACATTATAGAAAGAGCACAAAAAATAATTGGAGAGTTTTTCAGCAAATCCCGGCGGATAAACTCAGGGAAAAAAAAAAAGATTGCTGCCACAAGTTGTAGGGAGAGCAAAATAATTCCAAAACCTGGATTCCAACCTGTAGCTCCCACGTCTGCATCTAAATACGTCTAAATACAGAAGGATGCATTTTTGCCAGAGCGCAACAGATTCTCAGTCAGGTGTTTAGTTGGATAAGGTCAGCCACCCTGGAGACTAGCTTGGCGCTATTTTTTTTCATCAGCGTAATGTGTTAAAAACATGTGGCGGATGGAGTGATTTAAATGCTAAGCTGTAAGAAGATTGGGGACTGTGTGGGCTAAACACATACAGATAAACAAATGAAGCAGGCTTTGAGGACACAGGGCAAGGTGAAAAGCAAATACAGAGTGACCCTTGGGTTGTCGCTTACGCCGTCTTGTAAAATGTCAAAGTAAAAGGCTCAGTGGCGGCAGAAAGGGGTGTGTAGCAACCACTTTGATGGGAGGCCCAAATTTGATAAGCAGTTTTGAGGAATGGCGTTATCCATCCATTTTCTATAGCTACTTATCCTCATAAGGGTCTCAGGCTTGCTGGTGCCTATCCTACCTGACTTGGGGCAGTAGGCAGGGGACACCCTGAACTGGTCGCCAGCCAATTGAAGGGCACACAAAGAAAAGCATCTATTTGCACACCCAATCACACCTAAGGACTATTTCTTAAGTCAAACAACACACCCTTTATGCATGTTTTTGAGAGTGGGAGGAAGCCGGAGTGCCCGGAGAGAACCCATGCAGGCTCAGACGGAACATGGAAACTCCTGACAGGAACCAGGAGCGAGGTGGATTTGAACTCAGGTCGCTTTAACTGTGAGGCGGACGCGCTATTGACCCCGCCACTGAGCCGCCCGCAGTATATTATAAGAATATAAAATCGCTTCCAACTATCTTCTACCTCGCACCTACTCACTATTCACTTACCAACCTACATTCTACTGCTAGCTCTTAATCTTTGTACCCTACCTGCTTAGTTGAACGCCACTAAAACTCCATACTTTGTTGCGTCCTGACCTGAGTTGGCTATCCAACAACGCTTTGATGAAATGCAGCGCTAGGTGGTTGGCAGCCACTCAGGTTCAACATGACACAGCCGCAGCTGCTCATGGTCGCCGGTCACGAAGCGTTCGCGAAACCTGCAGCGGTTCTTGAATTATGAAGTGGTCTGGCTCACGCCGGGACGTGACATTACTCTTTGGGAGCGGCATAATGATCACTATCAATCTCTTCATTGTCGAGGCACATTAGAGGGAAGATCGGGCAAGGGAGGGCGGCGGCGGGGGTGGGTGGGGTGATAGTGGGAGCAGTTTGCCGAATACCGTCGAGAGAGCCCTGTTCCGCCGTGGCGGTGCATTAATCACAGCAGTGGGACGCGCTCTGTGTCCAAGATGAAAGCTGTCTGAGTAAACACTTGAGCTAATAGAGATGACACTGTTGTTCCAAGCCAGACGGAGCCTTGCAAGGTATAGCAGCACACTGGCAAACAGTTGGCCCACTTATGCAGATGATGTAACGGTTTTACAAGTTGTTTACCATGGGGAATCTGGTCTATTCGCACAACCGCTGAACCCAGAGGAGGAATAAAGCCTGTTATTTTAATACAGATTAAGTCATTATTAGTTAACAAATACATTGAAACTGCACCTTGAAACAATCATCTCATATTCACAAACTTAATAGAGGGAAAAAATGCAGACGGATTATCTTTCAACATAGTGTCTGTGGTTGGACTGGCAACTCAAATCTTGATTCTACACATTCCTATGAATTTGCTGCTTTTCCGGTAAATCAGCTTGGCTGAAGGTTGTCTCCCGATTGTACTTACCGTAATTCACCAAATATAAGATGCACTTCTTTCCCAAAAATGAAGGCCAAAAGTATGGGTGCGTCCTGTAAAAGGTAACTTAAAAATTAGATTTTTTTTGGACATCATCTGAGGAAGATTAATACAAGTTTTTGACAAGTCTTTGACTGGTCCCATCACCTTCAGGTTCGTCTCCTTCGCAAGTCACCACAGACTTTCCCTGGAGACTTCATAGTGCGTCTGGTGAGGGTGAGACGGATGCGGTGAATTTTAACCTATGTCTCAACAGATGCCTTCCCAGACTCGTTGAAATTCACTTTTATAATTCTTGACCATATTTTTTTTTGGAAGAAAGGGGTGAGCTAGGAAAACTACAACACTGTAAGCTTTTCAAGAAAGCAGGCTAGATATGCTGCTTATGTACTAGTCATTACAGAAGCTAGTAAAATGATACGATCTGGATTATCAAGGTCATTTGTGATTCCTGATTCAGAATGAAAACTTCAAGTTAATTAGATGCATGGCGCCATCAATGCCAATTGCTTTCAAAGAGCCCCAGCTAGGAGTCCTTCTTTGTTTGCTTCAAATACTACTACTATTTTGAAATGCCTGCACAACTGTTTTGTTATTGTTCAGATGACCTTGCGTTCCGGTGGAAAAAGCACGACTGGCATTTTTAATCAACTGTGCAAAGATGACCGACTGCACAGCACACATCTGACAGACTACAATATTCGATGGCTGTGATGATAGCCTGTCGGCTCAGATTAACAAATGCCAATGTTATTGACAAGACTCCTATTCTCTGATGTTTGAAAAAGAAACACAAAGCAAGTTTTATACATAAGAGTCTGTGCCGATATCCCAATGGCCTTTTGACAGTCATCAGCACGGCAGTAACGATCACACAATGACGTCCGATAACCTCCATCGAAGGTTAATTTCCGGATTTGTCAATTTGGCGCCTTTGGCTCCACAACTCCCTACTCCATTTTAAAGCGTGTCACTTTTTCTTTTTTTTTTTCCCTTTTTTAATCTAAAGCCATTTGTTGGCGCTGATATCCTCCACCAGCAGGAGAGTGGGAAAAAAAGCAACCATTATTTCACAATCAAGCAGGCTCAACAAAGAGTTCCAGAGAGTCAGTGGCTTGTGTTGAATGTGCTTAAAACTGTAATACTGCATCTGATATGCACCATAAAACATCTGGATGAAGGCCCCCTGACATGCGCAGACTAAAAATAGTAACATGAGGGTGGCGGGGCAACTCTGTGACACAATGATTTCATCCATTAAGTCCATCAATCTGAGTTTGCTCAGTCACTTTCAGTTAGCGATGATGTCTTAGCGCTGTTCGCCAAAGATGAAGAATGAATCAGTGTTCAAGGTGGATATATATCCTTAATAACTCTCTTATTATGTGATAGGTCCTGGAGCCAGTTAATGTAATTCATAAAATACTTATGACACATTTGTTGCAACATACATTTCAGGGGTAGTATTAGAGTTAACTCTTTCCTTAGCCCGTTAACCTCATAATCTTTTAATTTAAAATACTGAAAAAAAGGTTGTTTTGGGATTTTTTGGGGGGATTATTTAAAGTTGTCTCAAAACACACACACACACACACACATCAATCAGTCCATCAATCAGTATTTTTTTTTAAATGTAGAAAAAAAAAACTTCCTGCTGTACTAAATGTTGTTTTTAACAAGTAAACTTTGTGGAGTACATTTTACTCTAAAAACGATACTTGATCTTAGTCTCAATAAAGTAAAATGTAAAAGCAAAATTTATATAAAGAATAGTGTAAAAAAAAAAAATCTATAAATAAATATATCTATAAACATATGCAGCATATACAATATAAATATGTATATAGTTTATGTTTTACTGTTAAGACTCGGTCCAAATATACTCTATTTTATCAAGATGAAATTTAGTGTGTATCTTTAAAGGGCATCAGTTATCACACCACCAGGAGTGTGCCATCCGTTGGCTAAAATACTACAACAATGATGCGGAAGAAAATAATCAGAATACTGCACAAGCGTTAAGCATACAATATAGCCAAACATTAAAAATAAAATAAAAATAACAAATACATAAACATAGAACAAAGTAAACATTGCATACATTTTTTCGCCAAAACATACATAAGAAGATAGCTATAAAGAACCCTTTGTCATCAAATGTAAAGGCTGCTCTCCATGGAGGACTACTGAATCGTACTTAGCGTCCCACTTACGTTGCCATCATTTGTTGAGAAATCCTTGGCCTCTGTGTCCCGACCACCTTCACTCCTTCCATAATGGCGTCAGGAGGCAGTGGACAGGAACTGAGGCAAAGAGGCGCTTTTCATCCCTCAATAAAAGACCACTTAAACAGATAGACACTCATCAGTGTTGCTTTTTGTCTCCTCCCGTCCTAGAAGAACATGAGGGAATTCTGCATGAAGGTGAGCATTCCATCTAATTAAGGTCGCCTTTCATAACTGTCCGCCTATTTTTTTCATTGTTTTTTTTTTTCTCTTCACTTGTACATTATCCATCACAGGTCGATCAAAGGTGCCTTTTTCAGTTAGTGTAGCTTGTATGTTAGCACCTGATGCCTAAGGCAGTGGTTCTAAAAACTAGTTGTAAAAAAAAAAAAAAAAAAAAAAAACACCATCCATATATAAATCAGTGGACCAGAAAAAAAAAATATGTGGAGGCAAATTCTCATTGTCAAATGTCCTATCCATTTCTTTGTAAAAAAGCCAAAAATGATCATTCTTGTTATTATCCTAAAATAAGAAAATACAGAGTAGAGGTGTCGGAACTTGATCAAGTAATCATTTATTGTAAATCATTCTGGAAAATCTAAATTAGGCCTTCAGGATTTTCGAGATCTGCCGGAGCAAATGTTGCTGTCCTAAAATGAAAGACGATGTTTTGTGGAGACTTTTTGTTTTGAGTGCTGACGGTGGTAAGCGAGTGGTCTGTCTGTGACTTTGAGCTCCTCTTGAGTGGAGCATGATGGGGAGGAGTTTGTGGTAGCTGAAGGATTACAGCGAGTTGCAGGGTATTCATTATTTAGATGTCAGGGGCTGCTACACGAGAATGGCGGTTTATGGAAAACCCCAAATCTACAGAATGTGACATGTGTGTCACGACACCAGACCTGTTTTCGTATCTTATTTATATGATTATGAATGGCATAATGGCAATGGCATTTCTCTCTCTCTCTCTCTCTCTCTCTCTCTCTCTCGCTCTCTCTCGCTCTCTCTCGCTCTCTTCTCCATCTATTTCAATAGAATAGTCATGGATTTCAATTCAAAGTGAATTTAAGTGTAGGGCTCGACCAAATAATCGGCTGATAATGGCTCTTCAAGGATTGGCCAAAAATAATGAACCAAATTGCTGGTATTTGCAATTAATTTACCTCTATGTACTCTAACTCTAATTTAGAGCAGTTGGAAACAAGTGACACCAGAGCCATACCATAACTGTGTATCTTGAAATATATCTTGAAATCTGTTGATGAGCTCATTCTGCGGACCTGTCATTCAAAATAAAGCAAGTCTTGATTTTTAAAACCAATGCAAGGAAGTCACAACTTTACACATAACCTAAAGAACACGAACAAATACTAACAAATATGAAACACACAGTGCAACATAAATTAAGCATAAATGTGTTAAATGTGTAACCCTAGGAACACAAATACATGTCTGTCAAGCTAACCATGCAATGCAATCAGTGAAAAAATAAAAAGTTGTTTCGTTTTAGGGTTTTTTTGTGGGGAATTGGTACCAGGCCAGTCTGTGACTAGTGATAATCTACACATAATTAGCACAAAACCAAATGCAATCAATAATGCATTGAGCAAGTTTCAAAATTTTTTGACAGATCCATGAAAATGATAATAAATGTTCCACATGTGCAAAATCTGACTGGTTTGTCCTAATAGACAAAGAAAAGGCATATTTTTGCTTTCATTTGAAATATTTATTCGTGGTTAAATTTTTTGAAGTGAATTTTTGCTGTTAATTTATTTGATGAGCACCACAGAGGAAAGTCAAAAGTTATTAATTCTAATTAATGATTACAGTCATGCTCTCAGCTCAAAATCCCAAAATAGCTCATTATTTAGAACTAAAAGAGCAAAACTGCACGCCTCCACACTGAAGATAAGCACCTCCTGTATTTACCAAATGAAGTCACGCATTAATCACGGACAAATTAACTCAAACGTGCTTAATAACGCATTTAATCGCATTAATTCTACAATCCGCTAGTGATGAATGATCTGATCTGATCCAAATCTGCCCTAAAATACTTTTCTTGAAGTATTTAATCGTCTTTTTTATTGTCTTGTTGTCACAAAAGTGAAACAGAAGGCTTATTTTAGTTTCATAAGCAGGGTCAAATATTCAAAGCTGCACGAGGCAATACAGTGCAACTTCATTTCAAAAATATTGGTAGCCTCTCTTACAGTGGTATTTTTAAACTTGTTTGAACTGCTGCTTCCGGTTTTTAAATAACAATTTATGACTGAATATCTTTATTGGACAAACTTAAATGACCATATAAGAATTACACTTAAAAAGGAAGAGAAAATAAAATTACATTAAAAATACAGCATAAATACCAGAAACTAAATGAACATTTCAAATGTGAAAATAGTGAAACCTGAAATGGAAAACGAAAAGTCCATTCAAAAGTTAAAGAACCAACTTTTGTCCGATTTGCCATGTTTGTCTTTTCTGCCCTTGTGAAATAGTTCTCTATCAAAGGAAATGATTGCATGTGGTCACTTGATGATCCATGAAGATCCATCTATCTAGTGTGTTACTGTGACACCCCCCCCCCCCACACACACACACATAATGACAAATGGAAGGACACTGCGGCTGATATTTATGGGTCGCCGTGACCTGCGGTCTCAGTGTTTTGGTCACGTGCTGCGTTCTGTGAAAATGTGGTTAAAGGTTAAATCCAGAAACTGTGGACTCCATTTTCTTGTTGGTGAAACTCAGTGGGATAGAAACGTATCGACCGACCCGTGGCCATTTTCCCCGTTTCTTTGGACATAGCAGTCATACACAAGCAGAAGGATAATGAGTTGAAAGCTTTCAAGGAGACAAAATTTTCCATTAATTAGGATTGGGATTTACAGCAAATACTGTATCTATTTTCTTTTTTTGGACTATAGTTTTGAACAGTACTAACATGTCAAAGCCAAAAACTAAGCAAGGATGCAGTGCTGTGGAGGCAAATATTACCTAAGCAGAATTAGCTTCTGATTTTATTTTATTTTTTTAAGATTTAAATCGGATCACAAAACCATAGAGTGCCTGAACTTTTACAATTATATGCTACTAAATTAAGCCAAGGTGCATTTTTCTCCCGCAAAAATCAAATTAAAAGAAAAAAAAGAAAAAATTTGTCCATCCATCATGACTTCACATGATTACATTCATATCGCACTAAAATCATTTTAATTAGGTTTTTGGAGTGTGAAATGATCAGCAGAGTAGCGCCATCTAGGAGACTCTCACTTTTTCCTTTTTTTTTTTCCTTTATCCTAAATTTTCAATTAAAACTCTGTCTAGTCAAATTGCATAAATGCAAGAAAGAGTCGCACCTGAAAGCCTCGATTGTCTTTTCAGGGGAAAAGTAATTAAAATCTGATTTGCAGTCATAACAGTGAGCAAGGATGATGAAAAGTCTTTATAATGAGATAGAAATATGAAATATACATCAATTAAAGAGAGCAATGTTAGGAATGAACAGAACAGGACAGGCTCTAACGTCATTAAAAGCGAGAATTACACTTTTCACCCTGAAACCATTCAACCTTATTCAATCTGAAGGCAGCTTTTTCCACCTAAAGTGTGTGTGTTTCTTTTTTTTCTTTTTTTTCATTTTGAAATAGAAACTTCACAGGCCAATGCACCTAAATTGGTGGCCTATCATTTTATATTTATAAAGGATTTATGGGTGGGTTGTGATTTTACGTGAAAGTTTGACCTTTCTATTAGTCCTGCCATATTGAATGAGCTTTTGGGGATCACAACATGCTTTAAGAATTAACCCATTTTTTGCAAGCGAATAATCCTGATGAGGATTTAATGCTAATTTCAGAATTGCATCACTCGGCAGCACCCAAGTAAAAAATAAAAAGTACCCACCACTAGTTTTACCAATCCACTTAAAACCGGGTGAATTTTAATATAACTTGACACACAAAAAAAAATCTTAAGGACCCTCCCTCCCTGTGATTGAAGAAGTCGGCCATTTTAGTACAAAGAAATCTTTTTTTAAGGAGACAGTATGACTAGTATTTCGGCCGCTCGGTAATTCAGTCAAATGAGCTCTGATCTCAAGCAAGTTTCCTAAACTAGTTTTACCAACATGAGAGTCGGCGTTCATTTCTATCACATGAGATGCATGAAAAAGTCTCAAGGAACATTGCATGTAATAAAACAAACTCATTCATGATAATTCAAAGCTGATAGTTTTGGCTAAATTCAGGGCTCATCTTTTTCCTATTTGGGAATTCATTCAAATGCCCCAATTGGAAGAAAGCATCCAAGACAGCTGTATAATTGCAATTAATGTGGGCAATTAATGTGGGCAGAACATAAAATCAAAGTTTGATGATCGTGTTGAGGATTTGCCAGGAAAATGAGCGCGCAAGGGCCTCGTTCACTGCTGGTTTAATCTGAATTGTTTTCTTTTGAAAGCTGCGTGTTGACAGCCATGAAAGGAGTTATTTCAGCAATCATGGTGCGTTTTTTGTTATTTTTTTTAACGTATTAATCAACAACTTATGAACGTGTTTATTTTTACGTAATGATTCAAGAATTCACCATTCAACGTCAATTTTGAAATATCACAGTATCACTTTTGTCTGGTCAAGAACTGTAATGGAAACAGATATTTAATTATATTTTGAGCATTTGCTTTATGAGCGTGGTCAAGGAACATTTTAAGGACGTGTTCATTGACCTATTGTCTTTTTTTTAGTTTTTTGTTTTGCTATTTGCAGAAGGGCTTGCTCCAGTTAAATGTATTCACTGTACAATAAGCGAACACAGGAGTGGACCAGTCATAGATAAAAAGACAGCACAAAAGTTAAACTTTCCAGCAAACTTGTGTCATAATAATGAGCAGCTGCAAAGGCAAGCAAAAGATATCAATCTGAGAAGAGGAATTTCAGGAATGCCAACCGTCTGATAATAATAATTGGATTCAGTGATACCTTACCACACTTGACTCTACCCCAGACAGCAGTGTACACACCTCTGATCAAAGCCCGCCTGTGTTGCCCGCTCGCTAATACGTATTAATGTGCCGCATGGATAGTCTCTTTGATAACAGCGGGCCTCGGATTGCGCTCTAAAATAAATAGCTTGGATAACCCCGCTAACATCTTCCCCGTCCTGTTGACGGCCTTTTTTCGCAACGTAACTTAACTGAAAACATGCGGCTTGGAATTTGAACATGATTCTTATTCACGCTACTGAACAACGTGGATAGAAAATCAAAAGGAAATGACATCAATCCGTCAAACATTCAAAGTAACTTGATCATTTTTCTTGCAAGTTACAATAAGTATATAAATATGTATAAATATGGAACAAAATAATCCGGAGTGTAAAAAGTAGTCCATGGTGCATTTCTCAACTTCTCATACAATTAAAAAAAAAAATCAGCCCTTTTAAATTATTCATGAAAGTAACTAGCCAGTGAATAAAAAAAAAAACAAGTGTACACAACACTCAGTCATATGTGTCATAAAGTGTCTAATGATTACACACTGCTCCCCTCATCAGTTATTCATGATAACCTCCTCCTTGCACAATAAAACTAAACATGACAAATATGTGTCATACGATTATACGATCACTCCTTTTGCCAGATGCTTAGGTTAACTATCACCTTGTGAAATAGTAAAAAACAAAATGACTGGAAATAATCCACAAAGCCAAAATGGAATCCACTGCACAGGCATATGTGCAACAAACGTATAATTTCTATAATGTGATGTATCCTCACTTGTTACTTCTGTTAACCACCACCTTACACGACAGAAATAAACAGAACACAAAATAATACACAGCGGAAATGATCCCACTGCATGCACAGGTACATGTGTAATACAGAATATATTTCATAACTGACCATCGCCTCCCCTCACACGATATTCATGATAACCACTATCTTGCAAAACGGAAATAAAGACAACCACCAGTTATAATGTGATGGTCCGTTCACAAAGGGACGTCTTAAATTATAGTGACATCCCATCAGTCCTTTATGATGTCTCACATCAACGACGCGATTGCAGCGGCGGCGAACGTTACTGCGAAGCTCAGAGACCATGTCGTATATAGCAATACGCTACTCAGCAATGCATTGTTTCTCTCACTCTCCCTCTCCTGTGCGCAGCAACCTAATTTTTCAATGTAATTGCAAGTGACACGTATAAAGACGGCTGGATCGCAATGCCCCCCCCCACCACCACCACCACCACCACTGTACACTGCAGAAGTGGCAGACCCAGGGAAACACTTGCCTTGTAGGATGTGTATTAAAGACAGAAACGATGTTAAATAAAATCAAATCAAACTCAAATTAATCAAAATTAAATCAAACATATTTTGCAAGAAAATAGTACATTTTACATTTGGAAACACCACGAAGAGAGTTTTTACAAACCAGATGTATGGAATGCGGTACACAACCTTGAGCTTGGCAGCTGCCGTTACACCAAAACACGAGCCGCCTTGTGATGGCAAAGATACAATTGTCTATTGTTACATGAAACAGAGAGGATAAAGTATAGAGTTGGTAAGAAATCATATGCACCATCACTGGGTCTACATCATAGGAGAGAAAAAAATCTTGAATTATCAGAAAATGCATGTCATTATAAATCTTCTCTATGTTTTCACCTGGTTAGTTAAACTGAAAATTAGATTATTTGGAACTTTTGGGGAAAAAAAAAAATCACTATTTACAATCGACTCCATTTACACTGGCCAACACTCACCACACACCAATTACTCTTTGTCTTGGTGGCCATTGGTGTGCTAAGCACTTCAATCCGTCTCTGTCTGCAAGGCGAGTGACATCAACGCCACACCATTCATCAAAGTCGGGTGAAAAAGCAACACTTCAAACTGGCTTGTTTGCATACATTAGCCACCAGTGTAACATAAAGTATGGAATATGCGGTATATATGGTATTCAAATGTCGTGGGAAATATAGTCATCACTTTCTTGTGGTTCCTATCAGTCTACTATTCCAGCTTCCGATCAGAGCTTAATCGGGGCACCTAAACTGACAGAATGACCGAGGAGAGGAATGCTAAGAGTAGTAGCCAAGACGCCCACGGGCACTCTAGAGGAGCAGCTGAAATTCACAGCTCAGGTGAAGAATCCATCCACAGGACAATTGGAAGTCATGCACTCCACAAATGAGGCCTTTCCTGAAGAGTGGCAAGAAGAAAGGCATTGTTGAAAAAAGGCTCATTTGCTACTTGGGAGACACTGCGAACATGTGCACGAGGATGTTTTGGTCAGAAAAAACTAAAGTTGAACTTTTGGGTCTGAATGCAAGGCACTGTAGGTGGGGAAAAACTAACGATGTGCATGACCCTGAATACAGCATCCCAACTGTGAAATATGGTGGTGGCAACATCATGCTGTGGGTTTGCTTTTTTCAGCAACAGGAAACCTGGCTAGAGTTGATGGAAAAATGGATGGAGTGAAATACAGAGCAATGCTGGAAGAAAATCTGTTGGAGGCTGTAAAATTCTTGAGTACGGGAAGGACATACGTACAACGGAACAGTTTAGATCAAAGAATATTTGTTATACTGGGTCAGCCAAAGTCCAAATCTAAATCCCATTAAGCATTTGTGGCAAGACTGGAAAATTCCATTTCACAGATACTCTTCATCCAATTTCTCTGAATTTTTGCAGTTCCTTCCATTCCACTGTATAATTACTGAATGTAATACTTTGTGTTCGTGAATCACATAAAATTAAAAAAAAAAAAAAAAAAACATTGGAGTTGGTGGTTGTATGGTGGCAAAATTGTGAAAAGTTCAAAGGTTAAGAATCTTTTTTCAAGACAAAGCGGAATGCACAAACCTCCACCGAGACTCACCAATTAAAATTTGGAAAACACCAAAAAGAAAAATGTGCAGCTTGTTTCACGCTCAATAACAGACAAATCCATTACCTCTTTGGTGGAGGCAACTCTGAAGATCAACCATAGACCACCACCAGCAGTGACCCATTTCAAATCCACAAACCAATATAACTTTTGTTACTTAATGGTGTTTCATTCTACTTAACACAGCACTCACAAAGGCAATACATTCCGTCCAGGGCAGCAGAAAATGACGTGGAATTGAGTTAAGCATGGACCTCAACAAGGCTCAACAATGGGATCACAAAACAAATGATCAAATGGAGTTCATATTGAATAATGCCAAGTCCACTCACAGCAAGAATACATTACGTTCTCAGTGGAGGTTACCAGTATGTTCAAGCATAGAAATCCATCAAGGCAAAAAATTGGAACCCACAAAAAATGCATTCAAATAAGTTTATTGGGGTTAATTGTGCTTACCAAAGCATAAAAAACTGTTCCCTCACAGCTTGAGATAACAGCATTGGGCCTCCATCAAAGCCAATTAATCAAAATTTTGAATTGTGCAAAAAAAAAAAAAAAATCAGTACGTTTATGGAGTTTAATGTTGCTCATCAGGACACTCAATCAAACTAACAAGCCAATACATTTCCTCCTGAGTGGATGTAACCAGTATCAGCAGCAAACCTGTATCAAGGTTGAACTATTGAAACCACACCTCCTTGTGGAGGCATGACCAAGCTCAGACCTCCGCCAAGGCTCAACCACTTGGAACAGCACCAAATTGAACACCAGTAACCCTTTCGAGCCAACTTGCATCCCCATTGGCTTAATCCCAGACAATCCTGGCAACAATCAACCCAGATGACAGCATGACCCTCCTTGGCGGAGGTAACGCCATCCGAGAGTGCACATGGGGAGACACAACAGACAGTCTGCAGTCTCAGTAAGGGCCCCCAGCTAAGACAAGCACGCACAATGCATTTATTGTATGCATTGTCCATGACGTACACTCCGAGAGCTGCAATGCATTTTTAACATGGTGATCATCACAAGCAGGCTATAACAAAGAAGTTGTTACCTCGTGAGCAGATTCCCTGACTGGAGACTGAAAGCAGCACTTGTTAGGCGGCGGTGCAGCTCTGCATTGCCAGCCAGCCAGCTTGCAGCGCTCCCCCGATCCAACCCTTCCTCCTCCTCCTCCTCTTCTCCTTTTTTTATCTTCCGACCATGCTGGAAGCCCCCCGTCCCCCTCGAAAGGAATGTATGCAGCCGGCGTCGGTGCGGGAAGTCGCACGGGGTGTCGCGGTAGTTAGCGGGCGCAGTCGCTGTCTGCCGCACTCTCTCCACCACTACCAGCCTCCTCCTTCCTCTTCTTCTTCCTCTCTTTTAACTCACCCTCTCATGGGCTAACCCCCCGTACCGCTCCCCCTCCCCGCTATCATCACCACCAACAACACCCCTCCTCCGCCGAGTAGACGGGAGTGTTTTTGCACCACTATCGCAGATCGTGTTACACCGTCTGGCTGGATGGAGCATCCAGACAAAAAAAAGAGGAGGAACTTGACACATGTTCAATTGTAAAGTTGTAAGGATCATACCTGTATAAAATGTAGATGTACTGTAGATGTGTTATTTTTTTTTTTTAAATTAAAAAACATTTTGGATTCTTATATTGGATTCTTATAACAATCTTTGGGCCAGGTATTACTTGGCATCACAGTGACTCCCAAATCATTGGTTTTGCCCATCAAAGTGCCATTGTAAATTTGTTGACTTCAGATGCACCTTAACGTTTATTTTATTGTTTGTATCACTTTTTTCCTTAAATGTCTGACTCAATCTGCATTCGTGTGCTTGCATGCTTCATTTTGACATCTAACCAAGAAGATAAAATAAAGAAATAAACGCACCCTCAAACGATTACACTGATGCTATTATTAGATAGCGTCGTACCCGTGTTTGTCCCTCTTGACAACACCTGAGATGATGCTGATTCCTTTTGTTCAGGGAATAATGAATGGCCTCATTACAATTCCCACCTGGTATTCCTTAGCGAAGACCCAAGAATTAGAACTGGACACGGTCCCATGGGCAAGCAAATGTACTTTTCACACAACAGCAACACTAAGCATTTCCTCCTCCACAAAAGTGTTGTGTATCCCAATGGGTTTATTTTGGTTGGCTTTAAAATGCCACATTAACTTGCCATGCTAACTTCAAAATAGAGAACCAAACATCTAACTTCTCTTGAACACTTGCTATTGTTTTAAAAAGTACTACAAGGATGGATTTGACACGTGTTAAAAAATGCTCAAGTTTGACACGTTTAACACATACATAAAATCATTTTTTTAAAAATCTGTTAACTCTCTTCTATTTACTTCCTGTGGCAGGTGAACGTTGCAAAATTTGCAATCAAACCTATAGAGGAGTCAAAGTTGCACAACGGCTCATTGGTAAATAAAAAATCAAATAGAAAACTTTGCAAAGCCACCATACTAGTTGTACATCTTTGGCATACCATCTTAGAAAAAAAACACTTGCTCAAGTTACAAGTTCTATCAAAACTCAACGGAAAAAAAGACTTTAAAACTGAGTCAACTTCGGTAGCTATAACAGGTGTATTTTAGAGGAAATGAATTGAAATTTATTACAATAGTTATTGAAACAAAATATTATTTTTTATTTGATGATTTTATGCACATTCTAAGATTTTTTCCGGGTACAAATCCCTCTCAAACATTATAGAAAATATTTGTAGAAATATGCAATTAATAGTGAATTAATTATTAGACAGCACATTTGTTTTACTGTCTGTTGTAATAGTTCTGAATTACAATGTATTTTTTTTTACATGTTCATTTGATATGGTCATTTGATTTTTATTTTACTTTTTAATTTTTCACATATTCATAATGATTTCAGAGGTACGGGACTTGTGTCTGTAAGTGGATAAAAAGCGACAACAAAAAATTCAAAATGCATAACATCTGGACATAAGTTTTCAATAAATTAATCAGAATTAATGTCTTTGATGTTTGGACGCATTTCCATTCTAACAGATTGTATTTACTACTTTTCCGCAAGACGAATAAAAGTGATTTAATGTGATTGTTGCCGTCGTATGGCACAACATCTGTGGACATAAGGTCTGCCTTCAAAAGCTAGATGAAATCAACATCAAAGAAAATGGGGCATTTTCTTGCAATAATATGCCGTTTGTTTTGAGGGGGAAAAAAAAGACTTATTTCATGCATGGATTTTAGAGTGATGTGATACTTGACAATCGTTTTGGAGATCCCAAACTATGGCTTGCGGACCCCCTGGTGCACAGTAATTGGACTAGCATGAGGTATGAAAGCCGAATAGAAGGGCAGCTGTCTTGAGAACACGATTG
Organism: Hippichthys cyanospilos; assembly: GCF_059441005.1. Lineage (NCBI taxonomy): Eukaryota > Metazoa > Chordata > Actinopteri > Syngnathiformes > Syngnathidae > Hippichthys > Hippichthys cyanospilos. The sequence continues at coordinate 7,916,351 of NC_142381.1, forward strand.
TCCTGGGAATAAACCACATGATACGTCAACCGAGCTGCGGACGGTCACCCGTCTCCATTCATCCGTCGCCCGTCACGGCAGGATTACCCTGGCCGTTCCCTCTTGGAACCCAATCCACCAACGGCCAAGGATCTTCGTTTTCACTGCGGTGAAGGAAAAAATAAATAAAGGAGAATGGCCACAAGTAAAGCATACGGGAAACGGGCCAGTACGTCCTTCACATAATGTGCTTAATGTTCCAGACTAAAAGAGGAAAACAGCCTCACATTTCATCCACAAAGACGTGTTGCGAAATGGCGGCCAAAACAGTCTGGGACCATGGAGTGGCTCTTTTAATCCAGCAGGCCTTTAGAATATGGATTACGGCGATGCGGCAAGCAGGCATCGGCTCGACGGGGGGCGCGGGACGGGGTGCCGGGCATCAGGGGGCTCCCCGCTGGGACCCCCGGGTGAGAGGACGCCAAGAACCCCCCACCTACCGTCCCCTCGGTTTCAAGCTCGTAGAGAGAGCTGGTTTTCTTCTCGTACCAGCGGCAGCATACGTCGGGCGTGTGAAAGAGGACGTGCAAGAAAAGGTGGCAAAAAAGGCAGATCGGCAGGGGGTTGGCAGGGAAAGGGAGGGAGGTAGGGATGGGGTGTCAGGGGGTAATCGGGGTGCGGGAAAAGAAGAATCTTGGATGTGTCAGATCTAGCGTTTCTTTGATCAACTGCCGGAGAAATTAGTGTACAGTCAGTGATACCTTGACTCCCAAATAATTCAAGAGAATATAAAGGAATTGATTCATTAATGCGAAACTGAGCCACGGGTAAAAGGGCCGTACAAATTTCACTTTTCTCTTTTCTAAGACACGTACTGTATCAAGAAGAAGTAATCATTGCTGTATCAAAGATATAAATCCCTTTAGTTTACATTTTAAATTACTTTCCTGCTAAATGATGCACATGGAATTAGGTCACTCTCGTTCTCAGTGGCTCGATTAAATCACACACGACACACTGTAGAGTTTGTGCGTTGATGTGCCTTTCTGGGGCGCAGCCTAGTTAGTGGCATCAGGATTCGCCGAAAGGGCATTTACGATGGAGTTAGCTTTGTGTGAGGGTCTTAATCATGCTCCTGAGAAATGCTTGATTGTTTGCCTCGTACAATGAATGGCTGAAAGTATATCAGCAAGTGTCGCGGTCATTTTTCATTTTAACTGAATTCAAGCAGTGGAGTATCTAAACCCAGCATGTAATTGTAAAAACAGGAATGTGACATTTTCTAAAAAAAATAAAATAAAAATGCAACTATCGATTTAAATGCAGCTGAAATCTCTAACAGGTTAATTCCAGAGAAAACAAATGCTGACTAAAGCACATGATCCATACCATAGACTCTGATTTTGTAATTAATACATTTAATTTGCGATATTTAAGTAATTTTTAGGGCAATGGTAACGTTTGAAAAAACATAGTCATTTTAAGCCGTGTACTATGAGCACACCTGTTTTGGGGAGGGGGGGGGGGGGCATGTAGGGAACAAAATTAAAGGATCAATTTAGCTGCGGACATAGTATCCTTCTTGAAAACTATAGCAACTGTTAATATAAAAAGGTCATGTATCTTTTCTGCATAGAGTTGACCAAGAAATGCAAGGTTTCAAAATAGTGATTCTTTGTTTTAAATTCAAATGTATAGTTGTTCAAGTACGTCCACGTGAGACAAAACATTTGGATATACAAAAATCCAACACCAAGAAGATTCTACACATTTGTATTCCAAAAAGCACTTATTTCCACAAGACATTTAAAAGCAATCTCATGAACAAAGAAGCAATAACGTGTTAATGATTCCATGTTATACTCAAGGTCCAATCAAGTCGCTCTGATGTCATCCGTATACCGGTTAGGGCCCCCCAGGGTGGCGTATTACCCCGCTACCACTGAATCACTACGATATGCTTTTGATGTATGAACCAGAGTTCTAGTTCCTCACTTTTCTTGGCTTGACAACAGCATCGCTCAGCAGTGGCGTTCTGAAGGCGCTGCAATTTCCAGTCTAATACCACTTGACCCACATCGCTCAACAATGTGACCCCCCCCCCGCTGCGAAAACAAAAACAAACAGATGACAGTTTATGAGGTAGAGGCATAAAAAACGACTTAAGCAGGTTTTAATCTTGCTGGGGAGCTGCTGATGCCGTGTCATTTTTCCAGCGCATCATAAAGCAGTAATTCAATAGCTCATTTATTTCACTTAGGTCTGACTGGGGGTCTCGGCTACGAAATTAATTTCGCATGGAGGCCTACCTCTGACATGACTGATGAGCGGTGCGAAAGGTTTCGGGTTTTGCCATTAAGAACGCTAAAAAGCGTATTTCGTTTCGTCGATTGGTGTAATTAAAGTCTGCCTCCAAAGATCACAATTACAAGGTGGCGGCGGTGGTGTGGCGACCCGCTAATACTCGGACGAACCAACTGGAAATAACCTTTGGTCACAGGTACAGTAATAGATTTTGGTAAATGCACAAAGTCGCTTTGCTGAGAAACATGCTTCCTTGTACTACTTTAGAAGCTTTAATGCGGCTCAAAAGTGAAAGTTACTATCTTTGTCTGCACAGAATCTTTGACACATGGGTTTCCCTCATGCCTAATCACACTTTTTGTGGCTATAGCTCATCATTGAAATCAAGCTGCTATCATCGAAAGGAAATGTAGCGGTCCGCATCTCTTCCCTGCCATTCACGTTACCAAAAATAGAGGCTAGTTAGCTTGTTTTGCATATGACTGGCTTTTCTTGAACTCATTCACTGCAGATGACAGGCAGTTATTAATAGCATAAACTTGGGAGGGTTGACAATGATTGAGACGATGCCATGTAAGCTTCCTTGGCAAGCTACTGGTTAATTTTGTGAGTGTATGTGCTTTGGATGAATCATAGACGAAAGATTTTCCAGTTTTACCAGAGAAAGCATTTTTGTTTTGTTTTGTGTGTGAGCAAAACCTTCGCAACCACAATCAGCCGGTGACATGGCGACGCACTAATACTCAGCCGAATTTACTGGAAATTGCCTTTTGTCACAGGCACAATACTAGAATCCGGTAAATCAAGATGAAAGTACGGCGGTGCACTAGTGTCGCCATCAATAATAGATGGCAAACAAGTCGTCCTGATGGAACCCTGGGCCTAGCCTTTTGCGGAGGTCTTAGTGCCATAGCGGTCGGTGTTAATAATGCATAGTTCTACGCGGACCCACGGCGGTCCCGCTTGGCCTGACTGAGGCGCCACTTATCCCCGGCAGTGATTGGCTGTGCCTCGAGGGCAAAAGAACGAGATGGCGCAGTTACCTGCCCCATTTAGCCCCAGTAGTCAAACCTCAGTGTCTGCCGTCGGCGCTTGACATTTGGACTTTAGTTTAACTCTGGCGCCGTGTGCAGCGGCAGAGAGCTATCGTTCGGATACTTAAGACTTTTTTTTTTTTTTTTTTTTTTTTAATAACAAATGTGGGTCTATTTTTTAAATCCCATTTTCCCTGACAAAGCAGCCAGGGTGACTGACAGCAGTTCACTTCCGCAGTTCTGACTAGGAGCGGGTATAATAATTCACTAAATTTGCCCTTGGAGACGTTAAAATTTGTACAATGACTAAAGCTATACTGTAAGTAAAAAAGAACCATTATATTAATGGTTCCGTTTTGAATCAAATTAAATTGAATAATAAATAATCTATTAAAAAGAATGTAAATTTCAAGTTTATAGAAAAAACAAATATTTTTAATAATGAAAACTATTACATAGAAAAACAATATAAGACATTCAAATTAGGAAATAAATATAAATGTAACTAAATTATGTAAAATAATTGCATTAAATTAAATCTATGAAATCAAGGGTCAGGTGAGGCATGGCTCAGAGGTCGCGTGGTCATTTTACCCCACCATAAAGTTGTGAGTTCAAACGCTCAAACATGCCTGTCCTTGAGCAAGACACTCAACCCCCAGTTGATGGTGTGTGTGTCATCAGTAGGTAATTGAGAAGTCAGTGGAAAACCCTTTGAGGACCTAATGTAGAAAAGAGCTATATAGGCGCAAGTAAATGTACCATGAAAAAAACAACAACATGTCTTTCAGACTACAAACCGCAATGTTTTTTCTCATGATTTAAACCCTGCGTTTTATAATCCAGTGCGGTTTACCTTTCATGTTTGTGTGTTTTTTGCTAGTCACCAGGAGAGTCCACCAGTTACACAAATATGTGTATCTTATTCAATGTGTAAATTTATGGAAATAGAACTGAAAAGATGTGAAACAATGGCTTTATTAAAAAAATATAGTATTAAAAATATAAAATTACATACAAAATGAATAAGATTTTGGATAAAAGTTTGTGATGTATAATTTGATATGTGATTGTACACATGCATGATTGTTTGAATTATGTGCAATGTGTTTAAATGTTCACTCAAATAATCAATCAATTAATCAAAGGGAGAGAGAAGAAGATGGTATAGAAGTAAAAAAGTTTCTCAACCTATCAATTTGTGCAGACACTCCCCTCTTGCGATCACTGGCTGCAAATTATTATATTATATTGCTTGGCCTCGCCGTGCTACAGGGAATTTAGTGCGCTTCGCAGTCAACGCGTGACTGATACGGTAGTATGTGTGATTTCTTTAGAAATACCGGTAGTTTAAGTCATACTATGTCAACGTGATTTGCAATTATACATTGATCCAATAAAACCAGTAAGAAAAGTATCAACATATATCTATGTGTTGTACTTGAAAAACATCATTTTATATTTCACTCAAGAAGGGTTTGGTGAATGCACATATGAAACTGGTAGGGTTCGGTACCTCCAACAAGGTTAAGAACCACTGCTTTAGAAGTTAATACAAAAGAAAAACAATGCTTTGTTATAATCAAAATTATCCAGATGTGAAAACATACTGTATAACAGAAGGACAATCGTCAAATTAAATCACACAAAAAAATAAAAAAACATCACTTGTGATTTCAGTATAAAGAACTTACGGTGGCCCTAAAAGGAAAAATAAGACATCAAATCCAGAATTGTTGAAGCCTTATCAGTCAATTTGGCCACGTGTGTTCTCGACAAAAGGCAAAGCTCGCTCTGAAAACCAGAATTAAGCGACGCCTGTCAGCTTTCCCTTCGCCGCAGTCTCGCAGGAGTACAAGCCTAGCTTGTAAATTGAACTTGATGCCAGTACATCCCGGGCCGCGAAAAGCAGCGCTCGCCACACCACGAGCAACATTTGCCCGGCCGCTAGCTGGCAAAGCCGCGAGGGCCCCGTTCCGGTCCTTGTCATTGAGTTTGGAGATGTTACTCCCTTACAGCAGGTGGCTGGCTGACAACTCAATGAAAAATGTGTCTGGTTGAGGCCAAACTCAGTCAGGGGAAGCCCCCCGTTCCCCGGGACTCACCATTAATATCCCGATCCACTCATTCAAGGGGGTTACTGCTGACATCTGGCTTTCCATGTAATAGAGAGCTAACCTTTAAGCACCGCGAGGAAAAAGACATTTTTCATCATCCACTGTCCAGTTTGGGCAATTCCCCCACACTATCAGCTTCTGTCCTCATTTCCCTTCAGTTGTTTCCGATTCCCTGCGAGGAACTTGGTCGTGTACCTGCAGGTGATAAATGTGTAAGTCAAATAAATTCCCCCAGTTTTATCTTCCTCTCAGGCTTTCTTTTTTTTTTCCCATTTTATTTCGCCCCTTCGTAATTCATCCGATGACTTTACAGTAGCCTGAAGTTGATGACTCGGATGGATGATCAGAGCGCACATTTTGTTGTGCCCAAGTCGCCTTTCCTCTAATTCCTTGAAGCCAGACTCAAGTGTTAAGCCACCGTAAGAAAAACCCGTCACTTCCCCCCCACCGGTGCCCTTCCCAGTGCTGAGCCGGGCTGAAGGAAAGTCATTGTCTCTGCTGCGCACGCTAATGATGATTAGCCACAATCTGGGGTATTGAACGCACATCGGTCAAGCGCGTAGACACCCTCAAAAGGGGAACGACGGCCCACTGTCCTCACTGCCGCATACCGAACAGATTGATTGTGTTTCCTGCAGGGGATTTAGGGCCAATCTTTGATGTGTGCACGGTAATAATGTGGACGACAGTGTGAAATGCAAAGCAACTCGCTGGGAGTTCAAAGAAGCATTTTTTTTCTTTTTCTTTTTGAAAAACATACGCGCTATAAAGACTGGCAGAATGACATCGGACGTAAAGGATCGCCTTGAGAAAACAAAGAGATGAGTGATGCCATTGTGCGCTGAAAATAACAACAATAATAGAAGCTCCATGCCTTAAAGGGATTGGATTCATACAAAGAACAGGACGGGCAGCTAGTTTGGAACACTTTTTAAAAAACTGCTTTGCGTAATACCATCAAAAGCAGTTTATTTAATAAATTCCGATTGATTTTGAAGCAGTATGCAAGTTTTCATCACAATTCTTCTTTGGTTTCTTTGAAGCTTATTCAGTGTCTTTTTTTTTTTTTAAAGTAACCTTATGAAGCGATTTTTGCAATATCACAGTGCTCTGTAAATTCCAGACAATCCATTGCAGGATTTGATTTGTATAATTGCTTTAGAGTGCCGGTCAAAAGTCTGGAAACACAGTGAAATTCAAATGGTCTCAAACACATTAACAGGTCAAGAAATTCAGGCTATTAACTCTTCAAAATGTGAATTGCTGTTAACTTTACAAAATTCATCATAAAGCTGACAGAGAAAACACCAAAATGTACCAAGCTGTTATCTGGGCAGAAAGTGTTTTCTTTGAAGTAATTACAAAACATATTGTTTGTACTGTTTATTGTAAAGTTGATGACTTGGGAAGAATGAAAAATTAGGGGATATTTCTACCTTTTTGATTGGCACATTTCTTTCAATGAAACCGCTAAGAACGCTAGTTTTTGTTTACCTTACAAAGTATGTCTGATGGTCTCTGTAAATTCCTCCGAGCCAGGATTTCAATGTTCCTATGAGATATGTGATATGAGCAAAAAAATGTGGTATTTAGCAATGTATTTGAGCCAGGAAAAATGACAAGCTGATTCCAAGTGTTCCTATCTAAGATGGAAAATGTCGAACTGTGATGCTGGATAACTTGCGAGTAGTGTTGTTGTATATATAGTGTATCTTGCAATCTTTGAGAGGAAGAGGAATCCTCTCTCATTTTTAATGAAGTCCCAAAAGTCATACTTGTGCCTTTTTTTCTTGTTGTTGGTTTTATTGGCAAACGCCAAAAAGCCCCGCTTGAAGCTAAACGCAGAAGAGCTTCTAAGAGGCGGCCATGAAAAAGAAAGCGAAATGAGCTCCATGCAAAAAAAAAAAAAAAAGAAACAACAGGTTCGTAAACACAATATGTGGCACTTGACTCATTAAAGTGACTGTGAGCTTAAACACACGTCGCCGCTTTAATTATCAGGCTTATTTCAGACATTTAAGTATCATTAAACTATTGGAATTTTTGGACTTCAAAATGATTATCTGTTCATCAAAACAAAATGCAGTGCATTCACGCCCCCCCCACTCCCACACGTGCTGCTGTGACTGTAAATAAGGTCTTTATGTATATAAAAATGTAGTATGCTGCAGTTTTTTTCTTTAACATTAACAAAAGAAAAAAAAAAAAACTTTTGACAGATGTTAACATTTAAGCCTAAGTGTTAACTTTTAAGCCTGTCATCCGCGCGCTTCAGGGGGGGTCTGGCCCACTATCTGAGGAGGACTGCTTTAATGCTTGTGTGGTGTTAGTATTTTTGTTACTCACCCAATGTTCATGCTTCTGGTGGACCCGCAAGAGTTTCATATGATTTTCTGTTAAAATGCTCAACATGTTTACTTCAATTTGTGCTTACCCAATTACCAGTTATTTGAACTGCAAGCATGGCTTTTGATGAAAACTGAAAAAAAGTCCCACAGAAGCAAACACTATACGAGGGTTAAGCTTTTGTATTTAACATAACAGTGTTCAGACAGTGGACTATGCTCAAAAGTGACTGGATCTTCAGATAGCATAACTCCAAGTCATGGGTGGAGAATCTTAGAATAATTAGTTATTAGTTCAACTCAATATCATTCCATATAACTATTTTTTTAGTTTAAGTCATGAAATAAGATTTGAACCAATGAGAACAGTCTACCCACTTGCCAAAAATTCTGTCCACAATTGATTTTTATTTTAAAATTAAACATATTTAAATATAATTAAAATATAATGCTAAATTTATTTTATTATTTAATTTAAGAAAATGTATGAATTATTAGGTATTCTAAAATAAGATCATCATTTACAACTTTATTTTAATATTGTTTGTTTCAATTAAGTAACCCAGAACAATTTAATCTTAATTTTTCATTTACAGAAAATAAGATGCAAAGTCCACACAAACTGGCCCGATCTCACATTCGAATCTGATCTTCGAAACAGTAAAGCAGACATTTTAACCACCATTCCACCGCACTGCCCCAAAATGCCACTGTCCCTTGTCTTAAAATGCACAACGCTTTTCTGCTGTCAATCCAACAACATGAAAAATAAAAAAAACAAAGATGTTCAAAGATGACCGCTCATTATCGGTGACATAATCTGGGATTGAGTCGCCGTATGCCCAATTTGTGGCAGATAGTTTTTCCCGGCCGGTATCGATTCCACCCTGAAGGCTTCCTTCCTGCCGTCCGTGAGAGGTGAGGCGGGAGCGTGTGCCAGCAGTGTAGAGGTCACTCAGATAAATTGGCCAGGTTGGCTTTTAGCAGCTTCAGGGTCAGAACCCATTCATCTTATTAGGCTTGGTGGATCCTTTTAGCGAAGTCTTTGCAGTGGGATTAGACTGCGGAGGGGGATGCAGGGCTTGGGCGGGGCATTAGATGACAAAACATTTGGCAAATAGTTGACAGCATCTTGCACTTATTGTCTTCTTTTTGGAAATGTCACCACATTTTTTGCCACCGCCGACTTCACGGGGAAGAAAAAGGAACCCAAATGAACCAGAGTAGGCGGCTTGCCAATTAGTCCCCCCCAAAAAACAACAACATACTGTAATTGAATCTCTGTTTAAGGCGCAATAACACTAAAGGAAAAAAAAAAACTGTTTCTATGGAAACAGTTACACAGAGTCTGAGTAAAGACCCTTTATTTTGCAACCTGGGTTTTTTTTTTTTTTAAACAGCTAACATTCGAAATTGGGGAATTTGGGACTTGATTAGATGAGTTGAGTCTCACAGTTTAGTGCTTAATTCCCATCTCGCAAACACACAGACACTTTTTACGACTAATGCCACTAATTCCACTCCACAGTACAGACTAAGTTGCGTGCCTGCATGCTTTTAAAGTTTGGCTTCAGTGGACATTGGGTACAATGAGGTCACAAAGGATGACTTTTGTGAAAAGGAATACATATTTAAAAACATCCGTTAGAAATAGATAATTGAATAATAATAGTCATGTGTGGTAATGTGTCAGTTGCTATGCTTCATTATGGTGTTTGGATTGACGTCTATTTAACATTATTTAAGCTGGAGGCTCCCAGTGACATGTCACAACATCAATTTAAACTCTCAAGCTGTCATATCAAGCTGTATTTCAGGTTTCCTTGCGAGTCTAGTTTCAATCTTTTTCTGAGTTGTGGTTATGTTGCATTTTTGTGCACAAAGTCTTAAAGTCCTAATTCCTGTTCGCTAAGACCACTACTACTACTACTACTATTACTACTAATAATAATGATACCAATAATAACAAGAGTAGTAATAATAACAACAATAATTGTAATGATAAATACCAAGATTGTCTTTCATGCCATTTATTAAAATCACCTCATTAGGATTTTCCTATGTGTTGTTTTACATTTTTCAAATGTGTTATTACAATTTATGAGTTCAACAAAGTGCCCATTCCTGTACATTAGTGATGGATGTACCTCAGGGGCAACAAATACCCATCATTGTAGTTTCATGAGATTTTGCTGTTCTTTGCCTTTGTAATGACATTCACGTTCAATGATAAGTCCACTCTACGGCAAATGTTTCTTTTCCGAGTGTTTGCAGGCAAAAGTGAGGGAATTAAGGATTCCGTTTCATGTTGTGTTTGTTGGTGTTGGCTTATGTTTGATGGAGATAAAAAGCCTCGAATCCGAGAGGTCATGCTGAGATAAGAAGCTTAAAAAAAACAGAAAGGGAATATGCTTTTTTTCCTCTGTTGTTTGAGGATGAATCAGTTTACACGGCATTACAATATCATCAATCTACAATCCATATCTGCAAAGTGCTCTGCTTTACATCAGCGACTGGGCCGATCGACTCATCGGCCGCCGCCATCATAGCCCCGGATACTCGATACCCGCCTCTATAAAGTGACCACACTCTCAGGATGCTTTACACCGGGCAAGCATCCAAAGAAAGCTGGATGACATTCATTTTTAATAAGGACCGAAATATCCTCCTGAACGCTCCTCGCAAGCTGCCCCACCGTCATTCAATTTCCTTACATTGTAATTGATTTGGCGGCTCTCCCTTGACAAATTGCATGTTGTTAGCCCGAATGTGACGCTGACAGTCAAATTGAGCCACTGAAAGTTTAAACCTCTCCATTTTTTTTTAGCTCATACACTTCCATTGACAGCCATAAACAATAAAAGATCGTTTTTAAATACAGGCCAAAAATCCATTTTAACTGGTCAGGCATTCAAAGAGTTGAAATACATTCAAATAGGTTTTAAATGAGTGTTATTTCTTTGTTTACTGACTGCCTGACTAACCTTACTGACTGGCTGACTATAAAATATGGTTTGGGGGCATTTATTCATTTATTTATTTTCATTTTGCAAATGTTTCCAGGTTGGGGGTCAAATAGACCGAAAGCTTCATTTTCTCCAAAAAGAAAAATACAGAAGCCTAAATCTATTCCTTTTCTTAATATATTGGACTTCAGAAAAAAAATGTGGACAGTTTGATAAATAACGCACTTGAAGATTAATAAATCTAAAATTTAAGAATCCAAAAAATGGGAGAGACTACTAATCTTAAAATTGCAAATGTACAGTAAAAAGTTTTAACTTTGTTTTAAAATATGTAATATGCAGTAATGTTTCCACAAACATTTTACATTTAAAAAGTGCACATTTTAAAACAACAATATTGGCTTTAGCATTACACATTTTTTTTTCACAATATGTTTGTTAAAATATAAAAAAACCTCACTGTCCCTTTAGCAAATTCTTATAATCACGAATGATCAAGCAATGTAGTGCTCATTTTAATTGGTCTAAAGCCTGGTCAACTTTTTGTATCCAAATTGTCAGGTATGCCAAGGGCATGAAATAGAAAACATTCCCAGATAGAAAATGGGCAGCCAAAACGCCTGGAAAGACTTAGCACAGTCTGCCAAATTTTCAAACGTGGTAAACTAGACTTGCAAGATAATAAGGATGGTGAATGTGCGCCTGCCTACAGATATACTGTAATTAATTAATTTCAAGTGACAACGCATTTCGTCCAATAGTGCATGTTCAGCATATTGTGCATCGCACTGACGGAGGGAGGTAGCTGCTTCTTCCTGCCTCTGCCGCTGCCAAGGAGAAAGGACACGTAAGCACGGGAATGGGGTAATCTTCCTCCCTCTCTCGGTGGCGTAATGAGTTTGACAATGAAAGTGACACTGTGTCCTCCCAGGACCTCGCCATGTGATCAATCATAACAATGGCTCACCATTTCCTCCTCAGGAAACTGACCTTTCTCCGTTAAAGAAAAGACAAATGTGTATATGCGCGCGTGTGTGACATCATCACCTTGTGTCCAATAATGTGGAGCTACTACGCTGTCCTTTGGTGTGGAAGTTGCTTTTTATCCCCCCTCAAAATGACTTGAAAATGCTTTGCACTACGTTTCATTCTGCAGTGGAACACACTTCTTAAGTCTCGTAGTTTTGAAGTGTTCATTGTAACTTGTACACAGAATACAATAACTTTATATCCAGATAATATAATAATAATGATAATATTGATAATAATAATAATAATAATAAATAATAATGTGCAAAGTACAATACCCCATATAGTATACAGGATATAGTATTGTAAATGATTTATGGTATAGTATAATGAAATGTACATCAATAAAGCCCGAAAGAATTAAACAAGCCTATGTTAGTTAGTTCATGGGGCTTTTGGGACTTAAAGGGACAATGTGTAAGATTTAGATTTTTTTTTCAGTAAAAAGGAGTAAATGAAATGATTATAAGTTTTGAAAATGTGCAAATAAATGTTCTTAACGACCAATAGTATGTTTCAAATAGAATCGTAAGTCTAGTTATCATTCATTTATATTACATGGGGGGTGGCACTGCTCCGGAGGCTGCCATGTCTGTTGTAGCTACGGACAATGGTAAATGCAGCACCTCCTGCTGTCTGTAATAAAAAATGCTTTAAATCATTGTTCATTCAAGAATTAATTGCATTCTGCTAACAGATTTTAGACTTACCATGCAAGATCCAACAAAGCCCAGCCCTAATAATCAAACCTTTGGTCCGTGTCATGAGAACTTATTTTCCACTGTATGGGGGTTCATGACAGGTCATGGCGAATGCATCTAAGCAAATGCTACAGCTTGTTTAATTAATCTGTGTATGAATATAGTGGTGCCTTGAGATGCGAGTTCACTTATTTTCAAGACCAGACGATCCAAAAAGAAAAAAAAACAATCAAAAAAGTTCTTCGTGTCTCAAATGAACCCCCGTTTTGTGTGTTTCTCCAAGTACAAGTAAGTAAATCCAAGTAACGCGCAAACAGTAAATGAGAACACAAATCAAAGATGCGCCACGTTTGACCAAATCTAATTACTGTATGTACAATAGTACACGTATGTCCGATGTGTGCCCTAAGGGGTGCGGCCTAGTGAGTGACATCAAGCGTGTGAGCGTCTGGCGTGAGTTGCGGACTAGCGGCTACTTGCAAATGATCACCTTTTGTATTTGCGCATTTGAACAATTACCCCATTGATTATACAGCAGAATGGTAGAGTTTGGTGGTGTACCTGAATTTCGAACCTTGCACGCATTTTGCCTCTCAACAGAGCAAAAACAAGTCCACGCACTCATAGGTGAAGGTACCACTGTATATTAATATTTACACGAGCGGTGGGCTCCCCGGTGCCCTGTGTGGGCTCAGCCTGTAGGCCCATACAAATCAAGCACAATGATGTTAGGGAGTCCAGATCCTGCTGACCTCCACTGCCTCCTCGCCTAACCTCCCCACAAGAGCCACCATCTCGTCTCCCCGGCATCATAACTTCAGCTCATGCGCCGGGGTCCCTGCGGGCCCCTATGGCGTCGGCGGCCCCCGCTGCTTAAATAAAACAGGAGCACTGCATCGCGAAATATGGTGCCATCAAATTTTCTTTAGCAGCGACCGTCCCATGTCGGCAATAATACGGCCTCTCTCTCAGGCGTGTTTTTATGGGGAATTTTTTCTTTCTTTTATGCCACTCTTAGTTGTGGTTTTATGCCCCGAGCAGATGTAAACGCTCGTTTAATTGGATTGAAGGCAAAATGAAAGCCTGGTCATAAGGCGCCAGAGAGAGGAACAAAATAATTCAATTTTTGTTTGTAAATGGTCATTTTAAGTCCTTCTATCAAATGTTTATGCAGATAATTTCATCCGCAGAGGCTTTTATTTGCCTACAGAAGACTAAATAAAAAGAATATGTCAATAGACAATGACACGCCGCATCAAATTAATTTAATCACACCGCCAAACACACCGCTGTGATGATTTCCATGTTATTGTCTGAAAATGAGCTCCAGCAAATGCTATTTCGATTGAACTACAGTGGGCGCTTTGTTATCTTTCTTTACTTTCCAATGCAAGCTAGACATTTGTGTGTGTGTGTGTGTGTGTGTGTGTGTGTGTGTGTGTGTGTGTGTGTGTGTTTTTCTGTACACGTATACTTGTGAGAACCGTTTTGAATTTTCTACTGACATAGTGAGGACATTTTGGAGAACTGAGGACATTTAGGCCATCCTCACTTATTCAGAGCTTTATTTGAGGGTAAAGACTTGATTATAGTGGATAGTTTCGAATTGGGTTTGGGTTGAGGTAAGGGACGGGGTTAGGAAATCATTTCTGATGGTTAAGATTAAAGTTAGGAGCTAGGAAATGCATTATGTCAAGAGCGTCCTCACAAGTAGAGTCCTCCAAACCTGTTTGTGTGTGTGTTTTTGCATGTTTTGGATAGAAATAATAAACCAAATACAAAATAAGTCATTAACTATTTTCCAATATTACAGTTACAGTACAATAACAAATGAATTTTTTTGCCATGGCCCAATATACATTACGTACACCCATGGAGATGACAACATAATAAAAATAAAATTCATAGATAATCAAATTACTTTTTACAGATTTCCAACCAAATGAATGAAAATATTCTAAAAGGTTCCTATAAAACAACTTGGTGACTTTTGAACTAAAAACGAGAGTAAATGATCATTTACCCTTATCATCTACCCTTCACCATTGTTTAGGTAGCTTGTTAAGCAAATTTGCTTACAGTATTGAAGTTAAGACTAAATAAAAAGCATGCATCAATAGACAATGTAATGTGGCGTCAAATTAATTTTGTGACACCTTCAAACACACGGGGCACCGCCACACTGTTATTATTAGAAGATTATCTGCCTGCTTTGCTTTTATGAGAATGTAAAAGTGCAAAAAAAAATATCTCAGTTGTGGGCGCACATGGAAATAATCGAGGCAGCCGTGGTGACCGCGTCGTCTTCTTCTGTAGTCATCCTCTTGGACGCCGTTCAAAGACTTTTTCTTGGCAGCAAATCAGAATAAAACACGGCCGAGGACTATGCGTGGATTTGGAAGCGATCACATCCCGACGGACAACAAACTCTGCCCTTTTTCCTCATTCTTCATCTTTCCAGCTGCAAATTCTGCTCCCTTCACCTTGTTGCGAATATTCCAGACCGTCTGAAAGAGCAACACTTTGATATATTGAGCTATTGTTCCGGCTGGGGAAAAACCCTCGCTGTGATGAAAATACACTTAAACCCCCGAATGAACTCACAAAACCTTTTAATCAAACATTTACTTGTGGCTTTTAAAGACTGAAGAAATATTCTCAATGCCACAAAAGCGGATCCTCATGCTTAAAAAAAAATGGTGGAAAGTCGAGCGTTGGTATTCTCTGTCACCTAATGAGGACGTTGAAAAGTGTTACAGGCTGAAAACACCTGTAGGGTTTCAGAGCTATGCATCGCTGTATTCCTTTTCACTCGCATCGGTATCAATATCTTCAGGGAAAACAAAATGACAGTCAAGTCATAAACGTTTCATGGTTAAACTGACCAGGTAATGAAAAAACACAGCTCAAAATTGGATTTTTGCCTTTTTTTTTTTCAGTGGTAGATCAGTAACGGCAAAACAAGTAAACTGTAGTCAGGTACAAATAAACTTCTTTTTGCTCATTTGTTTTGGCACTTTTTGACTGATAGGAGTCATGCTCTAAAGTTTGAGCCTACCTGCCCCTAGCCTAATTTGGGAAAAAATGTCTAGCCCGTGAAAGAAATACTGATATTCATTATATAGTGTTTTACAAAATATTACATACAAAATTACAAAATATACATTAATAGTAAAAAGGCGACAGATATATATATATATATATATATATATATATATATATATATATATATATATATATACGGTAAATATAGTATAGTATATTAGCTAGCAATATTAGATGAGCCCAACTGTAGCTTGGTTTAGTCTGAACCGAATCTTCCCCCAGTTAAATTCAAAAGCCAGGTCACTTTGGAATTACACCACACAACGGTACAGCAAAAATCCCACTAGGGATATGAAAGTAGATGACATGAATGAATATATGTCAAAAAAAAAAAGAAGTCTGGAAAAAGGTGCTAAATCAGAACAGGGCTTTCAGGTCTGTAGTGTAAATCCGGAGCACAAAGGTCAGTGCTTGCAGCACCTGTGGCAATAAAAATGAGAAGCAGCCCAAAGTCCCGGGACGACACTGAGGAAGGGGATTGTAAAAGAAAGTGGACATGAAACTAAATGAATGGCTTTGTTCCAAGTCAGCCTGATGGGGAAGGCGTCTGCATGACCAGACATGCATGAGGAGAGAGCAAAGAGCATTGATGCACACGCAGAGGCCCACAAGTGCTTGAGAGTGAGTGACCTCAGCTCCACTTTTTGTATACAAGCCCAATAATAACCAAGAAAATATGCACATTTTGCGCAGGCTTAGTTTGTCCTTTGATAAACAACCAGCAAAATAGCTGTCAACATCCCGCTCTTCTTTTTTGTCATTAACTGTCAAATGGAAACCAACCACCTAAAATATGCTCTTTTTTTAATGAATAACTTTTTTTAACAAAACTTTAAAAAGTCAGAAGTAATTTCACAAATGATAATGTACGCAACAAACATGTAACCAGATTTTTCAACTACTGTACATTGGAAATCGTGTTGCTTCAAAGTTTCTATCTATTTTTTGTCTATCCAAAAAAGCAACAGAGGCAATTAAGTGTTTTTGTTGGATTTTGTCCTTTTTTCAGTTCAAAAATTTGAAATGCACACACCCACACAAGCACAGAATCCTTCATCACTTTAATCCTTACACTAAACCCAACCAGTGGGGTCAATTACACATGAATTATTATTTGCAGTAAATCACAGCCGTTAGAGCATATCATTCAGTACCCAGTTTTACAAACTTAATTCAGGCCATTAACATACACTCCGAACACAAAACACTCATCTCAAATTGTCTATCTTAACTGAAATGAATAACAGAGCTGCACTGTATTGTAACCATTAAACAGTTACACCAAAGATAAAATAATAATAATAAATAATAATAATTATTATTATTATTATTTATTATTATTATATATGCATAATCACATAATGAGTCAATGCCCATTCTTCCATTGCCTTAACATCATTACTACTCTTAGGTCAGCTACAGTATGGTGGTTTGTATTGTGTGTTAGCATTAAGCTAGCAGACTTTCATTAGCAATATGGTTTGGTGAAATATGCACCATTTGTTTTACACTTCAACTGGGAATAGCAATAAACAGCTTGAAGCAAGCGCATGGCCTTTTTTTTTTTTTGGTCCGCTCTCCACTATCTGCTGCTTGTTGTGAAGTTCGCTGTCATCATTTAGCGCTCATTAGCATTTTGATTGCAACTCAAGACACAAGCATGAAGTAGAACAAAATGTTTATAAAATATAGATTTACGCTTTTCATGGAAAAGAAGTAGATGTATTTCACTACTTTTTTTTTTGCATCAGTAAAAGACAATTTGACAATCAATCGCAAATACAAGTATTATTTTCAACACGATGGCAGAATCTCTTCTTTGATTGTTCTGAACTCCTGTACCCTCTGGTATTCTGCACAGATCCTTAGAATTGATGCTTGATGGTGAGACAGTGTTAACGTTCACACTAGTACGTCTCATGGGGACCTCGGAAGAGGTGTGGGTCATGAATACAAAAGAATAGCTTTCCACACCATCACAAAAGTAATTACAAGCAACGCAACCAAACCGACATACTAATCGGCATCGCCGATGATTATTAACTGGCTTCCGGGTTATTTTTTTGCACTTGGGCTATAAATAATGATGAAAGGATGTAAGGCACTTTCTCTGGAGGGTACCAAGTCGCACCCTCCCGCCCCCCTCCAGTTAACACCCTCCTCCCTCCTTGGGTGATTGACAACCGCGCAGTCATCGGTGATGGCGACAACCCGCATCCGTCGTCATCGCTTTTTTTATCCCCGGCCCCATCCCTCAGCGACAACGTTGACGCTCGGCAAGGTGACAGGAAATAGATGTTGCGCCACTTTAACGGCACTTTTATCGGGCAGCTGCGTCTCTGACAAGAACCCACGCTGACAGATGAACTTAGGGGCCGTGTATATTTTCGCTCACTTGCACAAAAAAGAACGACGGCAATCAATTGAGGAATCCATCCATGTTGTGCTGACTCGACCGTGGATAAATGTCTTACTAAAAAGCTTCACAACAATGCAACAAATTGGATGTAATTTGGTAGAAAATTGGACAAAAGCCCCATATTTTGCCATCAAAGCACCATATTTTGCCATCATTTCTGAGTGGCTTTCTAAAGTGTTAGTCGAGTTATTACAAAATAACAAGTATTATACTTTGGTAGGATTTTATACAACAGATTAATAATGCTGGGCAATTCAGAGGAAACAGACATATTTTAATTCTCATACAAAACTGACTTTTCTGAAGCACCAAAACATACAAAATCACACCTTCTGAGCCAGTATTGTCATTTTGTAGGCAAAAAAAAAAAGTGAGGAATCTGGTTCATTGTAAAAAGAGTGTTTGTTACCAATTAAGTGAAAAAAGTAGTATTTTCTTATTTTAAAAAAAAAAGTGTGAGATAAACATGTAATCCCAAAAAACTGAAACACAGGAATCTGTTTTAACCTCTATTTTTATTTGACCCGATAATGCTGCTCTATGTTTTAAATTCCAGGAAGCAGGTGCTACCAAAACATTAAATTTTTCAAGTATCCCTTACAGCTCAGCATTCTGCTGAT